>NC_061514.1:309176657-309412956 GCF_022539505.1 Lolium rigidum
CTCTGATTCATCAGTAAGCAACTTAATTTTGCAATAGACACTCCCCCATGGTATGAGATTGTTGGAAGGCACCCGAGGATTCGGTTAGCCATGGCTTGTGTAAGCAAAGGTTGGGGGGAGTGTCATCCTTAAATAAACTAAAGTACATGTGTAAACAAAAGAGAAGAGGGATGATCTACCTTGCTGGGTAGAGATGACGTCCTTCATGGGAGCCGCTCTTTGGAGGTCTGTTTGGCAAGGGGGTTAGAGTACCCACTACCAGTCGTTGACAACAACAAACACCTCTCAAAACTTTACTTTTATTCTCTTTATATGATTTCAAAACTGAAAAAGCTCTAGCACATGATTTAATCCCTGCTTCCTCTGCGAAGGGCCTGTCTTTTACTTTATGTTGAGTCAGTACACCTATTTCCATCCATCTCAAGCAAGCATTTGAGTTGTTGTGATCAAACCATTATATTGTGATTTGCTTCATCATGTCTTTTGTTCTTCCTTGTTTAGTACAAGTTTTATCTGAATGAATATAGCTTTGCAAGTTATCAATGATCATGAGGAGGTTATTATTATTGAGTATGCAAGTTGTGCCATATAAACTCTAACATGAGATCGCTGCTCAATAGATAAGTATAATCTGTTAACGGTTCTCTGACCAAGAACGAAGTTTGCCATCACCAACTATGATTTCTTATGCACCTTTATTGTGATTACCTTATACTTGTTTCAAGTTGAGTTATATGAGGAAGTTTTTTACTAGAATGTCTTGTGTGAATGAATATGATGCTTCTTGTCCGTATTTTATTTATCGACTCTTCACTCCATAAACATGTGGTCCTGTTTACCGAGTTCAGTTTCGCTTGGGGACAAGCGAAGTCTAAGCTTGGGGGAGTTGATACGTCCAATTTGCATCACTATTTTATATCATAATTTGCTGTTATTCATTGATATATTTCATGTTTGGACATAATACTTATGTTATTTCATCTATTTTGCATGTTTCATGATTATTGGAGGATCGCGCACCGGAGCAAGGATTCTGCTGGAAAAAGCACCGTCAGAACGCAATATTTCGGAAGATCAACTGTTGAAGGAAATTATACCAAAAATCCTATTTTTCCAGATGACGAAGGAAGCCAGAAGGGGGAGAAGAGGGGACCCAAGGTCGGCCCAGACCACAGGACGGCGCGGCCCATGGCCTGGCCGCGCCACCTGGTGAGGAGGGGGGCCCACAACCCCTCTCGCCTCCTTTTCTTCGCGTACGCCTTCGTCCCGAAAACCTAAGCCCCAGGGAAATAGTCTCGAAGCGTCACAGCCGCCTCTGCGGGGCGGAGAACACCAGAGAGAAAAGAGCTCTCCGGCGGGCAGGAATCCGCCGGGGAAATTCCCTCCCGGAGGGGGAAATCGACGCCATCGTCACCGTCATCGAGCTGGACATCATCTCCAACACCATCACCATCATCTTCATCATCATCACCGCCGTCTCCACCGCTGCACCTCGTCACCGCTGTAGCAATTTGGGTTTGATCTTGATTGTTTGATAGGGGAAACTCTCCCGTGTTGAATCTCTACTTGTTATTGATGCTATTGAGTGAAACCGTTAAACCAAGGTTTATGTTCAGATTGTTATTTATCATCACCTCACCTCTGATCATGTTCCATATGATGTCTTGTGAGTAGTTCGTTTAGTTCTTGAGGACAGGGGTGAAGTCTAAATGTTAGTAGTGGAGTATGGTTGAGTAATATTCAATGTTATGATATTTAAGTTGTGGTGTTATTCTTCTAGTGGTGTCGTGTGAACGTCGACTACACGACACTTCACCTTTATGGGCCTAGGGGAATGCATCTTGTACTCATTTGCCAATTGCGGGGTTGCCTGATACGTCTCCGACGTATCGATAATTTCTTATGTTCCATGCCACATTATTGATGTTATCTACATGTTTTATGCACACTTTATGTCATATTCGTGCATTTTCTGGAACTAACCTATTAACAAGATGCCGAAGTGCCGATTGCTGTTTTACTCGCTGTTTTTGGTTTCAGAAATCCTAGTAACAAAATATTCTCGGAATTGGACGAAATCAACGCCCAGGGTCCTATTTTGCCACGAAGCTTCCAGAAGACCGAAGAGGAGACGAAGAGGGGCCACGAGGGGGCCACACCCTAGGGCGGCGCGGCCCCCTTGGCCGCGCGGCCCGTGGTGTGGGGCCCTCGTGCCCCTTCCCGACCTGCCCTTCCGCCTACTTAAAGCCTCCGTCGCGAAACCCCCGATGCATCGAGAGCCACGATACGGAAAACCTTACGCGAGACGCCGCCGCCGCCGATCCCATCTCGGGGATCCAGGAGATCGCCTCCGGCACCCTGCCGGAGAGGGGATTCATCTCCCCGGAGGACTCTACGCCGCCATGGTCGCCTCCGGAGTGATGTGTGAGTAGTCTACCCCTGGACTATGGGTCCATAGCAGTAGCTAGATGGTTGTCTTCTCCCCATTGTGCTATCATTGTCGGATCTTGTGAGCTGCCTAACATGATCAAGATCATCTATCTGTAATACTATATGTTGCGTTTGTTGGGATCCGATGAATAGAGAATACTTGTTATGTTGATTATCAAAGTTATATCTATGTGTTGTTTATGATCTTGCATGCTTTCCGTTACTAGTAGATGCTCTGGCCAAGTAGATGCTTGTAACTCCAAGAGGGAGTATTTATGCTCGATAGTGGGTTCATGCCTGCATTGACACTCGGGACGATGTGACGAAAGTTCTAAGGTTGTGTTGTGCTGTTGCCACTAGGGATAAAACATTGATGCTATGTCTAAGGATGTAGTTGTTGATTACATTACGCACCATACTTAATGCAATTGTCCGTTTCTTTGCAACTTAATACTGGAGGGGTTCGGATGATAACCTCGAAGGTGGACTTTTTAGGCATAGATGCGGTTGGATGGCGGTCTATGTACTTTGTCGTAATGCCCAATTAAATCTCACTATACTCATCATGATATGTATGTGCATGGTCATGCCCTCTTTATTTGTCAATTGCCCAAATGTAATTTGTTCACCCAACATGCTCGTTTATCTTATGGGAGAGACACCTCTAGTGAACTGTGGACCCCGGTCCAATTCTCTTTACTGAAATACAATCTACTGCAATACTTGTTCTACTCTTTTCTGCAAACAATCATCTTCCACACAATACGGTTAATCCTTTGTTACAGCAAGCCGGTGAGTTGACAACCTCATCTGTTTCGTTGGGGCAAAGTACTTTGGTTGTGTTGTGCGAGGTTCCACGTTGGCGCCGGAATCTCCGGTGTTGCGCCGCACTACATCCCGCCGCCATCAACCTTCAACGTGCTTCTTGGCTCCTACTTGGTTCGATAACCTTGGTTTCATACCGAGGGAAACTTGCCGCTGTACGCATCACACCTTCCTCTTGGGGTTCCCAAGGGACGCGTGTTGAACGCGTATCAAGCAGCTTTTACGGCGCCGTTGCCGAGGAGATCAAGACACGCTCGCAAGGGGAGTCTCCACTTCTCAATCTCTTTACTTTGTTTTTGTCTTGCTTAGTTTTATTTACTACTTTGTTTGCTGCACTAAATCAAAATACAAAAAAATTAGTTGCTAGTTTTACTTTATTTGCTATCTTGTTTGCTATATCAAAAACAAAAAAAAATTAGTTACTTGCATTTACTTTACTTGATTCATCATGTTTCCTTTTAATTTTACCACAATAGACATACCGGTAGGACGTGGGTCTATAGTTGGAAGAAATAATATAGAAGAATTTTTCAATCATGTTAGTACCGTTGAAAATTTCGAAGATAGACACTTGGTAGACCTTGCGCCTACTTATGAAATTGCTGCTGCGCATTTAGTTCGCTCGTTGGAAACTAAATTTGTTAATCTTAATCCTATAATCCAACACATGTTTCTCACACTTGGTGATATGGAAGAAGGGGAAAAGAAAGATTTTGTTTTAGAAACCCTTCTTAGAGAATTTGGTGGTCTAGCAAGAGAAGCCGAGAAAGGTCTTTGCTAAATTTAATATGCTTGGTTCTCATACTAATTTTGTTAGTCTCCTTGAAAAGATGGACATGGATAGAATAAGATACACTAATAATATTGATGATGGTGGGGAGATCAAAGCACCAATACCATGTAAGCTCCTAGCTATGAATGATGCACTAGAAAATAACTATGCTTGGCTTGTTCTGAAAATTTGTTTGATGAGAGTAGCACGCCTAAGACTAATGAAAAGGGAGCCTCTGAAACTCACATAGAAAAGATAGTATGCATAGTTGAGAAAACTCCACATCCCGCTGAGAATGCACCACCCTCCGATAATACTTGATGCACACTTTCTGCGCCTAGCTGAAAGGCGTTAAAGAAAAGCGCTTGTGGGAGACAACCCATGTTTTTACCTACAGTACTTTGTTTTTATTTTGTGTCTTGGAAGTTGTTTACTACTGTAGCAACCTCTCCTTATCTTAGTTTAGTGTTTTATTGTGCCAAGTAAAGTCTTTGATAGAAAAGTAAGTACTAGATTTGGATTACTGCGCAGTTTCAGATTTCTTTGCTGTCACGAATCTGGGTCTACCTCCCTGTAGGTAGCTCCGAAAATTAAGCCAATTTACGTGCATGATCCTCAGATATGTACGCAACTTTCATTCAATTTGAGCATTTTCATTTGAGCAAGTCTGGTGGCCTAATAAAATTCGTCAATACGAACTGTTCTGTTTTGACAGATTCTGCCTTTTATTTCGCATTGCCTCTTTTGCTATGTTGGATGAATTTCTTTGATCCACTAATGTCCAGTAGCTTTATGCAATGTCCAGAAGTGTTAAGAATGATTGTGTCACCTCTGAACATGTTAATTTTTATTGTCGCTAACCCTCTAATGAGTTGTTTCGAGTTTGGTGTGGAGGAAGTTTTCAAGGATCAAGAGAGGAGTATGATGCAACATGATCAAGGAGAGTGAAAACTCTAAGCTTGGGGATGCCCCGGTGGTTCACCCCTGCATATATCAAGAAGACTCAAGCGTCTAAGCTTGGGGATGCCCAAGGCATCCCCTTCTTCATCGACAACATTATCAGGTTCCTCCCCTGAAACTATATTTTTATTCCATCACATCTTATGTGCTTTGCTTGGAGCGTCGGTTCGTTTTTGTTTTTTGTTTTGTTTGAATAAAATGGATCCTAGCATTCACTTTATGGGAGAGAGACACGCTCCGCTGTAGCATATGGACAAGTATGTCCTTAGTTTCTACTCATAGTATTCATGGCGAAGTTTCTTCTTCGTTAAATTGTTATATGGTTGGAATTGGAAAATGATACATGTAGTAATTGCTATAAATGTCTTGGGTAATGTGATACTTGGAAATTATTGTGCTCATGTTTAAGCTCTTGTATCATATGCTTTGCACCCATTAATGAAGAAATACATAGAGCATGCTAAAATTTGGTTTGCATATTTGGTTTCTCTAAGGTCTAGATAATTTCTAGTATTGAGTTTGAACAACAAGGAAGACGGTGTAGAGTCTTATAATGTTTACAATATGTCTTTTATGTGAGTTTTGCTGCACCGGTTCATCCTTGTGTTTGTTTCAAATAAGCCTTGCTAGCCTAAACCTTGTATCGAGAGGGAATACTTCTCATGCATCCAAAATACTTGAGCCAACCACTATGCCATTTGTGTCCACCATACCTACCCACTACATGGTATTTTCCGCCATTCCAAAGTAAATTGCTTGAGTGCTACCTTTAAAATTCCATCATTCACCTTTACAATATATAGCTCATGGGACAAATAGCTTAAAAACTATTGTGGTATTGAATATGTACTTATGCACTTTATCTCTTATTAAGTTGCTTGTTGTGCGATAACCATGTTTTCCGGGGACGCCATCAACTATTCTTTGTTGAATATCATGTGAGTTGCTATGCATGTCCGTCTTGTCTGAAGTAAGAGAGATCTACCACCTTTATGGTTGGAGCATGCATATTGTTAGAGAAGAACATTGGGCCGCTAACTAAAGCCATGATCCATGGTGGAAGTTTCAGTTTTGGACATATATCCTCAATCTCATATGAGAATAATAATTGTTGCCACATGCTTATGCATTAAAGAGGAGTCCATTATCTGTTGTCCATGTTGTCCCGGTATGGATGTCTAAGTTGAGAATAATCAAAAGCGAGAAATCCAAAATGCGAGCTTTCTCCTTAGACCTTTGTACAGGCAGCATGGAGGTACCCCATTGTGACACTTGGTTAAAACATGTGCATTGCAAATATCCGGTAGTCCAAGCTAATTAGGACAAGGTGCGGGCACTATTAGTATACTATGCATGAGACTTGCAACTTGTAAGATATAATTTACATAACTCATATGCTTTATTACTACCGTTGACAAAATTGTTTCATGTTTTCAAAATCAAAGCTCTAGCACAAATATAGCAATCGATGCTTGTCCTCTATGGAGGACCATTCTTTTACTTTTAATGTTGAGTCAGTTCACCTATTTCTCTCCACCTCAAGAAGCAAACACTTGTGTGAACTGTGCATTGATTCCTACATATTTGCATATTGCACTTATTATATTACTCTATGTTGACAATATCCATGAGATATACATGTTATAAGTTGAAAGCAACCGCTGAAACTTAATCTTCTTTTGTGTTGCTTCAATACCTTTACTTTGAATTATTGCTTTATGAGTTAACTTTTATGCAAGACTTATTGATGCTTGTCTTGAAGTGCTATTCATGAAAAGTCTTTGCTTTATGATTCACTTGTTTACTCATGTCATATACATTGTTTTGATCGCTGCATTCACTACATATGCTTTACATATAGTATGATCAAGATTATGATGGCATGTCACTCCAGAAATTATCTGTGTTATCGTTTTACCTGCTCGGGACGAGCAGAACTAAGCTTGGGGATGCTGATACGTCTCCGACGTATCGATAATTTCTTATGTTCCATGCCACCTTATTGATGTTATCTACATGTTTTATGCACACTTTATGTCATATTCGTGCATTTTCTGGAACTAACCTATTAACAAGATGCCGAAGTGCCGCTGTCGTTTTCTCGCTGTTTTTGGTTTCGAAATCCTAGTAACAAAATATTCTCGGAATTGGACGAAATCAACGCCCGGGGTCCTATTTTGCCGGGAAGCTTCCAGAAGTCCGAAGAGGAGACGAAGAGGGGCCACGAGGGGGCCACACCCTAGGGCGGCGCGGCCCCCCCCTTGGACGCGCGGCCCTGTGGTGTGGGGCCCTCGTGCCCCTTCCTGACCTGCCCTTCCGCCTACTTAAAGCCTCCGTCGCGAAACCCCCAGTACCGAGAGCCACGATACGGAAAACCTTACTGAGACGCCGCCGCCGCCGATCCCATCTCGGGGGATCCAGGAGATCGCCTCCGGCACCCTGCCGAAGAGGGGATTCATCTCCTGGAGGACTCTACGCCGCCATGGTTGCCTCCGGAGTGATGTGTGAGTAGTCTACCCCTGGACTATGGGTCCATAGCAGTAGCTAGATGGTTGTCTTCTCCCCATTGTGCTATCATTGTCGGATCTTGTGAGCTGCCTAACATGATCAAGATCATCTATCTGTAATACTATATGTTGCGTTTGTTGGGATCCGATGAATAGAGAATACTTGTTATGTTGATTATCAAAGTTATATCTATGTGTTGTTTATGATCTTGCATGCTTTCCGTTACTAGTAGATGCTCTGGCCAAGTAGATGCTTGTAACTCCAAGAGGGAGTATTTATGCTCGATAGTGGGTTCATGCTCGCATTGACACCGGGACGGTGATAGAAAGTTCTAAGGTTGTGTTGTGCTCGTTGCCACTAGGGATAAAACATTGATGCTATGTCTAAGGATGTAGTTGTTGATTACATTACGCACCATACTTAATGCAATTGTCCGTTGCTTTGCAACTTAATACTGGAGGGGGTTCGGATGATAACCTCGAAGGTGGACTTTTTAGGCATAGATGCAGTTGGATGGCGGTCTATGTACTTTGTCGTAATGCCCAATTAAATCTCACTATACTCATCATGATATGTATGTGCATGGTCATGCCCTCTTTATTTGTCAATTGCCCAACTGTAATTTGTTCACCCAACATGCTGTTTATCTTATGGGAGAGACACCTCTAGTGAACTGTGGACCCCGGTCCAATTCTCTTTACTCGAAATACAATCTACTGCAATACTTGTTCTACTGTTTTCTGCAAACAATCATCTTCCACACAATACGGTTAATCCTTTGTTACAGCAAGCCGGTGAGATTGACAACCTCACCGTTTCGTTGGGGCAAAGTACTTTGGTTGTGTTGTGCAGGTTCCACGTTGGCGCCGGAATCTCTGGTGTTGCGCCGCACTACATCCCGCCGCCATCAACCTTCAAGGTGCTTCTTGGCTCCTACTGGTTCGATAACCTTGGTTTCATACTGAGGAAAACTTGCCGCTGTACGCATCACACCTTCCTCTTGGGGTTCCCAACGGACGCGTGTTGAACGCGTATCATTGCTGGAGTGACAGAAACCTGAGCCCCCGTTGGTATATCGATGCAGGAGGGATAGCAGGATCTCAGAATTTAAGGCTGTGGTTAGATTTATCTTAATTACTTTCTTGTAGTTGCGGATGCTTGCAAGGGGTATAATCACAAGTATGTATTAGTCCTAGGAAGGGCGGTACATTAGCATAGGTTCACCCACACAACACTTATCAAAACAATGAAGATTAATTAGCCGTATGTAGCGAAAGCACTAGACTAAAATCCCGTGTGTCCTCAGGAACGTTTGGTCATTATAAGTAAACAAACCGGCTTGTCCTTTGTGCTAAAAGGATTGGGCCACTCGCTGCAATTGTTACTCTCGCACTTTACTTACTCGTACTTTATTCATCTGTTACATCAAAACCCACTGAATACTTGTCTGTGAGCATTTACAGTGAATCCTTCATCGAAACTGCTTGTCAACACCTTCTGCTCCTCGTTGGGATCGACATTCTTACTTATCGAAGATACTACGATACACCCCCTACACTTGTGGGTCATCAGCGGTGAGGGTGGTGGCAACATCGGATTTACGACGAAGGGGAAACGTCCATACAAAATGTGAGTAATCATCAAGAATCACTAGATAATAATTATAACCAGAATTACTCGGAACAGGCGAGGTCCAAACATCACTATGAATAAGTTGAAAAGGAAAAGACGCGACTGTGGAGGAGGAGCTAAACGGGAGGCGAACATGTTTGCCTAGACAACATGCTTCACAAGAGTGGGCATCCGTTTTATTACAAGTAAAGGAGAAGCCTTGCATTATTTGACGTAGAGTGGCGGAGCTAGGATGGCCGAGGCGGGCGTGCCAGAGGTCGACACCGGCGGAGAGGGCGAGTGGGCTGCCGGCAGTGGTGGAGACCGAACCGATAGGGTACAAATCGCCGGGGCTATCACATCGGTGGAGGAGCATCCGGGTATGACCATCCTTGACAGAAAAACCAAAAGCGTCAAATTCCACAGTCACAGGATTATCGCGACAGAAAGTCTTAACAAAAACAAGATTTTTAATCAAGTCAGGAGAAACAAGGACATTATGTAGAGAGAGAGGAGTGGAAGTGGAAGGAAAAGAGATGGAGCTGGTGTGAGTAATGGGAAGAGCATTACCGTTTCCAACGATGATGCGAGAGGAAGTGGAAGCGGGTGTAGAAGACAAGAGGTTACCGGGTGATACGTCTCGAACGTATCTATAATTTCTTATGTTCCGTGCTAGTTTTATGACAATACACACATGTTTTATATACACTTTATATCATTTTTATGCATTTTCCGGCACTAACCTATTAACAAGATGCCGAAGCGCCAGTTCCTGTTTTCTGCTGTTTTTGGTTTCAGAAATCCTACACAGGAAATATTCTCAGAATTGGACGAAACAAAAGCCCACGGTCTTATTTTCCACGGAGCCTTCCAGAACACCGAAGAGGAGACGGAGAGGAGCCACAAGGCGGCCACACCATTGGGGGCGCGGCCCCACCCCTGGTCGTGCCGCCATATGGGGTGGGCCCCTCTGGCGTCCCCCGACTCTGCCCCTTTGCCTATATATTCCCTCCGTCGCAAAAACCCTAGTACCGAGAGCCACGACATGGGAAAAGTTACTGAGACGCCGTCGCCGCCAATCCCATCTCGGGGGATTCTGAAGATCGCCTCCGGCACCCTGCCGGAGAGGGGAATCATCACCGGAGGGCTCTACATCACCATGCCCGCCTCCGGACTGATGCGTGAGTAGTTCATCCCTGGACTATTGGTCCATAGTAGTAGCTAGATGGTTGTCTTCTCCTATTGTGCTATCATGTTTAGATCTTGTGAGCTGCCTATCATGATCAAGATCATCTATTTGTAATGCTACATGTTGTGTTTGTTGGGATCCGATGAATATGGAATACTACGTCAAGTTGATTATCGATCTATCATATATGTGTTGTTTATGATCTTGCATGCTCTCCGTTGCTAGTAGAGGCTCTGGCCAAGTTGATACTTATAACTCCAAGAGGGAGTATTTATGCTCGATAGTGGGTTCATTCCTCCATTGAATCTGGGACAGTTACAGAAAGTTGTAAGGTTGTGGATGTGTTGTTGCGAGTAGGGATAAAACATCAATGCTTTGTCTAAGGATATTTGTATTGTTTACATTACGCACAGTACTTAATGCAATCATCTGTTGTTTGCAACTTAGTACTGGAAGGGGTGCGGATGCTAACCCGAAGGTGAACTTTTTAGGCATAGATGCATGCTGGATAGCGGTTTATGTTCTTTGTCATAATGCGCTAAGTAAATCTCATAGTAGTCATCATGATATGTATGTGCATTGTTATGCCCTCTCTATTTGTCAATTGCCCAACTGTAATTTGTTCACCCAACATGCTATTTATCTTAGGGATTTCTATTTTCGTGCCCTCGGTTCCTTAGTTGTACTCAGTTTTCCCCAGCCCCTTAGTTTTTCCTCACTTTTCCCCAAGTCCTTGTTTGAAACCCGCAGAAGGCAGCTCAGACGGCAGGATTCCCGTTAAGTTGACCGCTCCGTTCTGATGTGTGGGGCCGCGTCGTGTGGGCCCGCGTCGCGTGGGGCTGGTAGAAAGGGACCGCGTGGGACAGGACGAGATTGCGTTTGGTTGCACGTGAACAGGAGCTGGGTTTTGTCTCTCTCGGCCATTGGCATTTCCCTTTTAAGAGTACCTTTTACGCCTCCTTCTCTCTGCCTTTTTTCACATAATTAGTATCAAATCTAGAGAAGCTTGCATTTCTGTCTTTCTTCAATTATTATTTGTGCCTTTTGGCCTCTGGTTGTTTTCCCAATATGGCGAGCAAATCTAGTAGGGAGCCCAATCTAGTACTCCATCTGGTCCATATGTATGTAGTTAAATCTAGAAGCAAATCTACAGGGAATGTACGATAAATTCACAAGGTCATATAGTAGAATAGGGATAGATAATATAGATAATAAGTCTGCATTCGAGCAGCCAAACATAGTAGGGTTCGAGGTTCTTCACAGCGAGTACAGCACCATCATACTAACAACATAACAACGAGGGATCCCTAACTAACAACAAAGGGATCCCAACAACAAAATGGAGGAGGCAGCAGCGAAGCACACGTCCAGGACTCCGCCTACCCCATCCGCCTCTGCCTCCACTTGTTGCTCCCCTTGGGAGCCTTAGAAGCTTGAGCGGAGGCATGCGCCCGCCGGAGATCTCCACCCGCTGGATGCTTGCGGAGGTGCATGCCGAGCGCCAAGTGCTTGGCGCGGAAGGAGTTGGGGTTCACCGACGCGCCGACCTTGGGGTTGGTGTGGCCGATGTTCTCGGCATGCGTGAGGACGCAGTTGAAGTCGGTGCCGCCGAGCCTCCTAGTGCAGAAGGGGCACCTGTAGACACCCTTGGCGACGTCGAGGTAGGAGACATGTCGGCCGACCTGCAGCCTCCGCAGCACTCGGCGAGTCTTGACGTCATGGTGCTCGTCGTCGCTGCCGACGTCGCTGCCGGACAGCTGATCCATATCAAACGGGAATTTATTAGTGAATGAGTTGCAAACGTGCATGATAACAAAGTTAGGAAAAACAGAGGCAGCCTCGGTTAGAGTGGACACGATTATATGTCTACAGGGACGGTGTAAGCGAACCAAAGCTCATGCACAACAGATTTGTACACGAAATGGTTCGCTGAACCCTCCCTGTAAAAATCTGTGCCCACCGATTCATCATAGGCAAAGAAACGATTCCGGATCTGAACTTGAACACATTCCAGATTATTTGCAAAATTAAACGGTTGATATCTTTTGATTCGTGCATAAAATAACTGATTGAGATCCTATGATTACTTGCATAAATTAACTGATTGAGATCCCATTATTACTTGCATAAATTAACCGAACGGCCGAAACCCAAATCTTGAACGAAATCAAGGAGGGATCAAAGCAAAATGGAATAAAATCGGCGCAAATATTAGCCCAATACTCATCCATCCACGAGATCCATCTACACCAGCACAAATAGGGTTCAAAAAGGAATGGGGAACAAAAAAGGAAGCAAACCGTAGTTATTACCTCGTTCCATGGGTCCTCTATGGAGGTGTCGTAGCGGTTCGGGGGCGGGACGTACGGCACCGGCTCGTAGGGGTCCCATCCCGGTGGGATCTGACCGCGACCGGCGGCAGCAGCCTCCGATGCACCGGCGGAGGCGGCGGCGACGTCCATTGAGGGGACGGCGTCGAAGAGGGAGGCGTCGCGCTTGGAGCCGACGGCGCCGTGGACGATGGGATTGGCATTCTCCTTGTCCATCTCGCCGGCAGAGGAGAGGGAGAGGGAGAGGGTTTTTTGCTTTGGAGAAGATGATGGGACGTGAGAGAGGCGGCGTTGCGTAGGCGAGTGAGAGTGACAGAGATAGTGGGAGGAGGCGTCTATAAAGGCTAGTGGTGGTTAATGCGACCCGCGTCCTACGCGTCCACCGCTGCACGTCTGCACGTCTTGGACTTACGCAATGCGCCACGCGTCCACGATTGCACGTCTTCGACTTCCGCACCGCGACCGGCGTCTACGCGTCAAATATTGCACGTCTTTCATTTCTGCACCGCAACACGCGTCCTCGAGTCTAACCTCGAAAATTTAGATATACTCGGTTATAACCTCGAGCATTATACTAGCATTTTTTGTGTGCTCAGTTTTCCCCTTGAGTGCTAGTACTGGCTAGTGCAATATGCTCGGTTTTACCCTCAAGTAGCTGGTCAACGGACGAGTCAACAAATGGGATTAACTAGTTAAATGAGTCATTTAATGTGCAAAAAATTCCGAAAAATAGTGGCACATACTCATGGAGTCTTTACCACAAATTTCCAGTTCTCAAAACATAGATAAGTCATAGATAAATCAAGTTTTACCACAAATTGCCACTTCTCAAAGGCCTTCTCAAATCACCTAGTAGCTATGAAGGTGCATGGTTTTCCACAATAAGCCCTTCCCAAAACAGCTTTCCCCAAAACATACTTTGTCTAAATGAGGCCACAATTCTCACACTCATGTATATTTGTATTGCAAATAGTTTGAGATAGGCCAAGATGGGTTTTATTCTACAAAACACGCATTTTTCATTTTTTAAATCTCATATTTGAATCCCTTAGTCTGTTTATTACATAGGTGCCCTTGGTTTCTTGATACTACTCAGTTTTGCCCTCTCCCTCCACAAATTCTCTCACACGTGCAACATTGCCCTGATTGGTCTAGCCCATGTCACGCGGATCGTGCCCGCCGACCGTTGATCGTATGATCTAACGGGCAGGATAACCCCTCCCTCTCTCTGTCGGCGGTTACCTTCCACTCTCTAAGTTTGCTAAATGGCGGTTTTCTGTATTTATTTTCACGCGCTAAAAATTATAAACTCTTTTAGGCATTACTTTTCACGCAAAAAATGATAAACCATCACCGATTTGTTGTAGCCATAAATTTTCACGCAAAAAATGATAAACCGTCACCGATTTGTTGTAGCCATTAATTTTCACGAAAATCCCAAATGATAAACCATCACCGATTTGTTGTAGCCATTACTTTTCACGCAAAAAATGATAGACCATCACCGATTTCTTGTAGCCATTACTTTTCACGCAAAAAATGATAGACCATCACCAATCTATCTATCTCTGTATTTGAAGTTTGGAAGGGTTCACCATCTAGTTATGTTAACTTTCGAGGTTTTGATCTGAAAACAAATGGGTATTATAAAGGGAAATAAAAGTTCAAAAAATGTAAAAACGAAACAATCTACCTATCTTTGTATAGAAGATCGTCTCGTATGATTTTTGAGGTCATTTAGAGAAGGTAGAAAAAAATCCCTTTTGAGAAGGTCGAAAAAACCTAACTTGTTACAAAAGCTGGTTTCGGTGAGACCTAACCAAATTTGGCATACATTATGCCATATCTATAACAACAAGGAATATCTAAAAGGGAAAGTTTCACAAAATTTGAAATTTATGGCGAAAATGATGCCATACATGATGTCTGTTTTTCGAGGTTTTGACTCGAAAATCAATTGGATATTATAAAGGGAAATAAAAAGTTCAAAAAATATAAAAACGAAACAATCTATCTATCTATGTATAGAAGATCAGTCTGTATGAAATTTGAGGTCATTTAGAGGAGGTAGAATAAATCACCTTGTTAGAAAAGCTGGTTTCGATTGAGACGAAACGGCATGCGTTTAAGCAAAGTGATTTTTTCGAACATCTCCAAATGATCCCAAATTTGCCATACATGATGCCATACGTGTAACAACAAGGAACCCTATCTAAAAAGTGTCAAAAAAGTTTGCCCAACCGTATAGCTCTATCAAAAAGAACCTCACCATGGCGCTAGTATAATTTTGGGCTTACTTACAAACTTTCGTTACCTAACCTTCAACACGAAACTTGTTTCAAATCACTTTTGGCGTACAAGAAACAAATCCCTCCTTGATTCGAGCACCACAGCCTCCAAACTTTGCCGATGCCGATATCGGCATGGTCAGAACGGCTATGCTCGACGCCACTGCTAGGTCACCGTCGGGATGCACCCTCAATCCCGTCCCCTCATTCGATCAACGACACACCGGAGATACCACCGAGGCCAATGCCGAACGTACATGCCGATGCCAATGCCGAACATGCATCCACGCCGATGTGGGCACGGCCACGCCGCCCCGCTATGTTGGACGCCACGGACCACCGCGAGGTCTTTCCCTTCGCCACCACACTCTTCTAGCACCCATCTATACACGCCGTAAAGGAGAGACACTAGTTTTCTCTACATTGCTCGCGTTCGTGTCGGACACGGTCGGTCAAAGTTTTGAGGTAGTCGTCGATGTCGTTGACCATTTCTTCTCTTCTTTGCATGGTTAAACGCGTCTAGTTCATATCTATCTAATGCGTCCTGGTCTCGCCTCATGCAGTTCTTTGTGGACGTCGATCTCATCTCGGCACTCCGCAGAGCCACCTCCTCCGTGCCATCGCCGTAGAGCTCCGTTTAAAAATCTAATCCTACCCGTGTATTGCCCCTTGTATCAGCGCCATGGCCCCACTTGTCATTTGATATAGCGAAGCCCCACTCGTTCGCGTTTTGGTCGGGGATACGGCGATGCTTACGGTCAAACAAAGATGGATGGTCTAACGTGTCTTTGCAGGCTCTACGTGGCCCCACTAGTCGGAAGATAACGGTCAACCGTCGGGCAACCGGGCGTTACATCACGTGTGATGGTTTCAGACAAACGCTTGGGTAAAACTGAGGAAAAACTAAGGAGCTGGGGAAAACTGAGCACAACTAAGGACCCGAGGGCACGAAAATAGAAATCCCTTTATCTTATTGGAGAGACACCACTAGTGAACTGTGGACCCCGGTCCATTCTTTTACATCTGAACTACAACCTAGCTACTGCAATCATTGTTCTCTGTTGTTCTTTGCAAACAAACATCATTCTCCACACCATACATTTAATCCTTTGTTTACAGCAAGCCGGTGAGATTGGCAACCTCACTGTTAAGTTGGGGCAAAGTATCTTGACTGTGTTGTGCAGGTTCCACGTTGGCGCCGGAATCCCTGGTGTTGCGCCACACTATACT
Source organism: Lolium rigidum (assembly GCF_022539505.1). Classification (NCBI taxonomy): domain Eukaryota; kingdom Viridiplantae; phylum Streptophyta; class Magnoliopsida; order Poales; family Poaceae; genus Lolium; species Lolium rigidum. Next base: position 309,192,801 of record NC_061514.1, read on the forward strand.
CCTTCACCAACAACCTTCACGTGGCCTTCATCTCCTACTGGTTCGATAACCTTGGTTTCTTGCGAGGGAAACTTGCTGCTGTACGCATCACACCTTCCTCTTGGGGTTCCCAACGGACGTGTGCTTCACGCGTTATCAAGCTAATTTCTGGCGCCGTTGCCGGGGAGATCAAGACACGCTGCAAGGGGAGTCTCTCACATCCAATCTCTCTACTTTGTTTATTGTATTGCTTTATTTTATTTTCTGTCTTGTTTGCTTTCTTAATATCAACAACATAAAAAAAAATAGTTACTTGTTTTACTTTACTTAATTCAGTTTTGCTTTACTTATTTTTATTATTGTTAAAATGAGTACTCCGGAGAACACTAAGTTGTGTGACTTCACTAGCACCAATAATAATGATTTATTATGCACTCCTATTGCTCCACCTGCTACTACAGCAGAATTTTATGAAATTAAACTTGCTTTACTAAACTTTGATATGAGAGAGCAATTTTCTGGTGTTAATACTGATGATGCTGCTGCCCATCTTAATAATTTTGTTGAACTTTGTGAAATGCAAAAGTATAAGGATGTAGATGGGGACATTATAAAGCTGAAATTGTTTCCTTTCTCGTTGAGAGGAAGAGCTAAAGATTGGTTGCTATCTTTGCCTAAGAATAGTATTGATTCATGGACTAAATGTAAAGATGCTTTCATTGGAAGATATTACCCTCCTGCTAAAATTATATCTTTGAGAAGTAGCATTATGAATTTTAAGCAATTGGATAATGAACATGTTGCCCAAACATGGGAAATAATGAAATATTTTGTAAAGAATTGCCCTACCCATGGACTAACTACTTGGATGATCATCCAAACCTTTTATGCAGGATTAAATTTTTCTTCGATGAACCTATTGGATTCAGCAGCTGGAGGTACTTTTATGTCCATCACTTTGGGTGCTGCAACAAAGCTTCTTGATGATATGATGATCAACTACTCTGAATGGCACAGTGAAAGGACTCCTCAAGGTAAGAAGGTAAATTCTGTTGAAGAAACCTCCTCCTTGAGTGATAAGATTGATGTTATTATGTCTATGCTTGTTAATGGTAGATCTCATTTTGATCCTAATAATGTTCCTTTAGCTTCATTGGTTGCTCAAGAAGAGCATGTTGATGTGAACTTCATTAAAAATAATAATCTCAACAACAATGCTTATAGGAATAATTTTGGTAACAACAACTATAGGCCATATCCTTATAATAATAGTAATGGTTATGGTAATTCTTACAACAATAGTAGGAGTGTACCCTCTGGTCTTGAAGTCATGCTTAAAGAATTTATTAGTACACAAACTGCTTTCAACAAATCTGTTGAGGAAAAGCTTGGTAAAATTGATGTTCTTGCTTCTAAGGTTGATAGTCTTGCTGCTGATGTTGATCTTTTAAAACTAAAAGTTATGCCTAATGAAACTAAATATATTAAGTCATTTGCTACAGCAAACGCTATCCAAGTTCGAATTAATGACAATATTAGAATGATGGCTGAATTGCATGCTAGGTGGGAAAGAGAAGAAAAATTTGCTAAACAGAATAATGTAGCTAAAGTTTGGACTATTACCACCACTAGTAATGTTGATGCTTCACATGTTGCTAAACCTCCTACTATCAATGGTAAAATAATTGGTGTTGGCAATGTTTCTACTTCTAATACAAAGCATGCAAAATTGCCTGAAACTGCTAAAACTGTGTGTGATAAAAGTGCTGAAATTTTTCAGAGTATTGGAGACAATGATCCCATTGCTTTAGATCATAATGGTTTTGATTTTGATAATTGTCATATCTCTGAAGTTATTAAGTTCTTGCAAAAAATTGCTAGAAGTCCTAATGCTAGTGCTATAAACTTGGCCTTTACAAAACATATTACAAATGCTCTCATAAAAGCTAGAGAAGAGAAATTAAAACTTGAAGCTTCTATTCCTAGGAAGTTGCAAGATGGTTGGGAGCCCATCATTAAAATGAAGGTCAATGATTTTGATTGTAATGCTTTATGTGATCTTGGTGCAAGTATTTCTGTTATGCCTAAGAAACTTTATGATATGGTTGACTTGCCACCATTGAAATATTGTTATTTGGATGTTAATCTTGCTGATAATTCTATAAAGAAACCTTTGGGGAGAATTGACAATGTTCATATTACGGTTAACAATAACCTTGTCCCCGTTGATTTTGTTGTTCAGGATATTGAATGCAATGCATCTTGTCCTATTATTTTGGGAAGACCCTTACTGTTGGTGCTATTATTGATATGAAAGAAGGAAATATTAAATACCAATTCCCCCTTAAGAAAGGTATGGAACACTTCCCTAGAAAGAGAATGAAGTTGCCTTTTGATTCTATTATTAGAACAAATTATGATGTTGATGCTTCTTCTCTCGATGTTACTTGATTTACACTTTTTGCGCCTAGCTGAAAGGCGTTAAAGAAAAGCGCTTATGGGAGACAACCCATTATTTTATTTCTGCAATTTTTGTTTTATATTTGAGTCAAGGTGCTTGTTACTACTGTATCAATACCTTTGTATCTTTACTTTATTGCATTGTTGTGCCAAGTAAAGTCTTTGATAGAGAGTTGATACTAGATTTGGATTTCTGCGCAGAAACAGATTTTTAGCTATCACGAATTTGAGCTGTTCTCTCTGTAGGAGAATCTTAAAATTCTGTAAAAATTCATGAGTAATCCTCAGATATGTACGCAACTTTCATTCAATTTGAGCTTCTTCATCTGAGCATGTTAAGTGCCTCGAAAAAATTCTTCTTTACGGACTGTTCTGTTTTGACAGATTCTGCCTTTTATTTCGCATTACCTCTTTTACTGTGTTTGAGTGGATTTCTTTGCTCCATTAAATTTCAGTAGCCTTGAGTAATGTCCAGAAGTGTTGGGAATGATTGTGTCCTCTCTGAACATGTGAATTTTTGATTATGCACTATCTCTCTAATGAGATTATTTTGAGTTTGGTGTGAAGGAAGTTTTCAAGGGTCAAGAGAGGAGGATGATATAATATGATCAAGAAGAGTGAAAACTATAAGCTTGGGCATGCCCCCGTGGTTCATCCCTGCATATTTCAAGAAGACTCAAGCATCTAAGCTTGGCGATGCCCAAGGCATCCCCTTCTTCATCAACAACTTATCAGGTCACTTCTAGTGAAACTATATTTTTATTCCGTCACATCTTATGTGCTTTACTTGGAGCGTCTGTGTGCTTTTATTTTTGTTTATGTTTGAATAAATTCGGATCCTAACAATCCTTGTGTGGGAGAAAGACACGCTCCGCTTTTTCATATTGAACTGTCGTCGTGGTGAACAGACAGATGCCATGGGATGGCTTAAGTTGGGGCCGAATGTGCGCTAGAGGATTCGGGGGAGGGTTTTGGTAAAGATGGATGGATTTCCGGATGAACTGCTCAAGAACAGGGCCTAGGCCAGAGGAAGAAGAAGAAGAATAGTGGGGTGATTTCCTCCTCAGATCTTTCTATTCCTTGCTCACAACGATGTTACGGGTTTCCGATTACACCTCGCCTCATACATCACATGCCCGCGTAATGGAGGTGCCCCCTCTCCTTATATAGGGGAGAGGGTGGCTTACAGGGGAAGAAACCCTAGGAAAACCCTAATGGCATCTTTGACTGGACAAACTACTTTATAAAGCTACTTTAGCTACTAATGGCAGCGCCGGTATCTTTAATCAGGGAGGCTGACGCCCTTCGGTACCTTTGACCTCATCATCTGCTTTTGGCATCAGGGCTTCGATTAAAGCTGAAGTGCTTCGCTCATCTTTGTCTTCTAGCTCCTTAGAGAATCTTTGACCAGTCCTGCCGACGTGCTACAGTGCCGCTGGTACCGGCTATCCGGATACTTCTTAGCCGGTTCTGGTATACCCCTCCTGGAATACCGGTATGTTTTACTTTGTCGACTCAAACCTTCTGGAATAACCTTCAAACCGGTACTTTATGGCTCAAACCATCCGTTTTGGCATGCCTTTGGCATACCGGGGGTCATCCCCCCAACATTAGTCCCCGAAGCTGGTATATTCTGGCAGATTCTATCCAACAGACCATGCCAGGTTCCTGTTACTCAAGGTACCGGTTTAATCCTTCCGGATCAAGCTCTTCGGCTTCTTTGCCGAACTGGTTTCTCTATACCGGTTTCTCCGGCATCTCTGTCATTAAATGTTTCCTCGGCGAAGTCGAGAATATCTTGGGCACAGTGCCTGTCAAAGACATGCGCACTGTGCCTGGCGCTTGACAGTGTCAGACGTCACTTCTCTTCGTCTTCTGCGCCCGCATTTATGGCGCCGCACTAGATCCGCGCCACCGCTTCGTATCCGTGTGGCCTTCCTGTTGCTCGCTGCTTTGCGCGCTTGTATCCGTGTGCCACGTGGCGGCCCACGAAGCGAACCGCCGCGGCCCAGCAGTTGCCAGCCCACTACTTCCTTCTCCTATTTAAGGGCGAGGCAGTTCTCCTTCCTCTTCTTCTTCGCATTCACCCCCTTCCATCGCCGCCGGTCGCCGCCAGAGCCCTGCTCCCGATGAACGCCAACCACCTTTTCCGCTGCGCTGCGAATCTCCGCCGCGCAGAGGACTTCAGTGGAGCTTCCAGGCCAGCTGCATCGACTTCCCGTTCATCGCATCCGCGCCTCTTCGTCGCCGGACCTCTTCGACGACTGCGAGCCCGCCGCGCCTCCGACGACCTCCGTCCTCAACGCCTTGCGCCGCTACAGGTTGGCCTCAATGCGCGTTTGCCCCCTTCTCGTTGCGTGTCGTTCTTCGTGTGGTTGGGGATTTACCTTCCCTTTTTCTTTTGCTTTTTCCTCTTATTCGTAGATCTTCGCGCGAGGCTAGGATTTGGGAAAACTGTTTCTAGGTAGAATCCGGAACCTTTTAACTCCAAATGTCTACCGAATCCCATCTTTCCGAGTCTTCCGGCAGCAGCAACCACAGCGAAGCTTCCGGCAGCTTCGAGGCCGAGCCCAACCGGATGGAAACTTCTTCCTCTTCCTCAGAGGCCGGAGCCAGAAGGGGTCAGGAGGCGAGCAGCTCCGGCCAAGCTGCCGGTACCAATCCGGTAAAGATCACCCGCGGAGCCTGGAAAGGTTCCGACGTCAAGCAGCCGGAGATAGACTGGTTGTTTAACTCTCGCAGGATACCGGCGGGGGTTGCCTGCCGGGTTCCTGGCGACGAGGTGGAGCCGGCGCCTGAAGCCGGAGAGTACGTTGTTTTCTCAGGTCATTTTGAGCGCGGCTTCGGCCTCCCTGCCTCTGATTTTTTCCGGGAATTTCTCGATTTCTACAAACTCCAACCCCATCACCTTCCTGGCAATGCCATTTTCTACCTCTCCTGCTTCGTTTCTTTCATGGAGGCCTACGCTGGCCTCCTTCCTACCAAGGAAGCTTTCGCACGCTTCTTTGGCCTTTGGATCAACTCGGTCCAAGGCAAGGATATCCCCAACCCAAAACCTCATATGCAGTGCGGATCTTGCATCATCAGCAAGCGCCAGGGGAGTTCTTTTTTCAAGCTTTTGGGTCTAGAGTCATGCCGGTCATGGCAACAGACCTTTTTCTATGTGAAGAACACCGGCGACGCCGATCTCATCAACTTGCCGGCGTACGTTCCGGGTCCGCCCTCGAGGACCAACTGGACGTTCAATCCCGGTACCAATCATATTGAAACCAACCGGATTGTTCGCTTCATGGAGCAACTCAAGAAGGACACGAACATTTGCTCACAAGATGAGCCAGATGAGCCAGATGACCTTATCTGCGTGTTTATTTCACGCCGGGTACTTCCCCTCCAGCGTCGGGCTCACAAGATGAGCCAGATGTGCGGCCGCCTCGACCCTACCAAGATGACCAGCTGCAATTTAAGCGAAGAGGACGTAGCCCTCAAGGCTAGGCAGATTAGCCAAACCGACATGCCGCTGGACTAGGAGTGGGGGTTGCTTCCCCTGAGCTCCTCAAATCCCCCCTCTGCTGATGTAAGAAGTTTAGCAATCCGGATCGTTTTTCCGGTAACCTTTGATTTCTTGGCTAACTATCTTTGTTTCTTTCTCCAGACCCGCACGCGTTTTACCCGGATCGACGCGGAGCCATTGGCTCCTTACGAGAAGCGGGTAGCGGACGAGGAGGATCCGGATCCTTTCGTCGGAACAAGGCACAAGATGGGCAGGACCCACACCTCGCGCCCCGGTAACTTTTCCACCGAGGCTTACGGTTCCGATGATGACGTTACTATTCTTGAGGTATATCTTTCTTTCGCTTTCTCATGCACTATTTTTCTGTAGATCTGCCCTCAGCCAGCGCCAAACCTCAGGTTCTGGAGAATGCTACGCCGCTGGGGGCCGAAGCGGGAAGTGAGTTTCTCGAGAAGCTCGCTTCTCAGGGCCAGAAGAACAAGGCTCCGGCGGCCGACGGCGGTTCAAGCCAGGCTCCTCCTACCAAGCGCTCCCGCAGGGAAGTTATCGGCGGGAAGGAGGTCACCGCCAAGCACTACCGAAAATGGCAGATGCCAGTTTCCTCCGGGTAAACCTTCATTCTCCTTTTCTTTTTGTTTTCCGGTTCCTTTTCCAGTTGCTTTTATCTAAACTTATATCTTTTATCTTTTCAGGCCCGCCCTCAAGATTACAAAGAGCGCCTCTGGCATGAGGCCGGAACACGCCGAGGACGCTCCCAGAGCCCCATCTCCTCCTCAACCAAGTCCGGTACCAGCTGGTGCCGGCAAAACTCCTGCCTCCCCTCTGGGGGGCAACACAAGTTCGGGGTGCGCGGCCCCTAAACCTTCTCATCTCCGCGCGGAGGAAGACCTTGCCTCCCCTCCCAAGAACCAAGACACCGGCGCCAGCAACACCGGCGCCTGCACCGAAGAAGCCGGGCAGGCGGAACCTCTGGTTCCTCCTGTCCAGAAGAAGAAGAAGAAGGATTCTACCCCTCCCTCTCCCAGGCCGTGCCGGAATCTTCCGCGCCGGCAAGGTCTGCTCCGGCAAAGGACGCGCCTGAAGCTCCTGCGCCAACTGAGGCTTCAATGCCTCCGTCGGCTGCCCCTACCGGCAAACCTGCTCCTGTTCCTTCCTCCCTTGTGCTGCACACCAGCCGCGTCGCTGTGGTGGCCGGAGAGACGGCTTCAGCTCAGCTGGGCCGGATCACCGAGCTTACCCGCGGCGGTGCCGACCTGGGGCACCTGCTTGATTACGCTGAAAAGTGGAATCAAGCAGATTTGTCCTCTGCGACGCGCGGCCTAGGGAAAGACAAGCTACCGTTGGTCGATCCAGCCGGCCCCCGCGGCACCGTGCAACATTTTAGCCGACTGCGGCGCGCTGTCAAAGAATTTGACACCGCGTGGCACGACGCTAACAACAATGTGCTGGTAAGTTTCACCAACTCTTAACTCTTTAAATCTATGCCGGTTTTTACTCTTTCAAGAATGTATATATCTTCCCAGTCCCCGAGTTTCGGGTTGAGAGCGCAGCTCTCAACACGAAACTTTTTAGAAACACAAGAAACCGGCATAGCCAGTCCCCGAGTTTCGGGTTGAGAGCGCAGCTCTTAGCGCGAAACTTCTTTTAATGCCGGCATCTTCTTAGCGGATCCTTCTTTATCTTAAAACGAGCACGCTGGACGCCCGGAAGCACCTCTTTGAGGAGCTTCTGTGGGAGCACCGGGAACTTTCGGCGGCGCACAGCAAGTGCCAAGGTTAGTTTTTTGTTTCTCTGGCTTCTTTTACCGATTATTTCTTTCTTCAAACACATATGAATTCTTTGCCCATCAGCCATTTCGGAAGCCACCGTGGAGGCCCTAACAGCCCAGATTGCCGTGCTCCAAGGTATCATAAGCTTCCGGTTACCTTGCATATTTTTTTTCTCTACCGGTTTGATCTTATTAACTGTCTTTCCTTCCGGTTTGTAGGTGAAAAGGAGCAGCTTGCCAAGGAGCACCAAGAAGCTCTGGACGCTGAGGCGGCTCAAGCCGCTGAGCTAAAGAGAAAGCTCATGGAGGCTGAGCGAGCTAAAGGAGGCTGAGGCCAAAGTGAATGAATCCTTGGAGGAGTTCACTAACTCCACCGCGGTGCTACGGGCCGAGCTGGAGGAGGAGACCAAGGCGCGGGAGGAGCAGAGCAAGGCGCGGGAGCTGGCCGAAAACTGGGTTTCCGCCCTCCTCATGGAGCAGAAGGATTACGACCGGCTGGTCGTGCAAACTGATGCGCTGGCCCTCAGTAACCCTTTTTCTCTCTTTGTTGCTTATAAGCTTGCATTTTCCGGAAACACGTCCTTATCTTCTTCTCTTTTCTCTTGTAGGGTTCTTCCCGGACTCCCAGGTCTATGCCAACAAGAAGGTGGCGGAACGCAAGGCTGAGCATCTATTGACCAATCCGGACCTGCCCTGGGATCCGTATGACCACCTGGTTGCGCTGTCCGCCTGGGTTCAGCACATGCGCGCCGTGGACCGGCATCTTGTTGATCTGCCGGATCGCGCCATTGAAATCCTGAAGGTGTTGTGGCCTGGCGAGGATATTCCGGCGAACATCACCCTCATCTCCGACCGCCTTAAGGACGCCTGCCGGAGGATCCGGGAGTGGAAATGGTCGGCAGCTCGTGCCGGAGCAGACGCAGCACTGCGCGTGGCCTCCTCTTGGTATGAGGATTTGGATCTAGATGCCTTTCACACCCGTCGAGGTGACGCACCCACAGACACCGATCCAGCCAAGACTGCCAAACGCCAGGACCACACCTACCGGATTGCGTAGTTTGCTCCCGTGCACATCTTCATCGCTCCTCCTTCCGATGTCAGAGATGCGCTCTCCGACGACGAAGAAGAAGTCATCGAGGAGGAGGAAGTTGAAGAGGCCGGAGAGGGCGACGCTCTTCCAGAAGAAGCCGCTGCTCCCTCGGAAACTCCTGAAGCCGGTGCCCAGCCCCCCGCTGCTTGAATATCTCTTATGTTGTGTTTCACACCTGCTGTTCCTGTTTACTTAAAACAATGGTTATCAAATTCTACCCCGGTATGCCGGGGTTCGTGATGTAAGATAAAACTCGGCATCTCTTTTGCTTGAGGTACAACCTTTATACTTGTGCCGGTATGCGATACCGGTAGATTATCACATTAAGTTCGTATGCTACTTTAGCGTTTTGCTCATGATTTGCTTTTTATCTTGCACTTGTGAAGATTCTGAAGTTGTTTTGGCATTCAATCTGATGCACACTTGGTTCTTTTGCTTTGCCTCTGCCTACCCTCTGGGTTTTTTGGCGTATGACTTACAAAGTTCTTTTGCCAAGCAAGCACTTTCTTGAACTTAGAAATAACTCGAAATTTTTCACAAAAAACCGGTATAACCGGGGTTAGTTAATTTTTCCGGATTGTTTGTTCCCACTTCCTCTTCAGGTGGTTCACGTGCTTATTTCCTACCGATTTATCTTGCTTGCCATGAAGCCGGGTTTCGGACAGTAGCAGAGTCGAAGACTCCGGTAGGTTTAGCACGTTACTAAACCGGAAAGAAAAAATGTTCGTCAACTAACAAGTAAACTGAAAAAATAAAAAAATACATGCAATTTCGCTAAAGGCAGTCCCCGAGATTCATTCGAGGTGCTGGCATCTTTTATTCATAGCATATAAGGTACAAAAAGAACTCCATACAGCACAACTTCATGCATAGAATGGGTGCAATAGGGCTACATTCCATGGGCGCTTAGTTTCCTCTCCTGACCTGTCCGCCTTTCCTTTCTTTGGCTCCTGTGCATCAACCAGATAGTATGCATCATTGTGTAGAGCCTTGATCACAATGAAAGGTCCTTCCCACGGAGGTGAGAGTTTGTGACGCCCCTCAATGCGTTGCACTAGGCGTAGCACCAAGTCTCCTTTCTGGAAAATCCTCGATTTAACCTTCCAGCTATGACAGCGTCTGAGGTTCTGCTGGTAAATGGTTGTTCTTGCCAAAGCCAGCTCTCTTGCTTCTTATAGAAAGTCCACATCATTCTCTCGGGCCTCTTTTACCTCTTCTTCGGTATACTGTTGAACTCTTGGTGAGTCATGTATGATATCGGTTGGAATTACGGCTTCTGCCCCGTAAACCATGAAGAATGGAGTGTATCCGGTAGACCGGATCAGAGTCGTTCTTATGCTCCACAGTACTGATGGCAGCTCATCGAGCCAACACCCCGGTGTCTTTTCAAGAGGTTCAATGAGCCTCGGTTTGATACCAGAAAGCACTAAAGCATTGGTTCTCTCCACTTGGCCATTGCCTTGCGGGTGTGCGACTCAGCACAAATCCAGCCGGATGTTGTTATCCTCACAAAATCTTTTGAACTCACCCTGAGGTAAGTTTGTGCCATTGTTGGTGATAATGCTATGCGGGTATCCATACCGCAAAATGAAATCTTTCAAGAACTTCACCGCCGTATGCCCATCACACTTTGCAATAGGTTTCACCTCAAGCCACTTGGTGAACTTATCCACCATCACTATGATGTGGGTAAAGCTGCTTCTTGCGGTTTTGAATGGGCCAACCATGTCGAGGCACCAAACAGCGAATGGCCAGGTTAATGGTATAGTTTTCAGGCTGGAAGCTGGGGTATGGTTTTGCTTGGCGTACCTCTGGCACCCATTGCATTTTCGCACCAAATCCTCAGCATTTTCTAGCACCGTGGGCCAGTAGAACCCATGCCGGAACACTTTTGCGACTAGCGCCCTTGATGAAGCGTGGTGCCCACACTCTCCTTGGTGAATCTCCACTAGCATTTCTTTTCCCTCCTGCGGTTCCACACATCTTTGAAGGATATCGGTAACACTTCTCTTGTACACCTCTCCATTGATGATGGTATAAGCTTTGGATCTTCTCTGGATTCTTCTTGATTCATTTTCATCAACCGGCAAGGTGTCGTTGATCAGGAATTCCTTAATAGGTTCAACCCAAGTTGGTTTTTCCCGGACCAAGAATACTGGTAAGTCTATCTCCATATGGTCTACCAGCATAGCCTCGTTAGGCTTAGATTCCGTAGTCCCCGGGTTTCCTTCGTCGATGTCCATCGGCACAATGTGTGATTCCGGTACAAAGATTGACTCCGACTCCGGACTTGGCGTAATTGATGGCGTTTTTAAGTGAGCCAAAGCTATTCCAGGAGGAATTTCTTGCCGGGAGGATCCCAACTTAGAGAGAGTATCTGCGGCTTCATTTTCCGCGCGCGACACATGGTGAAATTCACAACCTTCAAAGAAGTCGGCGATTTTCTGCACGTGGAACCGGTATGAGGCCATGTTGGCATCTTTTGCGTCCCAATCTCTGGAACATTGCTGCACCACAAGATCTGAATCACCATAGCAGATGATCCGGTGCGCACCGATTTCTTTTGCCACTTTGAGCCCATGGATCAGAGCCTCATATTCAGCTACATTGTTTGATGCTCTGAAGTGCACCTGTAGAACATACCGGAGATGATCTCCCTTAGGTGAAGTTAGGACTACACCAGCACCTAGACCCTCTTTGAGCTTGGATCCATCAAAGTGCATTTTCCAGTATTCCATCTTCTGTTCCGGCGGCTTGTATTGCATTTCCGCCCAGTCAACCAAGAAATCAGCTAAAGCTTGTGATTTTATGGCGTCTATTCTTTCATATTCCGGTACGTATGGTGATATCTGAATATCCCACTTGGCAATCCTGCCGCTTGCATCCTTGTTGCACATGATATCTGAAATAGGTGCTTCACTTACCACCTTCATAGGGTGCTCCTCAAAGTAGTGCTTGAGTTTTGTGGCGGCCATAAACACGCCATAAGTCATTTTCTGGAAGTGAGGGTAGTTTTGTTTTGAGAGGGAGAGCACCTCGCTCAGGTAGTATACCGGTCTCTGCACAGCTTTACCTTCCTCTTCTCTTTCAACCACAACCACAACACTCACAACCCGGTTTGTTGCTGCTATGTACAACAACATGGGCTCCCTTTCCAAAGGCAAAGCCAGTATGGGCACAGTGGCTAGCATTGTTTTTAGTTCCTTAAACGTTGCGTCTGCCTGAGGGGTCCAGACGAAGGTGTCAGATTTTTTCATCAACGCATAGAGGGGCAGAGCTTTTTCTCCCAACCTACTTATGAACCGACTTAGCGATGCCAAGCTTCCGGTAAACTTTTGCACGTCCTTGAGATCGTGCGGTATGGTCATTCTCTCAATGGCCCAGATTTTTACTGGATTAACCTCTATTCCCCGGCTTGATATGAGAAAGCCAAGCAACTTGCCGGCGGGGACACCGAAGGTGCATTTTGCCGGGTTAAGTTTCATCCGGAACATTCTTAGGTTATCAAACGTTTGCCTCAGATCGTCGATCAAGGTTTCCTTGACCTTAGTTTTTATCACGACGTCGTCCACATAGACTTGCACGTTTTTTCCGATTTGATCATACAAACACTTTTGCATACAGCGCTGGTACATTGCACCAGCGTTGCGCAAACCGAATGGCATAGTGACATAGCAATAAGCCCCGTGCGGGGTGATAAACGCAGTCTTTATTTGGTCCTCCTTTTTCAGGGGAATTTGGTGGAAACCGGAATAAGCATCCAGAAAAGACAACAGTTCACAACCTGCGGTGGAATCAATCACTTGATCGATCAGGTTGGTGTAGTCGATGCACATGCGCCACACCTTTGGAGCTTTTGCTTCAAGGTTCTGTTTTTTCTTCTTCTCGACCAGCACCGGATTGGCTAGCCACTCGGTATGCAGTACTTCCACGATGAAACCAGCAACAAGTAGCTTTGTTACTTCTTCCCCAATGATTTTTCTTCTGTCTTCAGCGAACCGGCGTAAAGGCTGTCTTACCGGCCTCGCATCCTTCCGGACATTTAAACAGTGCTCAGCCAGCTCCCTCGGAACACCTACCAAGTCATCAGTAGACCAGGCAAAGATATTCCGATTCTCACGGAGGAAGCTGGTGAGCGCGCTTTCCGGCCGGCACCGATACGGACGGTACGCTCAGGGTAAGCCGGGTCCAGCACAATGTCTTTTGTTTCGTTGGTCGGCTTGAATGCCGGTGTGCCCAAGTTTCCACTCATTGCCGCTAAACTCAACTGTGAGGACTGAGCCAGCGCAACTGCAGTCTGCATTCTTTTCTTTTCCTCTACAATCAGAAGCGATTCGGCCAGATTTGATCCGGCGGAAGCGGTTTCCAGTGAGATTTTGTAGTTTCCCACCACGGTCAAGGGTCCACGAGGTGCCGGCATCCTCATCTTGAGGTAGGCCGTATGAGTTGAGGCCATGAAGGCCGCCAGTGCCGGTCTCCCCAACAGTGCATGATAAGGGCTGTCTAAGTCCACCACCTCGAACAGTACACTTTCTAGCCGGCAATTATCGCGTCCGCCAAACGACACATCCACCCGGACTTTTCCCATGGGTGAACAGGACAACCCCGGAACGATTCCGTGGAAAGTTGTGTGAGTTGGTTGCAGCATGTTTTCGGTTATGCCAAGGGTACGCATAGTATGCCGGTACATGATGTTTATGCTGCTCCCATTTTTTATCAGCACCTTGCTAAACTTGACACGAGTCGTTGGCCCATGCATAATAGGGTCCACAACCAGAGCATAGCCACCCAGATTTGGCATTATCTTGGGGTGATCCTTGAACGACCAGGTGATTTCCTGATCAGACCACAGCATGTACTTTGGTACTGCCGGCATTACCGCGTTTACTTCCATGGAGCGGCGTCGCATGCTTTGTTTGTCTGTTGGCTCAGTAACGAACACAACACAGCACAGGTCCGGATCCTGGTAAATGTTCCGGCCTAAAGGTGCCGGTGGAGGTGGTTGGCCATTGCCTTCTCCTACCTGGTGAACTTGCTGTTGCGGCTGCCGGTTCGGTTGAGGCTGCACCGGTATGGCGTTTGGCCCGGTAAGTGGGGGTGGTGGTGGTAGTCTCCCGGCATCTTTTGCCGCGCCTTGGCCCATCAATATTTTTGTCCAAGTACAGTCTTTTGTCAAATGGTTTGCCGGCCTTCCGGGGTTTGGTGTGTGCCACCGGCACGGCTGATCCATAGCGGATTCCATGGTGTATCTTTCATCATTTTGCCACGGCTTCTTTTCTACCCATTGTTTTTTATGACCCGCCCACGGCTGCGATCCGGTTTTCTGCCTCTGGCTTCCGCTGGCGCCGAAATTATCCTGCACCGCGGCTGACAAGGGATTAACTTATCAATGCCTACAAGTTGTAGACTAGGGTTTTGCTGGAAGTAGAGGGCAAGTAGATCTCGAAGGTTTCAGCCGAAAAGTACTCGACGAATATGAAAACTAGGGTTGCGTGAGACAATGATTCGATGCTTTCTTTGTCCCTCGACTCCCCCTTATATAGGAGGCGGAGCCGAGGGATTCGTAATACACAAGTTACAGAGTCCGGGAGGGTTTCTAACCCGTCCCGCAAGATTACAAGTCTATGTTTCCTAATACAACTCTATCTTTCCTTATCATTATCTTGGGCTTCCAGACTTCATACTCTTCGACATATGGGCCTTCAGTAAACCCTGGGTACTATCTTCGGCATGCCCATTGGGGATGCCTATGTCAGTAGCCCCTGAGATTTTGCTTGAATCGAAGAATCAGGGAAAATCTCCAATTTTATATTTTTACCAAATTCATCACATATCGTAATTCTATATTGTACAGGGATACTGGTAGTTGGGGCTAGTTCATCTGACAGATCAGGTACTAGTTAACTGCTCTAGTGGCAATCCGCAAAAACCTACTTTAAGATCACGTCCCTAGACATGATCTCGGGATACTGGTGTAAACATCGACAGGTGCCGCTTAAGGTCTTACCATTCTGTCGAGTCCCAGTCATATTTTATCGGGTACCTAATGCGTCCGTTAGGATTTTTCTTCGTATCTGTTGATACGGAAAAAAGCAGCAATCTGACGTCAGAGACGGTGCCACGCCACTCAGAATAAGTCTGGGGTCTTACCTTCGCAAAGTTTTGCGGCATTCAGAGATTATTCGCGACTTTTAGCGCTCTGAGAATATATTGTCGAGTGCTTTTTCGGCTGTTGGAATAGCACAATTTATTGAGTCACGGATGACTTATATTGACTTCCCGATGGGAGTATATGTCGAGTTATTCGTGTAACTCGAAATATGCTCATTTCTTGTATTATTTCATCGGGCACGCGATCAGCGTTCCCGATGGGAGTAGCCCCCGAGGCTACAACCAAGGACTTGGACTTGGTTGTAGGCTCCACATTTTATGCCGCTATATTGTCGTTCTCTCTCGAGCTTTTTATATCTATCGGGTGCGCGAACAGCGCTCCCGATGGGAGTAGCCCCCGAGGCTATGAACAAATGCTTGTATTTGGTCATAGGCTCCCGCAATTTCTATATTGTCATACTCGAATTTTAATTTTTCCAAAGTAGCCCCCGGGCATTTGGGCAAAAACTTGTATTTGTTCAAAGGTTCCCGAAATAACTTTTCCTGCCGCCAATCTTCTCTTTTTCTTCTTCTCGCTTTTTTTTACTGCCGAGATTTTCTCTTTGGTCAAAGTGACCTTATTACTGACGATAACCACGATTTTTGCATCCGAAAAGCGCGAGTGCTACTCTCTCTCTGTCTTGTGGGTCCAACTTCCCTATCATGTTGACACGTCGTGCAAGTGGGGGACACACGTCCTCCGCTTTTCCTGGCGCACGTACTGTAGCGCCTGTTCTGTTCCATCCCAGTAAAAATACATTTTTACCCTTCAGTTACGAATTCACTTTTCACCGTACGATTTTTCCATCCAACGGTGCATTACTTCGCCAAATCCCTATATAAACCCGTCTTCTACCTCCGTTCACACCTTCGCTTACGTCGCAACTCTGCTTCTCTCTGCAAAAACTTCCATTGCGCCCAACTCTCTCTGAGCTCGCCCGCGCACCAGCTTCGCTCCTTCATTGCCATTGATGCCACCGCGCGCACGACTTACTCGCCACAGCACGCCCGAGTCCAGGATGGCCGCTGAAGATCTTGAGTGGGAGAGATCCAAAATCTCCAACCAAGATGTGAACATGCTGAAGAGATTGGGGTTGATGAAGAAGGAGGACGCCATCCGCTTCCCCAGCGAAGAAAGCTACCCTACTCCGCCAATCCAATATCGGGTTAGTTTTGTCGACCATCTCATCCGCGGTCTCTCCACCCCAATCCACGATTTCCTCCGCGGCCTTCTCTTTGTCTATGGGATTCAGCTGCACCAGCTGACCCCCAACTCCATCCTCCATGTCGCTATTTTCATCACACTTTGCGAGTGCTTCCTCGGAGTCCCTCCTAACTGGGCTCTGTGGAAGCGCATCTTCTGCCTCCGCCGCAATGGCTCCCACAACGCCACCTACAACATAGGCGGCATTGTTATCTGCGTCCGCTCCGACGTCGAATACTTCGACGTCAAATTCCCTGACTCTGTCCAAGGGTGGCGCAAAAGATGGCTCTATATACACGAAGAAAGTGCCAACTCTATCGAGCACAACATAATCCATTTTGACGGAAACGCCAAGATTCTTCGCCGCCGTTTCTGGGATGCTGAAGCTACCGAAGAAGAAAAACGGCGATAGAGGCCCTCATGTCCCGTATCCGTGAGCTTCAGAATACCCGAGGCAAGGAACTATCGGGTATCCAAATCACAGCCTATTTCCTTAGGATTAGAGTGCAGCCTCTGCAGGCTCGCAAAAATCCCCTTTGGACTTACGCTGGTGCGAACGATGCCAATAGGCTCTCCAAGGATCTTTCTGTGAAGGACTTGGAGAAGCTTATTCGAAGAATTTCCTCGCTCAGCAAGAAGGATCCTATTCCATCCTCTTGCCGCGTGGAACCATATAGCGCCACCAATCCTCTCCCCCAGGTATTTTGTCTTCTCGACTTTTTGTCTTTTCCGAACTTTTTCTGCTTTTGTCGACTGCTGATTTTTTTTATTGACACCTCTGTAAATTTTCTTGTCGCTATTTTTTTGTAGAACCATCCAATCCTAGCTTCCCTTCCTCCTCTTCCTGAAGATGGAGAAGTCGAAGAACAGGCTGTTGTCACTGAAGACAACCAGGGTACTTCTCTCCCTGAGAGTGAAGCTGCAGGTTCTCGTAAATCTGCAGTTTCCTCTGAAAAAGTTGAATCTGACGCCAGCGAGTCGACACAATCCCTTCTTTATGCTGTTTCCCCAAGAAACAAAAGAAAAAGGCTTGAAGCTGTCGACACTGGCACCTCCAAAGCTGCCGAAGAAGTTGCTCCCACTGAAGAAGGGACAACTTTACATCCTTATGAGGCTGCCCTTATCAGCTCGTAAGTTTCCTTTTACTATTTGTTGTCGAAATTTTTACTATATTGTCTCTTTATACTGTAACTTGTTCATTGTAGTGATGAAGAGGAAGATAATCCTGCCATTGACGTGACTGCTCGAACGAGCACGTCTCGTACTTTGGTTGTCTCGGAAGCCCAACCTGATGGAGATGAAACTTCGACACCTCAACAAGGTGTTGAGCTTACTGCTCCAGCTGCAAGCCCCCGAGCCCCTTCACCGAATAGAGCAAGGGTTGAGCCAGTCGAAGAACCCACCCAATTAAGTGGTGGTTTCACGACTTCTTCATTGAATGACGTAAGTTTTTTCCCTTCTTTTTTTTCCGCACTATATTTGATTTTTCTTTCTCTGGTTCTCTCCTCAGCCTTTGATGAAATAATTTTTCCACCTCGGTACCCAATTCGTCGGGTACCGTGATCTTTCGAACTCGCTGAAAGGTACTATCTTGCTATTTTTTCTCCTGATTGCATCTTCTGTATCGTGATTGTTGACACGACAATTGTTATTGTCAACTGTTTTTCAGCTGACCTTGCAGAAGCCAGCAAACGTGCTGATGCTCTTGCTCTAAAATTAGAGCAGAGCGAAAAGGCTCGCAAGAAGGCTGAATCCAGCGCCGCTGCTGTTGAAGATCTTCGAAAAAGACTTCAAAACGCGGAAACCTCTCTGAGTGACCACATCACTCAACAAACTGCTCGAGAGAAAGAAATTGTCTCTCGCTTATTGCTGCAGAGTCGACGTTTTGTTAGTAAGTACTCTAACTCTCTTTGTTCATTGGGTATCGTGTTTTTCTTGGTGTTCCTTTTTTGACAAGCTATATTCTCCACCAACAGGGAGGACGCGTCAACCTTATGAACTCGAACTTCCTGAAAATGACCCCCTTCTCGACGCGCTCTCCCTCCTCGAGATTCACGGAGATGAAGCGCGCCAAGGCATGGAAGATGCTGACTCAGGCCTGGCGAAGCTATTTCCATACTTCTTCTCGAAGAAAAAAGAGCCAGAGACATTCGGCGAACTGGCCAAGTGCTTCAATGTTGAAGAGGATTGTAGGCACAATCTTCGACAAGAAGGCTTGAAGGTTGGTGTTGAAGGTACTATTGCCTTGGTTGCTAGCAGCCAGCAAAACGTCGACTAGGCCAAGGTTGGCGACGTGCCGAAAATGGAGACGAAGACATGGGTGTCTTTGATCAAGGCCGCCAAGCCCAACTCTAAGAAGATCCTTGCCTTCCTTGGATTCAAACCGACTCCAGCTCCAAGTTCGTCTAAGCCGGAGGTCAAGTAGACCACTTTTTTTTTTGCTGTCTTTCTTTTGATGTTGTCGTTGTAGTAGTTTTTGGCGACAACTATCCCACTTGTTTGTTAGGCATTCTCCTTGTAATAGCTATTGTAAATACCTGGTCTTATCAATGGAGAACTATCTTGCCAAATTATTGATACCGAAGTTTTTTTTCCCTTTTTCCAGTTAATTTTTGATAACTATACCAAAGTACCGCCACCAACTGTCTTGCCTTCTACACCTTACCCGAAAAAATCTTCTGCTGCCGAGTTTACGAAAAATTCTTCGAGTACTGCCCATACCGAAGATTTGAACGATCTTCGTCAACAGTTGCAGTCGATGAAGAAACAGGCTCTTATGTTAATGGATCAATCTCAAAAGTCTTCTGAGAGAGAAAAACTTGCGACTCAACAAGCTCAAGAAGCCATGAATGCTAAGGAAGCCGCTGTTTCTGAAGCTGAAAAGGCAACCACCCGAGAAAATTTTATGCTCGAATTGATGAATGAAGCCAGTGTGGATATGTCAGGTATGCCTTTTCAAATCCAAACTTCTTCTGTCTTCTTGCTGCATCCTCTTTTTCTTTTGAAATTCCTATGCCTACTCCAAATAGGTTCATTCCTTGATGCTGCTGCCGAAGAAGAGAGGGTAAACACAAGGACAAATCTTCTCGTTAACCTTTCTCTTGATCATGGTTCTCTATTTTGGGCCACTCCAGAGCGGACCCGACAGATTGTCAGGTTCAAGACCGCGCTTGTCAGGTTTGCGATTTCCTGGATTTCTGCACTAGAACATTGTCTCTTGTTTACAAGACCATGTTTCCCCGGAACAAGGCACCCGATACTCTTCTTGGTTTGATGGAGAAATTTCGAGATGCTCCTCAAATCCATGGATTTGTTCGGGCGCAACTTTCTGCTGGCGCCAGGTTTGCTATGATGATGATCAAAATCTGTTATCCCAAGTTTGACATGACCCAAATTGTTACCAAGTGCTTAGCCAAGATGGCGAAAAGGAAAAGGGATGTTAGCAAAATTGATGATCATGTGACCCCTGTAGCAGAAGATATGATGGATGAACTTCTTCGGATGGACTCTGAGTTCTTCGTGAAGGGCAGCTATGCTGAACATAGTACTCGTACTGTGAATCGGATGACCATAGACAATATACTGGGCCATAATTGATTTTTCTTTTTCTCTGAACTCGTTGAGTTTTCTCAAGAACTTACTCCTGTATGTTGTACACATGTTCTATATTGTAAAGCTAGTAAATGTTTTTATTTTTCCTCATAAAGCCCCCGAGTTTCTCGGTAGTGAATTTCCTCTATATTGTATATGCGAGGTTTTTAAACCAGAGCAACTAAATTATATTGAACATGCTATATTTGCGGGTACGAGCCCCCGTGCCTTGTTATTGATCGCTATTTTGTATCTTTGTTTATTTTGCGAGGTGTTTTCACCAAGGCGAAATATTTTTGGAAATATATATTGTAAGTCTTGAGCACAAGCCTCCGGCTCCATGGACTAGAAAAAATGGAGTTTCCTGTGTCGCCGTATTTGGTGTTGTTCGAATACTCCACAATACACTCGGCAGCTCCTCGGGCCAAGTATGTCGAGCTTTTTCCAGTGGTGCTAGCAATCGCTTCTTGATCCCGTTGCAAATAATGTCGTTGGCTTTCTCCACTTGACCATTGGTTTGTGGGTGCGCAACTGATGCAAAGTGTAGTTTGATGCCTACTTATGCACAATATGCCTTGAATTCCTTGGATGTGAAGTTGCTACCATTGTCCGTGACGATGCTATTAGGCACTCCAAATCTGAAAACGATGCTTTTCACGAATTTGATGGCAGACGCTCCGTCTGGTGAATTTATCGGCTTCGCTTCTATCCACTTTGTAAATTTGTCGACAGCGACGAGCATATACTCCTTTCCTCCTGGCCAAGACTTGTGTAATTTACCCACCATATCGAGGCCCCATTGAGCGAAAGGCCAAGACAATGGTATTGGCATTAATTCTGCTGCCGGAGATTGAGGTTTTGAAGCGAATCTCTGGCATGCGTCGCAAGTACGAACTACCTTTGCTGCTATAGCTCGACTGCTTGCATGATGGCCACAAATTCCTTCCTGCACATCCTTCAAGATCATCCTTCCTTCCTCGGGTGTGACGCCCCTTTGTAATACTCCCGAAATACTTCGTGTGTATAACTCCCCTTTTATCACAGTAAAAGCTTTGGATCGTCTAATAACTCACCTTGCTTCAACTGGATTCTCTGGTATTTCTTTCTTTAGGATGTATGATATGTACACCTGCATCCATGGTATCTGTACAATCATAACCAGGGCATGTTCCTCTTCTTCTTCTAGTGCAGCCCCCGAGGGTTTCTTTTCCTTCTCCTTCTTTTTTGGTTTTGTTGATTTCGTAGACCTCTCAGCTATCTCCTCCCAGAATACGCCTGGTGGAATTGCGAGGCATTGCGACCCGATGTTTGCGAGAACGTCGGCTTCATCATTGCTCAACCTGCTGATGTGGTTTACTTCGCATCCGTCAAATAACTTCTCGAGCTCATTGTACACTTCTTTGTATGCCACCATGCTATCATTGACTGCATCACATTGGTTCATGACTTGCTGGGCCACGAATTGTGAGTCGCCAAAGATTTTTAGTCGGGTTGCACCACAGGCTTTCGCCATCTTCATCCCGTGTATAAGAGCTTCGTATTCTGCCTCATTCTTAGACGCGTTTGGGAACGTCATCCTCAAGACGTACTTCAGCTTGTCGCCCTCCGGTGATATTAGTATCACGCCTGCTCCAGCTCCTTCTAATCTCTTGGACCCATCGAAATTCATAGTCCAAGTTCTCGATAAATCCGGTGGTCCTGTATTTTGCAACTCCATCCACTCTGCGATGAAGTCTGGCAGAATCTGCGACTTTATTGCTTTTCTTTTTTCGTATGTGATGTCCCGAGGGGAAAGCTCTATTCCCCAAAGGGAGACACGACCCGTAGCTTCTGGATTGTTTAGTATATTGGACAAGGGCGCCTCATTGACCACTATTATTGGGTGTGCCGAAAAATAGTGTCGCAATTTTCTTGCGGTTGTAAACACTCCATATGCTAGCTTTTGGTACTGAGGGTACCTCTGTTTTGACGGCGATAAGACTTCACTGATGAAGCATACTGGCCTCTTTACTCCTTGGAGTTTTCCTTCTTCCTCTCTTTCAACGACAAGTGATGTGCTTACCACCTAAGGTGTGGCTCCAATGTATAGCAACAGAGGTTCCTTCTCTTTCGGCGCCACCAAGATTGGTGGTGTCGAGATTGTGCGTTTGAGATCCTCGAAGGCTCTGTCTGCCTCTTCGTTCCACTGGAACTTCTCTCCCTGCTTGATCAAGGCGTAAAACGGTAACGCCTTTTCTCCTAACCTGGCGACGAATCTGCTCAAAGCTGCGACTCGCCCAGTTAGTTCCTATATTTCTTTTAACTTTGTTGGCTTCCTCATTGTTACGATAGCCTGTATTTTTTCTGGATTGGCTTCAATCCCTCGTGTTGAAACTAGGAACCCGAGGAGTTCTCCCGCAGGGACGCCGAAAGAGCACTATGTCGAGTTCAATTTGAGGCAGAACTTGTCTAGGTTGTCGAAGGTTTCCTTTATATCCTCGATCAACGTTGTCCCCTTTTTTGACGTTATGATGACATCATCGATGTACACTTGTACGTTTCTCCCGATCTGTGTTGCCAGGCATTTCTGCATCATCCGCTGATAAGTTGCTCCCGTGTTTTTCAAACCAAAGGGCATTGTTCTGTAGCAGAACACGCCGTAAGGTGTTATGAACGCTGTTTTTACTTCATCTTCTTCTTTTAATCTGATCTGGTTGTAACCAGAGTATGCGTCCAGGAAGGAAAGACGTTCGCAACCTGCCGTGGAGACGATAATTTGATCGATCCTTGGGAGAGGAAAGTGATCCTTTGGACAATGTTTATTGAGACACGTGAAGTCGACGCACATGCGAAGGACTTTCGTGTTTTTCTTCGGCACCAACACTGGGTTAGCTACCCACGTTGCCTCTGTATGTAATTCCTTGATGAAACCAGCTTCTCTGAGTCTATCAATTTCCGACAGCATAGCCTTGCGGTTTGGTTCCGAAAAATGCCGCAAAGGTTGTTTGATTGGTCTCGCTATTGGATCCAAATTTAGGTGGTGCTCGGCAAGTTCCCTGTGTACTCCTGGCATGTCAGCTGGACACCATGCGAAGATTTTCCAGTGCTTACGGAGGAACTCGACGAGCGCGCTTTCCTATGCGAGGTCCATATTTGTCGTGATAGACATCGTCTTCTTTGGATCTGTCGGGTGAATCTGCACTTCCTTTAAATCCTTTGCCGTGTTAAAAGTTGATTCTTTATTAGGCCTCCCTACATCTGGCAGTTCATCGTAATCAGTTGTAAGTCTTGACGCCATGTATTCTGCCTGCATCCCGAAGGTTTCTGACAGCCTATGGAAATCCTTGTCGCACTTATCGGCTAATGCGAAACTCCCTTTGACTGTAATTGGTCACTTAGGCCCAGGTAGCCTCCATAGCAGGTACGTGTAATGTGGTACCGCCATAAACCTGGCGTATGCGGGTCGTCCCAACATGGCGTGGTACTGCGACGGGAAATCAACGACTTCAAACTCCAGCCTCTCTATCCTGTAATTTTCTCGGGTCCCAAACTGAACGTCGAGATTGATCTTCCCCAACGGATAACTTGGCTTCTCCGGTGTGATTCCATGAAAACGCGTATCGGTTGGTTTTAGATTTGCTAGAGATATGTTCATCTTCCTCAGTGTATCTGCATACATAAGGTTTAAGCTGCTGCCTCCATCTATGAATACTCGCGACACGTGGAATCCCGCAATTACTGCTAGCAAGATAAGTGCTGACTGCCCTGGTCGAGGGACTTGCTGCGGATGATCCGCTATTGTGAAGCCAATGTCTTGCCCTGACCAATTGAGGTACTCAACTGTTGGTGGAGGCATCTTTTCTGCCATGAACACCTGTCGCGAGATTACTTTCTGAGCTTTATTGGATGGTCTGCCTTTCTGAATCATCGAGACCACTCCACTGGAATTAGGATCAATGTAAGGTGGTGGCGCTGGTGCCGCCGCTATTCTGAGCTGATGTCGATTTTCGTCCGTAATTGCGGGAGGAGGTGGTAGGTGGATCTCACTCCTGGGCCCTTGAGGATTTCGACTCGCTGCCTGGGCATTGGCTTGCCCAGCGAACCTCAACATTGCTTGAAAGTTTCGACAGTCCTTCTGCAAATGCCCTGACTGCCTTTTCCCGTTATTGTCGACGTAGAAGTGCATCTGACACGGGCCGTTCATCATATCCTCGGGAGATACATACGGTCTCTGAAACCTTGGTCCACTATTTTGCCTGTTGTTTTAGGAATCATCTCTATTGTCGCCTTGCTGCTCGTTGCTTCGTTGGTAATTATCTCTATTGCTTCCTCCACTGCCTGCTCGAAAACCAGCCGATATTTGGCCAGGAGCATCATAACTCGAGAACTGCCGAAACGGGCGTCGTCTATTTTGAAAATTTCGACCACGGTCCTCCTCTGGTGACCTATGCCGCTTATTGTGAACAGCATCTTCTCCATCCGCCCATCTGTTTGCTATCTCCATCAGTGCTGATACTGTTTTTGGGTTGGTTCTTCCCAAGTCCTCGACGAAATCGCCCCGTTGGATTCCTGCCACAAATGCATCTATTGCCCTTACGTCAGATATGTTCTCTGCCGAGTTTTTAATGATGTTCCACCTCTGGATGTATTTCCTCATAGATTCGTCATGCTTTTGTCGACATGACCTCAGCTCCTCTAGCGATGCAGGCTTTTTACAGGTGGACTGGAAATTCTTGATGAATATGTCCTCGAAGTCAGCCCAGCTGTCGATGGAACCTGGAGGAAGCTTCTTTATCCAAGATCTTGCAGCTCCACTCAAGTGTACCTGAATGCTTTGCATCACCGTTGCCCTTGTTCCGCCTATTAACTTCACCGTCTCGAGATAATCTACCAGCCAATCCTCAGGATCTTGCAGTCCGTCGAATTTCTTGAAGTTGTCGGGTAACTTAAACCCCGAAGGGACCCGAGTTTTTCAGACCCTCCTCGTAAAACATGGTAGTCCACACATATCCTCTTCAGCTATGTCTAAGGAATGTCGATGCTCCCTTCTATTTTTGTCGTGCCCTGTCTACCCTTGCTTGAATTTCTGTGTCCCTTGCTCCGCTTGTTCTCTCGGGAACTGCCGCTGCGACAGCAGGGCGTGGACTATTTTGCCTTGCCGATCCTTCAGGAGGTGAATTTATGAACGCTGCTCCCATGGCTCCAACTCCCGCCATGGCCATGTTGTACAATGCCTCTCTTGGATCTCCGGCAGGTGGTTTGGACGCGAGGATGAAAGCTTGCGTCGCCATGTACCCTGCTTCTGGCGTCTTAGGGATAATGTTCCCTCTTGTGTCTATCGACATAAAGGACATGTCGAGGTTTTGGACTAGATTCTCCCTCTCGGCTTCAGGTATATTGTTTAGTCGAGATCTTGCCCTGTTGCGAGCCTCTCTGTGACTGCTGCCTGAAGTACCTGATTGTCGACTCAATTCTGCTCTTCGCCTGCTCGACGCCGATGCTGCTTCTTGCCTTCTATATAGCTCGATCTTTTGTTTCTCGAGTTCTCGCCTGGTGCGTGCGAGCTTATATTGGTATGCCTGTAACTCCTCTGGTGTTGCCGTTACGGTCATTGGCTCTATCCCATTGATAGCTCTTTCCACTCGATCCCATACTGCCTGCGGAAATCGCACCATCTCTCGCGTTGCCGTGCCGATATATTTTGTCCCTATACCTCGCGTGAGATCCGCAGGATCAACGAACGGATTTCCCGCCTCGTCGAAGTTTTCTGATGTCTGTTCTTGAGGTCGGCTTGAATCTCCGATCGCGTAGATCTGATGATGCTTTATTTTTATTTTTTCTATTTTTTCGAGATCGGTGACACCGTCGTGTAGACTGGCGAAGACCTTTCATACAGTAGTAGATTTGTCGATGAAGTCGAAACTATTGACACTGTCAGAATCACTGCTTATATTGGAGTGCGCAGATGACTCGAAGGACATGTCGCTGAAGATCTTGGCGAGTTTTTCGCTTGCCCTGGTGCTGATGAAGCGTGGCGAGGAGATTTCTTCGTCGCCTGACTTGACCGATGATGCCGAGCTTGAAGATTCAGGATCGACCGCTGAGAATCCCGAGAAGATCGGAATTTCGAGACGATACGTTCATTCCTTCCCGACGCGAAAGTGGAACCTTCCGAACGTCATCTCCATGGGCTCCTCCAGATACGCATATGCATCCAAACGGGAGGGCGGGTGAGGCACAAAATCGACAAGACCAGTTTCGATCTGTTTACCTCTGTCCATCGATTCGCTTGCAGTCGATGAAGTCGACGATCTTGAACGTGCCATCGAGATCAGCTCCTTGACACCTCTAATTCCCCACAGACGGTGCCAATTGACAAGGGATTAACTTATCAATGCCTACAAGTTGTAGACTAGGGTTTTGCTGGAAGTAGAGGGCAAGTAGATCTCGAAGGTTTCAGCCGAAAAGTACTCGACGAATATGAAAACTAGGGTTGCGTGAGACAATGATTCGATGCTTTCTTTGTCCCTCGACTCCCCCTTATATAGGAGGCGGAGCCGAGGGATTCGTAATACACAAGTTACAGAGTCCGGGAGGGTTTCTAACCCGTCCCGCAAGATTACAAGTCTATGTTTCCTAATACAACTCTATCTTTCCTTATCACTATCTTGGGCTTCCAGACTTCATACTCTTCGACATATGGGCCTTCAGTAAACCCTGGGTACTATCTTCAGCAGGCCCATTGGGGATGCCTATGTCAGCGGCTACTTTCTGCGGACCATACCTTCGATCCGAAAAATCTTCCCTTCGTTTGTTTTGCCGGTTATCCCGGTATTGCTCTTGGCGCTGCTGAGGCTGGTTTGTCTGTTCCCGCTCAGCTTGTACTGCCGGCTGCATTGGGTCTCCCAATGCGTAGCTGTCTGCCACACGTATCATTTCTGCCAAAGTCGTTGGCATGTTTCTCTGTAGCTTTTGCCACAGCGGTGAACCTCTTCTGCATCCATTGCAAAACCAAGCAATGGCTTGTGCCTCGATTACCCCTTCACAGGAGTTTCTTGTGGAGTTCCACCGGGTCAGGTAATCCCGGTCTGTTTCATTGGAGCGCTGCACGCACAAGGCGAGCTGCTGCGGCCTGTTTGGCCTCCGGTAAGTACTGCTGAAGTTACTCATGAAAGCCTCCTCAAAATCCAGCCAGCCATTTATGCTTCCTGCCGACAGGTTGTTAAGCCAAATACGTGCCAGTCCCACCAAGAAAGATGGCACAATTCTTACGGCCCAACACCGGTTTCCTCCACCAGTGACAGTTCCTCCGCCACCGGCAACATAAACTGCGGTCACGTAGTCCGCAAGCCAGTCTTCCGGCTTAGTGGTGCCATCGTATGTTTTTGTGTCGCGGGGCAACGTGAAGTTGCGAACCGTTGGTTCTTCTTTCATGATCGTAGGACCAAAGCATTTAGGACCCGGAGGACCTTCTGCCTCAACCATTTCCGATAAATACACCCTATCCAGCCTGTGCCTCGCATCCCGGTCTGGTAGGCATCTTTCTCCTAGCCGGGTTCCAAGAGGATTCCGGTAGGCTCCAATTCTTTCTGTTGCTGAGTCAGCCTCATCGTATCTTTCCGGTACCACGGCTCTTGCCTGCCGGTACCTTGGCTGTGGCATTTCCCCTTCCACGTACGCTGCTCTTGGAGCGCGAAATTTTTGCCCACTTTCCTCTCTGATAGCATAATCTTTTCCGGCATAGCCGTTTTCGGCATGACTGCGTGCTGCCTCTTGATTTTTTCTACCGGCCTCGTGTCGCCCGGCTTGTTGTTTTCCGGCAAGCACCGGATCATACACAGTCATTTGCTGCGCATTTGCTTTTTCTTTTCTTTTGTCCGGATGGGGGGACGATGCCTGCCCATGGGACTTGCTTCCGGCATTCTTTGTAGAACGCACAGATTTCGAAGCCGCGGCTTTGTTCACTTTTGCGAGCTGCTCAGCATTTTGCTGCTTAATCATATCGAGCAACTCTCTAACATGATCCTGTTGTTTTGCCAGAGCGTCTCCGGTAAGCGATTCACACAGCTCTACAACGGCCCTAGCAGCTTTGATAGTTTTATCCGGGCTACTGTATTTCGGTTTCTCTACAATGCTCAAAGATTCAGAGGCACTTTTTCCGGTAAGAACTTCCTTACGCAAATCCTGATCTAGATTGCGAGCTTTAAGCCTGTTTTCCGGTTGCCTAGCCGGACGAGCGCTAACAGAAGCAAAGCCATGGGCAGCGTTGTACTCACGTAGGGTTAAATTCAGCTCGCGCTGCGCCTGGATGATGTCCGCGCCCCCGGAGAGCAACTTCTGGCGCTGCGCCACCAGCTCTGCCTGAGCCGCTGCCGGATCGATGTTCTGCGCAATGGGCGTTGCCAGCACGCTCATGGCCGCTTGGAGAGGACTCTCCGGTGGCGCCGCAGATGTACCCGGATCCACCTGGTCGCGCTCGGTAGGCGGTTTGGCCGTACGCGTGGACTTTGTCTGCCCAGCGCCTTCCGCCACAGCTCCTTTGCCGGCATCAGCCGCACCAACCATCAGCACCTCGACGCTGCCGGTGGCGTAGCCATTGGGAAGCGCAGATCTTGGCGGGTCCCGAGCCACCAGCACCGGCGAGAGGCACTGGCGCTCTGAGACGGTGTCGTAGTAGACGCGGAAGCTCCCGAACTCGATGACGCGGCCGTTCTTGGGGAACTTACCTCCATTGGCGAAGCAGCCTGTGTTGTCATTGATGAAGTCCATGGAGAAGAGGCGATTGACGAGCGCGGTGACGACACGCTCGCCGTCGATGGTGAGGAGGCCCGCCCGAATATGTACTCCAGCAAGCGCAGCTGCTGGCCCCACGGTGGGCGCCAACTGTCGTCGTGGTGAACAGACAGATGCCATGGGATGGCTTAAGTTGGGGCCGAATGTGCGCTAGAGGATTTGGGGGAGGGTTTTGGTAAAGATGGATGGATTTCCGGATGAACTGCTCAAGAACAGGGCCTAGGCCAGAGGAAGAAGAAGAAGAAGAACAGTGGGGTGATTTCCTCCTCAGATCTTTCTATTCCTTGCTCACAATGATGTTACGGGTTTCCGATTACACCTCGCCTCATACATCACATGCCCGCGTAATGCAGGTGCCCCCTCTCCTTATATAGGGGAGAGGGTGGCTTACAGGGGAAGAAACCCTAGGAAAACCCTAATGGCATCTTTGACTGGACAAACTACTTTATAAAGCTACTTTAGCTACTAATGGCGGCACCAGTATCTTTAATCAGGGAGGCTGACGCCCTTCGGTACCTTTGACGTCATCATCTGCTTTTGGCGTCAGGGCTTCGATTAAAGCTGAAGTGCTTCGCTCATCTTTGTCTTCTAGCTCCTTAGAGAATCTTAGACCAGTCCTGCCGACGTGCTACAGTGCCGCTGGTATCGGCTATCCGGTTACTTCTTAGCCGGTTCCGGTATACCCCTCCTGGAATACTGGTATGTTTTACTTTGTCGACTCAAACCTTCCGGAATAACCTCTAAACTGGTACTTTATGGCTCAAACCATCCGGTTTGGCATGCCTTTGGCATACCGGGGGTCATCCCCCCAACATGAACACTGGTGTTCTTAGTTTTACTTTTAATGTTCATGGAGAAAGTTGAAAACCGCTTCATTTATTGCTATTTGGTTGGAAACAGAAAATGCTTCATGTGGTAATTGACATATTGTCTTGAATAATTTGATACTTGGCAATTGTTTTGAGTTCTCAAGTAGATCATGTTTAAGCTCTTGCATCATGTGGTTTAAACCTATTAGTGGAGAACTACCGTAGAGCTTGTTGAAATTTGGTTTGCATGATTGGTCTCTCTAAAGTCTAGATATTTTCTGGTAAAAGTGTTTGAGCAACAAGGAAGACAGTCTAGAGTCTTATAATGCTTGCAATATGTTCTTATGTAAGTTTTGCTGTACCGGTTCATACTTGTGTTTGCTTCAAACAACCTTGCTAGCGAAAGCCTTGTACTGAGAGGGAATGCTTCTCATGCATCCAAAACCTTGAGCCAAAACCTATGCCATTTGTGTCCACCATAACTACATACTATGTGGTATTTTTCTGCCATTCCAAAGTAAATTGCTTGTGTGCTACCTTTAAAAATTCATTCCTTGTCTTTGCAATACATAGCTCATGGGAAAGTAGCCTAAAAAACTATTGTGGTAAAGAATATGTCGCTTATGTATCTTAGTTCTTATAAGTTGCTTGTTGAGCGGTAACCATGTTTCTGGGGACGCCTTCAACCTGTCACACCTTTGTTGAATATCATGTGAGTTGCTATGCAAGTTCGTCTTGTCTGAAGTAAGGGAGATTTTCCATGAGTTAAATGGTTTGAGTATGCATATTGTTAGAGAAGAACTTTGGGTCGCCAACCAAAGCCATGTATCATGGTGGAAGTTTCAGCTTGGACATTAATCCTCAAATCTCTTATGAGAATATTATCTGTTGTTGAATGCTTAAAGCATAAAAGAGGAGTCCATTATCCGTTTTCTATGTTGTCCCGGTATGGATGTCCTCAAGTTGAGATCTATCAAAATTGAGAGATCAAATGCGATCTATCTCCTTGGACCTTTGTACAGGTGGCATAGAGGTACCCCTTTGTGACACTTGGTTGAAACATATGTAATACAATGATAATCCATGGAAATCCGAGCTAATTAGGACATGGAGCGGGAACTGTTAGTATTCGATGCATGAGGCTTGCAACTTATAGGAGGTTTTATGCGTAACACATATGAATTATTACTACCGTTGACAAAATTGTTTCCATGTTTTCAAAATAAAAAGCTCTAGCACATGAGTAATCAGTGCTTCCTCTCGCGAAGGGCCTTTCTTTTACTTTATGTTGAGTCAGTTTACCTAATTCTTTCTATCTTAGAATCAAACACTTGTGTCAACTGTGTGCATTGATTCTTACATACTTGCTTATTTGCACTCATCATATTACTTTGTGTTGACAATTATCCATGAAATATACATGTTGAAAGTTGAACCAACTGCTGAAACTTAAATCTTCCTTTCTGTTGCTTCAAAACCTTCTATTAAGAATCTATTGCTTTATGAGTTAACTCTTATGCAAGACTTGTTGATGCTCGTCTTGAAAGTACTATTCATGAAAAGTATTTGCTATATGATTCAATTGTTTAGTCATTATCTATTTGTTAACAAACCATAGACCATTGCTTTGAATCACTTCATTCATCTCATATGCTTTACAATAGTATTGATCAAGATTATGATGGTAGCATGTCACTTCAGAACTTATCCTTTTTATCATTTACCTACTCGAGGGCAAGTAGGAACTAAGCTTGGGGATGCTTGATACGTCTCAAACGTATCTATAAGTTCTTATGTTCCATGCTAGTTTTATGACAATACTCACATGTTTTATATACACTTTATATCATTTTTATGCAATTTCCGGCACTAACCTATTAACAAGATGTCGAAGCGCCAGTTCCTGTTTTCTGTTGTTTTTGGTTTCAGAAATTCTACATAGGAAATATTCTCGGAATTGGACGAAACAAAAGCCCACGGTCTTATTTTCCACAGAGCCTTCCAGAACAACGAAGAGGAGACGGAGAGGAGCCACGAGGCGGCCGCACCATAGGGGGGGGGGCACCCCTGGCCGCGCCGCCATATGGGTTGGGCCGCTCGGGCATCCCCCGACTCTACCCTTCGACTATATATTCCCTCCATCGCGAAAACCCTAGTACCGAGAGCCACGATACGAGAAAAGTTACTGAGACGCTGTCGCCGCCAATCCCATCTCGAGGGATTCTGAAGATCGCCTCCGGCACCCTGCCGGAGAGGGGAATCATCACCGGAGGGCTCTACATCACCATACCTGCCTCCGGACTAATGCGTGAGTAGTTCATCCCTGGACTATGGGTCCATTGCAGTAGCTAGATGGTTGTCTTCTCCTATTGTTCTATCATGTTTAGATCTTGTGAGCTGCCTATCATGATCAAGATCATCTATTTGTAATGCTACATGTTGTGTTTGTTGGGATCCGATGAATATGGAATACTACGTCAAGTTGATTATCGATCTATCATATATGTGTTGTTTATGATCTTGCATGCTCTTTGTTGCTAGTAGAGGCTCTGGCCAAGTTGATACTTGTAACTCCAAGGGGGAGTATTTATGCTCGATAGTGGGTTCATGCCTCCATTGAATCTGGGACAGTGACAGAAAGTTCTAATGTTGTGGATGTGCTATTGCCACTAGGGATAAAACATCAATGCTTTGTCTAAGTATATTTGTATTGTTTACATTACGCACAGTACTTAATGCAATCGTCTGTTGTTTGCAACTTAATACTGGAAGGGGTGCGGATGCTAACCCGAAGGTGGACTTTTTAGGCATAGATGCATGCTGGATAGAGGTCTATGTTCTTTGTCGTAATGCCCTAAGTAAATCTCATAGTAGTCATCATGATATGTATGTGCATTGTTATGCCCTCTCTATTTGTCAATTGCCCAACTGTAATTTGTTCACCCAACATGCTATTTATCTTATTGGAGAGACACCACTAGTGAACTGTGGACCCCGGTCCATTCTTTTACATCTGAAATACAACCTAGCTACTGCAATCATTGTTCTCTGATGTTCTTTGCAAACAAACATAATTCTCCACACCATACGTTTAACCTTTGGTTACAGCAAGCCGGTGAGATTGACAACCTCACTGTTAAGTTGGGGCAAAGTATCTTGATTGTGTTGTGCAGGTTCCACGTTGGCGCCGAAATCCCTGGTGTTGCGCCGCACTACACTCCTTCACCAAGAACCTTCACGTGGCCTTCATCTCCTACTGGTTCGATAACCTTGGTTTCTTACTGAGGGAAACTTGCTGCTGTACGCATCACACCTTCTTCTTGGGGTTCCCAACGGACGTGTGCTTCACGCGTCATCATCGGGGTGCGTAGCCATATGCGCGGAGGCACCGGTGTCCATGAACCAGTCGCCACCGCCACCGTACGCCCCCGCGGAGGGGACGCTCTGGAGAGCGGTCATGAGCGCGAGGTCCCACGAGGCCGAGGTCGGGGGGCAGCGTAGGCCGGGGCGGGCCGGGGCGCTGCGTAGAACGCCTGGTGGATGGCCGGACGCGGCCCCATGATGCCCGGGTAGGGGGCGCGCGGCACGGGCATGGAGTAGGCGTGAATGACCCCGGTCCACGGGTTGTGACCGGCAGTCCATGGCGGAGGGGCGGTGTACTGCGGGGGACGAGGGGCGGGGGCGGTGGCGTTGGCGCCACCATTTCCACCGACGTTGCCACCGCCACGGCGGCGACGGCCGCGGCGGCTACCGCCAGAAGGAGCCGGCTGACCGGTCCAGGGGCCGGTCTGGGCGCCGGTGTGGCCGGTCCACGGTCCGGTCTGACCGGGCTGGCCGGTGGCGGGGAAACACGGCGGCGGACCCGTGGGACGAGGCGCAGGGGCGCGGGGCGCGGGAGTCTGGGCACCGCGAGAGACGCCAGCGACGAAGGCGGTGTGGGCCGCCTGAGCCCGGAGATGCTTGAGGCGGCGCTCCTCGAGGCGCGGGTAGGCCACGCCCTGCTCGAAGGTGGACGTGGTGAGGAGCGTGAGGTTGGAGGCGGCGTTGCTGACATCCTCGCCGAGACCCACCGACATGGTGGGGAGCATGATCTTTTCATCGATCGGGAACTCCAAGTCACGGAGCTCGTCGCAGAGGCTCTTCAACTTCAGGGCGTACTAGTCGAGAGAGAGGTCGTTCTGGTGGGTGCCGAAGAACTCCTGCTGGAGGAAGTGTTGGAGATATGCCCAAAAGGCAATAATAAATGGTTATTATATATCTTTGTGTTTATGATAATGTTTACATATCATGCTATTATTGTATTAACCGAAACATTGATACATGTGTGTTATGTAAACAACAAGGAGTCCCTCGTAAGCCTCTTGTATAACTAGCTTGTTGATTAATAGATGATCATAGTTTCATGATCATGAACATTGGATGTTATTAATAAACAAGGTTATGTCATTATATGAATGATGTAATGGACACACCCAATTTAGCGTAGCATATGATCACGTCATTAAGTTCTATTTGCTATAAGCTTTCGATACATAGTTACCTAGTCCTTCGACCATGAGATCATATAAATCACTTATGCCGGAAGGGTACTGTGATTACATCAAAGGCCACTGCATAAATGGGTGGTTATAAAGGTGGGAGTAGGTATTCGGAAAGTATGAGTTGAGGCATATGGATCAACAGTGGGATTTGTCCATCCCGATGACGGATAGATATACTCTGGGCCCTCTCGGTGGAATGTCGTCTAATTAACTTGCAAGCATATGAATGGTTCATAAGAGATGACATATCACGGTACGAGTAAAGAGTACTTGTCAGGAGACGAGGTTGAACGAGGTATAGAGATACCGATGATCAAACCTCGGATAAGTAAAATATCGCGTGACAAAGGGAATCGGTATCGTATGTGAATGGTTCAATCGATCACTAAGTCATCATTGAATATGTGGGAGCCATTATGGATCTCCAGATCTCGCTATTGGTTATTGGTCAGAGAGAGGTCTCAACCATGTCTGCATAGTTCGCGAACCGTAGGGTGACACACTTAAGGTTTGATGTCGTTTAAGTAGATATGGAATATGGAATGGAGTTTGAAGTTTTGTTCGGAGTCTCGGATGGGATCTAAGACATCACGAGGAGTTCCGGAATGGTCCGGAGAATAAGATTCGTATATAGGAAGTCATTTTATAAGTTTGAAAATGATCCGGTGCATTTATGGAAGGTTCTAGAAGGTTCTAGAAAAGTCCGGAAGAAATCACTATGGAAGGCGGAGTCCCGGAGGGACTCCACTAGCTAAGCCGGCCAACCCTAAGGGGAGGAGTCACAGGTGGGCTCCACCTAAGGTGGCCGGCCACCCCACCTCAAGGAAAGGTGGCAGTCCCACCTTGAGTAGGATTCCCCCCTTGAGTAGGTTTCCCACCTACGGGAGGTTTTGTTGTTGGGGTCTTATTCGAAGACTTGGACTACAACTCTTGGGGATTTCCACCAATATAATGAGGAGGAGAGGGAGGGGGCAGCCCACTCTTGGCCGCACCACCAAAGGGTGCCCATGGCCGGCGCCCTAGCTACCCCCTCTCCTCAAACCCTAGCCTCTCCTCCTCCACATAATACTCCCGCAGCGCATAGGCGAAGCCCTACCGAAGTTCTCCACCACCACCGCCACCACGCCGTCGTGCTGCCGGGATTCCGAGGAGGATCTACTACTTCCGCTGCCCGCTGGAACGGGGAGAAGGACGTCTTCATCAACACCGAACGTGTGACCGGGTACGGAGGTGCTGCCCGATTGTAGCACCGTCAAGATCTTCTACGCGCTTTTGAAAGC
The DNA here is from genome assembly GCF_022539505.1 of Lolium rigidum. NCBI lineage: Eukaryota > Viridiplantae > Streptophyta > Magnoliopsida > Poales > Poaceae > Lolium > Lolium rigidum. The sequence continues at coordinate 309,227,956 of NC_061514.1, forward strand.
GGCAAGTGATCATCTTCTGCAACAGCGAGATCTAATCTCATAGGCTTTTGAAATCTTCAAGGGTTAGTCTCGTTCATCCCCTCGTTGCTACCATCTTCTAGATTGCATCTTGGCTTGGATTGCGTTCTCGCAGTAGGAATTTTTTTGTTTTCTATGCTACGAATCCCATCAGTGGTATCAGAGTCGTGTCTATGCATAGATTGGTTGCACGAGTAGAACACAATTTTTTGTGGGCGTTGATGCGTTGTTGTCTTTAGTTCGTGTACTTTGCATCTTGCGGCATGGTGGGATGAAGCGGCTCGGGCTAACTTTACATGACCGCGTTCATGAGATTTGCTCCACGCTCGACATGCAACTTGTATTGCATAAGTGGCTTTGCGGGTGTCTGTCTCTCCCACCATAGTGAAGATTCAATTTACTCTTCTATTGACAACACTAGTATCACCGTTGTGGTTCATGTTTGTAGGTAGATTGGATCTTACTCGAAAACCCTAAAGCACGTAAAATATGCAAACCAAATTAGAGACATCTAACTTGTTTTTGCAGGGTTTGGTGATGTGATATGGCCATAATGTGATGATGAATATGTATGAGATGATCATTATTGTATTATGGCAACCGGCAGGAGCCTTATGGTTGTCTTTAAATTTCATGTTGAGTAGTATTTCAAAGTAGTTGTAATAGTTGCTACATGAGGTGAACAACCATGAAGACGGCGCCATGGACCTTGACGCTACACCGACGATGATGGAGATCATGCCCGTTGATGATGGAGATCATGTCCGTGCTTTGGAGATGAAGATCGAAGGCGCAAAGAATAAAGGGCCATATCATATCACATATGAATTGCATGTGATGTTAATCCTTTATGCATCTTATTTTGCTTAGATCGCGATGGTAGCATTATAATATGATCCCTCGCATTAATATCAAGATAATAAAGTGTTCTCCCCTCGTATGCACCGTTGCCAAAGTTCATCGTTTCGAAGCATCTCGTGATGATCAGATGTGATAGACACAACGTTCATATACAACGGGTGTAAGCCATATTGCACACGCGGAATACTTGGGTTTGCTTGACGAGCCTAGCATGTATAGACATGGCCTCGGGACAACGGAAACCGAAAGGTTGAACATGAGTCATATGGATGATATGATCAACATGTTGATGTTCACCATTGAAGCTACATCATCTCATGTGATGATCGGTTTTGGTGTAGTGGATGTGGATCGTGTACCATTAACAACTATGAGGGATGTTGTATTAAGTGGGAGTTCATTAGTAATTAGATTAAAACATGAACTAATTATCATAAACATAGTCTGAGTAGTATTTTGAATTAATTTTGTAGTATTGGCATCCGTATTCTACCATGCGCTAGTCTTGTAATTGAGATAGAAATACTGTTAAAATCTGACAAGAAACTTTACGGACTGGTACCGTATTGTTAAAGAATCAAGAAATGATTAAGTCCTATTGCAAACTTTTAGTAAACCTCACATTGTTGATTCAAAGAACTATGGTTTCAATTAGTACCTAAAGTTATCTTGTCTCCGTGAAACTTGAAGTTCAAATCTGTTTGAAAAGTAAGGAGCTGAAAATTTAGTTTTCAGAAATAATCAAGGTATGAGATATATGAGATATCTAAGACCTTATTGCAAGATGATAGAATATAATTTGGTGAGACTACATAAACTCTTAATTTTTAAGGGAATGTACGAAGGTTGAAGACGCAAGGCGTCCCAATCCTCCAACTATTGGGGCACTAACGATATTCGCATATCCATGAAGTGATCGTCCTTAGTATGCACCGTTGCTAAGACTCGTCGTTTCGAAGCATCACGTGATGATCGGGTGTTATAGATTCTACGTGTGCATACAACGGGTGCAAGCCAGAATTGCACATGCGAATACTGAGGTTAAACTTTACAAGCCTAGCATGTACAGACATGGTCTCGGAAAGTCGTCATGATATGGTGGATTAAATTATGTGTGAAATTGTTCATCATATTAAAAAAATTACTAATAGTGAAATCCGGAACACTTGTCATATGATGATCAACTTCAAAGTAGGAACCTCAAGGTTATTGGTATTTGACCAACAAACTTAGAAGTTATTGATGTTGAAGTGTTTTTCTGAATAATGAGGAAAGCTAAAAGAGAAACTACAAAAGATATTTTGGCAGAAAGAAAGAAAATACTAGAAAGTCTAGTTCAGGTGTATATAAATGATATACAGAGTTATGGATGTATTCCTTGTTTGGTCACATAATAAAATTCTTGGGTATTTGTACCAGATTGGTTGGTATGAGATGTCATACAGTACAACACAATACAAGAATACGATGGCCTAAGTGACTGATTAGGAATATGGTAATAATGCACGTCTGGAACATAATAAAGTGTTATTATGTTTGTCGTTGGCATTCTACCTAGCCCTTAGAATTTATAATAAAGAACTTAATAATTGTTATTTTGATCTGGTCAAATGAAAACAATGAGTTGTTCAAAATATGACCTTACTCCATGTACGATGGATAAGTTATTATAAATCTTAATGGTGAAACACACATACATAACACTGATGCTAATATGCCGTAATGCAAATGATTTGAATTCCACTTATTTGTGGAACCGCCATTTAGGTCATGTTGGAAAGGAACGCATGAAGAAACTCCATGCAAATGGATTATTGGAGTCATTTGATTTTTGAATCATTTGGCGCTTGCAAATCTCTTATAAAAGGAATGACTGAAATACCGTTCATAGGCCAAGATTTGAACGGGCAACTAACTTAGTGGAAACATACATGATGATGTATATGGTTCACAAGGCATAGTTATGTGCGGGATATTCTTCTACTTCATGAAAACTTCCAACAATGAATTGAGTATATATATGTGGATATATTCGATAAGGAAGAAGTTTGAAACATTTGAATGGATTCAAATAAATTTTAGCATGAAGTGGAAATCATCGTAATAGAAAAGTCAAATATCTATGATTGGATCATAGTGGAAATATTTGAATTACTAGTTTTAGCGAACATCTAAGAGAGTTATGAAATTGTTCTACAACTCACGTTTCTTGGAGTATCATAGTGATGATGGAGTATCCGAGAGATGTATCCAAACCTTGTTGGGTCAATGATGAGATAAAATATTGATGCCATTATATTTGTGTGGATTATGCTTTAGAGACTACCGCTTTTACACTAAATAAAGCATCATCATGATCCTTTGAAATGACACCATACAAGTTATGGCATGGGTATAAACCCTAATAGCCCTTTCTTTAAAATTTTGGTCTAAGAGTTTTCAACCAAAATCGGATGAATGTCTTTGTTTCTATCCCAAAGAATTGATTGGGAATTCTTTCCACTATGAAGTAAAAGACGAAAGTGTTCGTCAATGTTACTTGCTTATTTCCAAGAAATTGTTTTCTAGCGAAGTATTTGAGTGGGAGGACAATAGAACTTGATAAGGTTTAATGAACCTGAGCATAATGATCAGAGTAGCGCAGCATCGGAAATTGGTTCCAGAAGCGGCCACGACGATCATGGCTTCCATGACTACAAAGTGTTTTAGCCATGGAGATCGAAGTACTTATTGAACCTTGTAGGTATGGTTTACTTTGTGATCAAATAAATGATTTGTGGACAAAGGATTGATTTTGAACAATGATAAACCAACTACAAACAAAGAAGTTGTGATGGGCCCTGACTCCGTTAAAATGGCCATGCGCCATGAAATCCATGATAGATGAATACTTTTTGAAAGTAAATGGATCTATAAAATTGATGGACTTGGATGGAATATCCTTGAAGAAGCTCGACTTATCGAAAAGTTGTTTACGGCAAAGTTCAAAGAGTTGACTATGATAAGATTAGATCTTCCGTAGCAATGCTTATAGTCTATGTGGATTATGCTAGTAGGATGGCAAAATACATTACTTATCAGAAGTATGTATTAAAGGTGTATACAAGATACAACCAAGAGTTTTGCTGGTCCGTGGAATACTAGATAGGTATACAAACTTCAATTGGATGAAGTGAGTATCGCGGAGTTGGAATCTTCACCGGATGAAATTAAGTGAGAGCGCTGAGACATGTTTATAATACTTTATGTAGATGACATATAGTTGGTTATAAATGATGTAATTAAATACTTGATTAAAAGGTTTCATTGAGAAATTAACTTCAATGTAAGGATATGGACTGAAACAAATTTAGTGTCAGGATTTATGAAGATAGATTGAAACACATAATAAGTTTAAGTCAAAGTACATAGAATAGATATTGAAGTAGTTCAATATAGAAATATTAAGAAAATGTTCTTGTCATGTGAAGGTTTGAGAAGACTTGAGTGTATTTGACACTCAATGAGTAAAAACACATGAGTGATTATAGATCACGAATAATATGTACACAATCAGATGTCTTGTGCTCTAAAGTGTTATGAGCATATACCAGGATGATTCATGTGATAGTCATTGGACGACAGTAAGAATATCCTTGAGTACTTTAGAAGAACCAAGGATATATATATTTAGTTTTGTATGGAGAAATGACAAATAAATCGCTGTAAGTTATTGCACCGATATTGGTTTTGTCACATATAAAAATAAAAATTTCAATCTCAAATTAGGCTAAGTGTTGTTTAAAAGGTAGCACAATAAGCTAGAAGTTGTCTATGCTAGATTTAGATGAGTTCTAAATGTTGTGATGGATTCTACAAACGAAGGCAGAGTATGTCATTGTTTTGACAATGAATGAGGATGTTAAGTCAAGAAGTTCTTTGAGAACTTGGTGTAGTTCCGATAGTGTCGAAACTTTGAAGCTATATTGTGTGTGACAATATTAGTGACATATTTCAGACTACGGAATTAAGGTTCCACCAGAAGACCAAACATATTTAATGCCGACTCATTAGGAAAATGAGTGATGCGTTAAGACGCAAATGAATTGCAAAATTCATACGTTTCTGAGCGTGTCAGATCCGTTGACTAAAACCTCTCCCGTGAGCAAAATATGATAAAGCACCGGAAGGCCAAAGTGTTATATCTTTAGAAATGTAAACTAGATTATTGACTCTAGTGCAAGTGGGAGACTGTTGGAGATATGCCCAAGAGGCAATAATAAATGGTTATTATATATCTTTGTGTTTATGATAATGTTTACATATCATGCTATAATTGTATTAACCGAAACATTGATACATGTGTGTTATGTAAACAACAAGGAGTCCCTAGTAAGCCTCTTGTATAACTAGCTTGTTGATTAATAGATGATCATATTTTCATGATCATGAACATTGGATGTTATTAATAAACAAGGTTATGTCATTATATGAATGATGTAATGGACACACCCAATTTAGCGTAGCATATGATCACGTCATTAAGTTCTATTTGCTATAAGCTTTCGATACATAGTTACCTAGTCCTTTGACCATGAGATCATATAAATCACTTATGCCGGAAGGGTACTTTGATTACATCAAACGCCACTGCATAAATGGGTGGTTATAAAGGTGGGAGTAGGTATTCGGAAAGTATGAGTTGAGGCATATGGATCAACAGTGGGATTTGTCCATCCCGATGACGGATAGATATACTCTGGGCCCTCTCGGTGGAATATCGTCTAATTAGCTAGCAAGCATATGAATGGTTCATTAGAGATGACATATCACGGTACGAGTAAAGAGTACTTGTCAGGAGACGAGGTTGAACGAGGTATAGAGATACCGATGATCAAACCTCGGATAAGTAAAATATCGCGTGACAAAGGGAATCGGTATCGTATGTGAATGGTTCAATCGATCACTAAGTCATCGTTGAATATGTGGGAGCCATTATGGATCTCCAGATCCCGCTATTGGTTATTGGTCGAGAGAGGTCTCAACCATGTCTGCATAGTTCGCGAACCGTAGGGTGATACACTTAAGGTTTGATGTCGTTTAAGTAGATATGGAATATGGAATGGAGTTCGAAGTTTTGTTCGGAGTCTCGGATGGGATCTAAGACATCACGAGGAGTTCTGGAATGGTCCGGAGAATAAGATTCGTATATAGGAAGTCATTTTATAAGTTTGAAAATGATCCGGTGCATTTATGGAAGGTTCTAGAAGGTTCTAGAAAAGTCCGGAAGAAATCACTATGGAAGGCGGAGTCCCGGAGGGACTCCACTAGCTAAGCCGGCCAACCCTAAGGGGAGGAGTCACAGGTGGGCTCCACCTAAGGTGGCCGGCCACCCCACCTCAAGGAAAGGTGGGAGTCCCACCTTGAGTAGGATTCCCCCCTTGAGTAGGTTTCCCACCTATGGGAGGTTTTGTTGTTGGGGTCTTATTCGAAGACTTGGACTACAACTGTTGGGGATTTCCACCTATATAATGAGGACGAGAGGGAGGGGCAGCCCACTCTTGGCCGCACCCCCAAAGGGTGCCCATGGTCGGCGCCCTAGCCAACCCCTCTCCTCAAACCCTAGCCTCTCCTCCTCCACATAATACTCCCGCAGCGCATAGGCGAAGCCCTGCCGGAGTTCTCCACCACCACCGCCACGACGCCATCGTGCTGCCGGGATTCCGAGGAGGATCTACTACTTCCGCTGCCCGCTGGAACGGGGAGAAGGACGTCTTCATCAACACCGAACGTGTGACCGAGTACGGAGGTGCTGCCCGATTGTAGCACCGTCAAGATTTTCTACGCGCTTTTGAAAGCGGCAAGTGATCATCTTCTGCAACAACGAGATCTAATCTCGTAGGCTTTGGAAATCTTAAAGGGTTAGTCTCGTTCATCCCCTCATTGCTACCATCTTCTAGATTGCATCTTGGCTTGGATTGCGTTCTCGCGGTAGGAAATTTTTTATTTTCTATGCTACGAATCCCATCAGGAAGGTGACCCGCTGGATTTTTTTGTCGGTGAAGAGCCCGGTGATCTTAGCCTAGACCGTGTGGGCGGAGTCGCCGTCGCGGACGACGGTGCGAAAGATGTCGTTGGAGACGGTCTGGTAGAACCAGCGGATGATGGTGGCATCGATCGCGAGCCACTCGGGGTCGTGCGGCATGGCGAGGAGGTCGATGGTGCCGTCGACGTGATCGAGGAGATCATACTCGCGGAAGAGCAGCCCGAAGTAGGTCTTCCACGGGAAGAAGTTGGCAGCGGTGGTGGAGAGCTTCACCGGCACGCGCTCGGCGATGGGGATGTCGCAGATGACGGCGACAGAGGGGCCGGCGAAGGGGTTGCTGCTACCGGAACAGGATGAGTTGAAGGGGTTGGAGCCGGAGGAGGAGAAACCGTCCATGGCAGAAGCGGTGGTGGTGGTGGTAGGCGGAAGCGGCTAGGGCTAGGTTGGTGACATAGGCATCCCCAACGGGCCTGCCAAAGATGGTACCCGGGGTTTACTGAAGGCCCACGACTCGAAGAATATGAAGTTCGGAAGCCCAAGATAGTGTTAAGGAAATCTAGAGTTGTATTAGGAAATATAGACTTGTAATTTTACGGGACGGGTCAGAAACCCTCCCGGACTCTGTAACTTGTGTATTAAGAATCTCTCGGCTCCGCCTCCTATATAAGGGGGAGCCGAGGGACAAAGAAAGCATCGATTCATTGTCTCACGAAACCCTAGTTTTCATATTCGTCGAGTACTTTTCGGCTGAAACCTTCGAGATCTACTTGCCCTCTACTTCCAACTAAACCCTAGTCTACAATCTGTAGGCATTGATAAGTTAATCCCTTGTCAATTGGCGCCGTCTGTGGGAATTAGAGGTGTCAAGGAGCTGATCTCGATGGCACGTTCAAGATCATCGACTTCATCAACTGCAAGCAACGCGATGGACAGAGGTAAACAACTGGTCTAGTCGATTTTGTTCCTCACCCGCCCTCCCGTTTGGATGCATATGCGTATCTGGAGGAGCCCATGGAGATGACGTTCGGAAAGTTCCACTTCCGCGTCGGGAAAAAAGGAGCGTATCGTCTCAAAATTCCGATCTCGTCGGGATTATCAGCGGTCGATCCCGATTTTTCAAGTTCGACATCGTCAATCGAGTCAGGAGACGAGGAAACTTCATCGACACGCTTCATCAGGGCAAGTGAAAAACTCGCCAAGATCTTCAGCGACATATCCTTCGAGTCATCCGCGGACTCTGATATAAGCGATGACTCGAGCAACATAGACAGCTTCAACTTCATCAACAAGTCCACTATTGTTGGAAAGATCTTCACCAATCTCTATGATGGTGTCACCAAACCCGACAAAGTTCATACTTCAAAATATCATCAGATATACGCCATTGGAGAAACAAGTCGCGAATAGGAGGAGACGTCGGAGAACTTCGATGATGCAGGAAATCCGTATGTCGATCCTGCAGATCTCACGCGAGGTTTAGGAACAAAATATTTTGGCACGGGGATGCGAGAGATGGTGCGATTTCCGCAGGCAGTATGGGATCGATTTGAAAGAGCTATCAATGGTACAGAGCCAATGACTGTAACAGTGACACCTGAGGATTTACAAGCGTATCAATATAGGCTTGCACGTACCAGGCGAGAACTCGAGAAACAGAAGATCGCGTTGGACAGGAGGCAAGAAGCGGCATCAGCATCAAGTAGGCAAAGAGCGGAGCTGAGTCGACAATCAGGTACTTCGGGAAGCAGTCACAGAGAAGCTCGCAACAGGGAAAGGTCTCGACTGAACAACATACCTGAAGCTGAGAGGGAAAATCTAGTTCAAAACCTCGACATGTCCTTTATGTCGATAGACACGAGGGGGAACATTATCCCTAAGACGCCAGAAGCTGGGTACATGGTGACGCAAGCCTTTATCCTCGCATCCAAACCACCCCCCGGAGATCCAAGGGAAGCATTGTACAATATGGCAATGGCAGGAGTTGGAGCCATGGGAACGGCGTTTATAAACTCGCCTCCCGAAGGATCAGCAAGGCAAAATAGTCCACGACCTACTGCAGCAGCACCAGGTCCCGAAAGAACAAGTGGAGCAAGAGATACAGCAGCGCAAGCGCGGGTGGATAGAGCATGACAAAATAGAAGGGAACATCGACAATCTCCGGAGATAGATGAAGAGGATATGTGCGGGTTACCGTGCTTTACAAGGAGGGTCCGGAAGACTCGAGTTCCTTCAGGGTTTAAATTACCCGATAACTTCAAGAAATTCAATGGTCTGCAAGATCCCGAGGATTGGTTGGTTTATTATCTCGAGACGGTAAAACTGATAGGCGGAACCAGAGCAACGGTCATGCAGAGCATTCAAGTACACCTGAGTGGAGCCGCACGATCTTGGATAAAGAAGCTTCCTCCGGGTTCCATCGACAGCTGGGAGAGCTTTGAGGACGTATTCGTCAAGAATTTCCGATCCAGCTGCAAAAAACCCGCTTCGCTAGAAGAGCTGAGGGCGTGTCGACAAAAGCATGATGAATCCATGAGAAAGTACATCCATAGGTGGAACATTGATACGTCCCCGACGTATCCATAATTTCTGTCGTTCCATGTTTGTTTTATGACAATACTTACATGTTTTGCTTGCACTTTATGATGATTTCATGCATTTTCCGGAACTAACCTATTAACGAGATGCCACGGTGCCAGTTCCTCGTTTTCTGCTGTTTTTGGTTCCGTAAAGGCTGTTCGGGCAATATTCTCGGAATTGGACGAAATCGACGCCAAACCTCCTATTTTTCCCGGAAGGCTCCAGAACACCGAAGAAGAGTCGGAGAGGGGCCAGGGGGCCACCACACCACATGGCGGCGCGGGCAAGACCCTGGCCGCGCCGGCCTAGGGTGTGGCGCCCCCAGGTGCCCCCCTGCGCCGCCTCTTCGCCTATAAAATCCCTTTCGACCTAAAAACGCAGGACCAATTGACGAAACTCCAGAAAGACTCCAGGGGCGCCGCCGCCATCGCGAAACTCCAATTCGGGGGACAGAACTCTGTTTCGGCACCCTGCCGGGACAGGGAATTGCCCCCGGAGCCATCTCCACCGCCGTCTTCACCGCCATCTTCACCGCCATCGCTGCCTCCATGATGAGGAGGGAGTAATCCACCCCGAGGCTGAGGGCTCCGCTGTAGCTATGTGGTTCATCTCTCTCCCATGTACCTCAATACAATAATCTCATGAGCTGCTTTACATGATTGAGATTCATATGAGTTTTGTATCACTACTATTCTATGTGCTACTCTAGTGATGTTATTAAAGTAGTTCTATTCCTCCTGCACGGTGTAATGGTGACGGTGTGTGCATCCGTGTTAGTACTTGGCGTATGCTATGATTATGATCTCTTGTAGATTATGAAGTTAACTATTGCTATGATAGTATTGATGTGATCTATTCCTCCTACATATGCATGAAGGTGACGAGTGTGCATGCTATGTTAGTACTTGGTTTAGTCGAATTGATCTTTCATGCACTCTAAGGTTATTTAAATATGAACATTGAATTGTGGAGCTTGTTAACTCCGGCATTGAGGGTTCGTGTAATCCTACGCAATGTGTTCATCATCCAACAAGAGTGTAGAGTATGCATTTATCTATTCTGTTATGTGATCAATGTTGAGAGTGTCCACTAGTGAAAGTGTAATCCCTAGGCCTTGTTCATAAATACTGCTGCGTTACTACTGCTTGTTTACTGTTTCACTGCATTACTACTGCTGCAATACTACCACCATCAACTACACGCCAGCAAGTTATTTTCTGGCACCGTTGCTACTGCTCATATATATTCATACCACCTGTATTTCACTATCTCTTCGCCGAACTAGTGCACCTATTAGGTGTGTTGGGGACACAAGAGACTTCTTGCTTTGTGGTTGCAGGGTTGCATGAGAGGGATATCTTTGACCTCTTCCTCCACGAGTTCGATAAACCTTGGGTGATCCACTTAAGGGAAAACTTGCTGCTGTTCTACAAACCTCTGCTCTTGGAGGCCCAACACTGTCTACAGGAAAAGGAGGGGGAAGTAGACATCAAGCTATTTTCTAGCGCCGTTGCCGGGGAGGTAAGGTAAAAGGTATTCACATCCTCCGACTACTAAGCTATTTCCTAGCACTGTTGCCGGTGTGTGAGTGCTCGAAGCTATCTCCTTTAGATTCTGCAATTGCATCTTTTTGTTTCTTGTTTTTATTTTCACTAGTTAGGCATAATGGAAAACAACAAAAAAATTTGGTGAGCTTTTTAATCTTTTTCCTGATTTAGAATTGTTTGATGCGAAAATTAAAAAACCCATGGAACCTTATTTGCATGCTAGTAGCGATGTTATTAGTATGAATGCAATTACTGCTAATGCTATGAAGAAGTCTAAGCTTGGGGAAGCTAGTTTTTGTGATATTTTTAGCTTCCATCTTTAGGGGAGAAAATTTGCTCTGATAATACTTTATCTCCCATATGCAATAACTCTAATGATGCTTGTGATATTTTAAATCCACCTGCTGAAAGTATTCCGTATAAAATACCTATGAAAATTATTGAACGTGTTATGGATAACCACTATAAAGGGGATGGAACTGTCCATCCTAGAGATCATTTACTGTTTTTGCATGAATTATGCGGGTTATTCAAGTGTGCAGGTATCTCTATGGATGAAGTGAGGAAGAAGCTATTCTCTCGTTTCGCTGTACGGTAAAGCGGCGCATTGGTATAAATTGTTGGAGAATAGTCATTCTCTTGGTTGGGAGGAAATTGCATCTCTCTTTTATTCTAAATTTTATCCTCCTCATGAAGTGCATATTGATAGGAATTATATTTATAACTTTTATCCTCGTGATGGAGAGAGTATTTCTCAAGCGTGGGGAGATTGAAATCACTAATGCTCAAATGTCCCATTCATGAGCTCCCCCGTAATGTTATTGTTAATAATTTTTATGCGAGGCTTTCAGGACAACACAAGGACTATCTGGACGCGTGTTCGGAGGGATCTTTCACAAGCAAGGAGGTTGAAGCTAGGTGGGATCTTCTTGATCGGATTGAGGAGAACACCGAAGGATGGGAGAACGACAACGGTAAAGAGTCAGGTATAAATTATGATTATGAATGCATTGAAGCTTTTATGGATACCGATAAATTTCGAAATATGAGTGCTACTTATGGTCTTGACTCTCAAGTTGCTGCAAATCTTTATAAAGCCTTTGCTTTTCATTTTGAATTGCCTAAAAATAATTTTGATAAGTATCATGAACCTTTTAAAGAGACTTGCATGAAGAATGAAATTGTTGTTAATTATTGCAATGAGCATGCTCAAACTCCTAAGAATGCTATTTCCTATAAGCATGTTAATTTTTGTGGAATACATAGACCTTGTGGAATTAATCAAATCAAAGATGAATATTGTATCCATCATGCTAATGAAAAAACTAGAAAGTGGTTTAGGGCTCTAGATGATCTTGGTAAAAAAGTTTGTGCCCTCTATCCTTTTATTTGTGAAGTTTGCCATGAAGTGGGTCATTTTAATTTTCAATGCTCCTCCAATGATAATTTGAACCCAATGAGTGCTGCAAATTTGTATTGTGATGATGAAATTACTCCTAATCAGCATGATGAACTTACTTTATTCTTGGGGTGTGAAGAACTGTCGAGAAAAATCTCTTTGTTACATATGAGTGATCTTGATGTTGATGATGTCCTGCATGGGTGTTTTTCTTATTGCATTGATAATAGCCATACAAATACTTACATACAAAATATTTTAGAAGATGACACCTTGCCAAAATATGATAGGACCGTTGTGTGTTTTCAACTAATTAATGAAAAGGAGGGATCCTCCCAAGTTTCTTCTATTGTTTCCGAAAGTAAATCAGGTTATGCGGACAAGCCACCCTTCAAGCCTCTCCCTCCTAAAGAAGGGAACGAGGAGAAGGAAGAGAAGAAGAAGAAGAAGGGAACGAAGAAGAAGAAGAAGAAGGAGAATAAAAAGAAAGAGGTAACGGCGTATCCCCGCGTGAATGAGATAACGCTAGGTAACCGTAAGTATGTTGCTCCTAATGATTATTGTGATAATGAATCTGAATACGGTGATCTTCCTATGCCCTTTACATACATTAGCAATCATGATTTGAATGAGCACACTACTTTTGATATTGCAAATCTCTAGGAAACTAATTCTGAAAATGATGATGACAATAATTGCCATAGTGTCAGTGCTATCCATGCTTCCTCCCATAATGATATAGAAAGCTCTAAGCTTGGGGAAGAGGTGTTTGAAAATCCTTTAGCTACTGGTCATTATGTTCTTGATACATCTCCTTCTAATAACAATGATGGTGTGGACACGACTAAACCGACTGTGAAAGATAACTATTCTATTTCCTATGATGACACTCGTGCCTCCGATATCTGATGATTATTACAAAGAATGCTATGATATAGGTTCTAACTATCCTTATGAAACTTGTCATAGTCATGATTGGGTTACCAAAAACAATTCCCTTAATATGCAACTTGTTTACCATGTTCAAATTCTTGATAATAATCCTGCTCCAATCACTATTAATGAAAAGAACTCTCCTTATGCCAAAATTAATGATACTTCTATGCATATGAACCATGATAAGAATGTTTTAAGTGATTGGTATATTGTGGATTTCATCAATGATGCTACTGAAAGTTATTATGAGAGAGGGAAATATGGTTATATGCATCTTAATAATATTAAGTTTCCCCTCTTTATGTTGAGAATCTTGAAGTTACTCGTGTTTTATCCTCTTATGCTTGTCACTTTGTTCTTCATGAATTCATTTGTGTACAAGATTCCTCTGCATAGGAAGCATGTTAGGCTTAAATGTGTTTTGAATTTGCCTCTTGAAGCTCTCTTTTGCTTCAAATACTATTTCCCGCGAATGGATCATTAAAACTGCTGAGCCCATCTTAATGGCTATAAAGAAAGAACTTCTTGGGAGATAACCCATGTGTTATTTTGCTACAGTACTTTGTTTTATATTTGTGTCTTGGAAGTTGTTTACTACTGTAGCAACCTCTCCTTATCTTAGTTTTGAGTTTTGTTGTGCCAAGTAAAGTCGTTGATAGAAAAGTTCATACTAGATTTGGATTACTCGCGTGAAACGATTTCTTTGCTGTCACGAATCTGGGCTAAATTCTCTGTAGGTAACTCAGAAAATTAAGACAGTTTACGTGAGTGATCCTCAAATATGTACGCAACTTTCATTCAATTTGAGCATTTTCATTTGAGCAAGTCTGGTGCCCCAATAAAATTCATCTTTACGGACTGTTCTGTTTTGACAGATTCTGCCTTTTATTTCGCATTGCTTCTTTTGCTATGTTGGATGGATTTCTTTGTTCCATTAACTTCCAGTAGCTTTGGGCAATGTCCAGAAGTGTTAAGAATGATTGTGTCACCTCTGAACATGTGAGTTTTTGATTATGCACTAACCCTCTAATGAGTTTGTTCCGAGTTTGGTGTGAAGGAAGTTTTCAAGGGTCAAGAGAGGAGGATGATATACTACGATCAAGAAGAGTGAAAAGTCTAAGCTTGGGGATGCCCCGGTGGTTCATCCCTGCATATTTCAAGAAGACTCAAGCATCTAAGCTTGGGGATGCCCAAGGCATCCCCTTCTTCATCGACAAATTATCAGGTTCCTTCTCTTGAAACTATATTTTTATTCGGTCACATCTTATGTACTTTACTTGGAGCGTCTGTGTGTTCTTGTTTTTGTTTTTGTTTGAATAAATGCTTGTGTGGGAGAGAGACATGCTCCGCTGGTTCGTATGAACACATGTGTTCTTAGCTCATAATATTCATGGCGAAGTTTCCTCTTCGTTAAATTGTTATATGGTTGGAATTGGAAAATGATACATGTAGTAATTGCTATAAATGTCTTGGGTAATGTGATACTTGGCAATTGTTGTGCTCATGTTTAAGCTCTTGCATCATATGCTTTGCACCCATTAATGAAGAAATACATAGAGCATGCTAAAATTTGGTTTGCATATTTGGTTTCTCTAGAGTCTAGATAATTTCTAGTATTGAGTTTGAACAACAAGGAAGACGGTGTAGAGTCTTATAATGTTTACAATGTGTCTTTTATGTGAGTTTTGCTGCACCGGTTCATCCTTGTATTTGTTTCAAATAACCTTGCTAGCCTAAACCTTGTATCGAGAGGGAATACTTCTCATGCATCCAAAATACTTGAGCCAACCACTATGCCATTTGTGTCCACCATACCTACCTACTACATGGTATTTCTCTGCCATTCCAAAGTAAATTGCTTGAGTGCTAACTTTAAAATTCCATCATTCACCTTACAATATATAGCTCATGGGACAAATAGCTTAATAACTATTGTGGTATTGAATATGTAATTATGCACTTTATCTCTTATTAAGTTGCTTGTTGTGCGATAACCATGTTTCTGGGGACGCCATCAACTACTCTTTGTTGAATTTCATGTGAGTTGCTATGCATGTTCGTCTTGTCTGAAGTAAGAGAGATCTACCACCTTATGGTTAAGCATGCATATTGTTAGAGAAGAACATTGGGCCGCTAACTAAAGCCATGATCCATGGTGGAAGTTTCAGTTTTGGACAAATATCCTCAATCTCATATGAGAAAATTATTAATTGTTGTTACATGCTTATGCATAAAAGAGGAGTCCATTATCTGTTGTCTATGTTGTCCTGGTATGGATGTCTAAGTTGAGAATAATCAATAGCGAGAAATCCAATGCGAGCTTTCTCCTTAGACCTTTGTACGAGCGGCATAGAGGTACCCCTTTGTGACACTTGGTTAAAACATGTGCATTGCGATGATCCAGTAGTCCAAGCTAATTAGGACAAGGTGCGGGCACTATTAGTATACTATGCATGAGGCTTGCAACTTGTAAGATATAATTTACATGATACATATGCTTTATTACTACCGTTGACAAAATTGTTTCATGTTTTCAAAATCAAAGCTCTAGCACAAATATAGCAATCGATGCTTTTCCTCTATGGAGGACTATTCTTTTACTTTCATTGTTGAGTCAGTTCACCTATTTCTCTCCACCTCAAGAAGCAAACACTTGTGTGAACTGTGCATTGATTCCTACATACTTGCATATTGCACTTGTTATATTACTCTATGTTGACAATTATCCATGAGATATACATGTTATAAGTTGAAAGCAACCGCTGAAACTTAATCTTCCTTTGTGTTGCTTCAATGCCTTTACTTTGAATTATTGCTTTATGAGTTAACTCTTATGCAAGACTTATTGATGCTTGTCTTGAAGTACTATTCATGAAAAGTCTTTGCTATATGATTCACTTGTTTACTCATGTCATATACATTGTTTTGATCGCTGCATTCACTACATATGCTTTACAAATAGTATGATCAAGGTTATGATGGCATGTCACTCCAGAAATTATCTTTGTTATCGTTTTACCGCTTCGGGACGAGCGGAACTAAGCTTGGGGATGCTGATACGTCCCCGACGTATCCATAATTTAATTCGTTCCATGTTTGTTTTATGACAATACTTACATGTTTTGCTTGCACTTTATGATGATTTCATGCATTTTCCGGAACTAACCTATTAACAAGATGCCACGGTGCCGGTTCTGTTTTCTGCTGTTTTTGGTTCCAGAAAGGCTGTTCGGGCAATATTCTCGGAATTGGACGAAATCGACACCAAACCTCCTATTTTTCCCGGAAGGCTCCAGAACACCGAAGAAGAGTCGGAGAGGGGCTAGGGGGCCACCACACCACATGGCGGTGCGGGCCAGACCCTGGCCGCGCCGGCCTAGGGCGTGGCGCCCCCAGGTGCCCCCCTGCGCCGCCTCTTCGCCTATAAAATCCCTTTCGACCTAAAAACGCAGGACCAATTGACGAAACTCCAGAAAGACTCCAGGGGCGCCGCCGCCATCGCGAAACTCCAATTCGGGGGACAGAACTCTGTTTCGGCACCCTGCCGGGATGGGGAATTGCCCCCGGAGCCATCTCCACCGCCGTCTTCACCGCCATCTTCACCGCCATCGCTGCCTCCATGATGAGGAGGGAGTAATCCACCCCGAGGCTGAGGGCTCCGCTGTAGCTATGTGGTTCATCTCTCTCCCATGTACCTCAATACAATAATCTCATGAGCTGCTTTACATGATTGAGATTCATATGAGTTTTGTATCACTACTATTCTATGTGCTACTCTAGTGATGTTATTAACACTACTAGGGAAAGGCTTATAGCCGCACTCCTTACCGCCGGCAAATACGAGCTGAAGATGCCGGCGGTAATACCTTCCAGGGGGGGCTAACAGTACCGCCGGCGAATAGAAAGGAAGGCGCCGGGGGTAGGCCGATTACCGCCGGCGAAACGAGAAACGGGGGCGCCGGGGTACAATGGGCCGCGGGTCCCAAATGGGCCTGGCGTTACCGCCGGCGTTTTCGGGCCAAAGCGCCAGCGATAGTGGGCTCTACCGCCGGCGAAACGGGGACGTGGACGCCGGGGGTGTCGCCGAGCCAGGGTGGGCCACCTGGCCTTACGTTACCGCCGGCGGTTTTGGCCAGCAGATGCCGGCGGTAACTGGCCCTACCGCCGGCATTCTTCATTGTAGGCGCCGGCGGTAACTCCGGGCATGTCCATTTATGACGACCAGCCACCTACCACCACCCACACACACTCATATGTGATGGCAAATCAACCCAAGCACTAGTTAGCTCATTCCCCCACCCATTTTAGCTATTTCAACCAATAAAATATGATGTATTTGAGCAAATCATGCACTACCTAGCCTCTCTAGCATGATTTGCATAATATAGATCTAGATCTATCTCCTCCCACCACCTTTTCCACTAGATCTAGCTAGATCTCTCCATTTCTTAGATCTCTAGATCTCTCAAGCATTAAAGTCGACGTGTGGCGTCTCTCGGGTGCTTTTGGACATCGCGTCAACTAGTAGGTACATAAACTAAATGAGTGGAATGTTCATGTGTTGGCGAAAATTCGCGGTTATATCACTAGTACTAGTGGTGGCAAAAGGCGTGGTTCCATATATGTAAATGCATTGTTTTGCATTTGTTTACGCGTGCGAGGAACATTGAGTTGCCAATGTTTTGCCGGAATGTTGATTAACTTCCGTTCCGGCGAATTTTGGAACTCCAAGCATGACAATATTTAGCAAAGGTCATGCCGAATTTTTTCCGTGAAAACCGAGACGGCGGTGTAATCAATTATCTTGTCTTGTAGGCGGCGATGGTCATCGCGATGAGGGAAAGCGTCGTGGATAGATACGTGGAACGCGCGACGGCCGACATGTATCGAAAAAGCGAAAGGATATCATGTGTCCTTGTCGAAGATGCAAGCTAGGATCGTTGTTTGACCCCTTCTCGGGCATAGTGAATCAACACCTGCTCAGGTATAGTTTCATGGAGGGGCATACTCGGTGGATGAGTGATGATGGAGATGATGATATCGATGGTGATGGAGATGATGATGGTGGAGATGATGATAACGAAGGTGATGGAGAGGATGCCCCACACGACAATGGAGACGAGGTTGAAGAGGATGGCGCACACGTTGATGGTGATCAAGAAGGCCGGGAAGAGCATGCGGCCGACGAGGACATGAGTAGAAATACCCCGCTAACCGCGGCCGTGCAGGACCGTCATGTTCAAGAACTTCTTCTCAGTAACACATCGACCGACCCCAAAATCGCTGGTAGACGGAAGGCTAAGCTAGATCAACTCGAGGTAGACTCGAGAACTCCGTTGTACGATGCAGCTCGTGGGACGGAGGAGAGCCGTCTGAGATACGCTCTCGATATTATGGAGATGAAGGCAAAGCACAAATGGACGGACACAAGCGTGGACGAACTCTTCGGATACTTGAAGATCCACTTTCCTAAAGATAACACGTGTGCCGGTAGCCTACAGGAGGCCAAGAAAATCGTGTGCCCTCTCGATTTACCGCACCAGAAATACCACGCATGCATCAGTGATCGCGTAATATATCGGAACGAGCATGCCAATCTCGATACATGCCCACGAGTGTGGCGAATCTCGATACAAGAGAGGGACAAAAAAATCCCCTCGAAAAGTTGTGTGGTACTTCCCGCTCACGCCCCGTCCGCGGCGGTACTTCGTGGACCCCAAGGAAGCAAAGCTCATGCGCCGGCACGCGGAAAGAAAGGAGGCGGTGATGCGTGATGTAGAACGGGTTGAAAACCCAGTGCTAACACACCCTTCGGATGCAAGCCGATGGAAAACATTAGACGATGAGTATTACGAAGAATTCGGGAAAGAACCAAGGAACATCAGGTTGGGTGCGAGCACCGACGGACTCAATCCGTTTGGGAACCAAAGCAGCAAGCACAGACACCTGGCCCGTGTTTGTATGGATGTACAACCTCCCTCCATGGCTATGCCTGAAGAAGAAGTACATACACATGAGTATGCTAATCCAAGGGCCGACGCAGCCGAGGAGCGATATCAACCCGTATCCGGAGCTATTGAAGGAGGAGCTAGTCACTCGTGGGAGGAAGGGACAGAAACTTGGGACGCCTACGGACAAGAAACTTTCCGTATGAAAGCCGCACCGTTGACGACGGTGCAGGACTATCTTGGATACGGATATATCGCGTGCCGGGTGTGCCACGGACACAAGGCATGTGTGAGGTGCATGGAAAAGACGCCATTTTTACAGCTGGGTAAGGATCCCGGGTCTTCAAAAACCGTCTACATGAGGCATCGAATGTGGCTTCCCAAGAATGACCCGTGGAGGAAGCGTGGAGACCTGTTCAATGGGAAGGATGAGGTCGAGGGACCTCCACCTAGGCGAAGCGGCGAAGAGATAGATACTCGTTGAAAAGCTGGAAAGACCGCCCTCCGGCGGGTAAGATAAAGATCCGAAGCGGAAGAAAGGAGACAAGAGAAAGAAAAAGGAACCCGGGCCGCTCTTGGGGGTATGGAAAAGGAGGTCCGTGTTTTGGGACTTGCCGTACTGGAAGATCCTCGGTACGCCTCATAGCCTTGATGTCATGCATATCACGAAGAACGTGTGCGAGAGCTTGCTTGGCACTGTGCTCAACATGCCGGAGAGGACCAAAGACGGGTCGAAAGCAAGACACGACCTGATGGCCCTTGATATCAGAAAAGAGCTTCATTTCGCCCAGGTTGACCAGGAAACCGAGGAGGAGGAGACGGATGGTCGCAAACGCAAAAGGGTGGCCAAGCAGCGCGAAACTCCTCGCCCCTCCTGCTTCACTCTAAATCCCGATGAGCTCGAACAATTCTTCAAGTGCCTACTAGAAGTCAAATTTCCCCTAGGCTACGCGGGGCTGATACGCGGATGGCTGGACCCGACGAAAAAATCTTCGGCGGGATGAAGTCTCATGACTGTCATGTCATGATGACGCGAATACTTCCGGTTGCTATCCGAGGGATAATGGAACCGCACGTTCGTGCGACGCTGACCGACCCGTGTAACGTCTTCGACGTCATCACTCGAAAGTCGATAACCGTCAAGAAACTCGGGAGGCTGCAGGAAGAGATCGTCACCATCCTATGCGAGATGGAGATGTACTTCCCGCCCGCATTCTTTGACATCATGGTCCATCTGCTGGTGCATATAGTGGACGATATCGAGGACCTCGGGCCCGCGTTCCTTCACAACATGATGGCGTTAGAAAGAATGAACGGCTTCATCAAAGGATACGTTCGTAACAGGGCACATCCGGATGGAAGCATCGTCCAGGGCTTTCTCACCGAGGAGTGCATCTCTTTCTGCAAGAATTATTTAAACGAGGATGACCCACGTCCGGTTGGATTGCCCGCCAACAAGCACCTCGGCAGATTCGAGGGAGTAGGCCACAACGCTGGCAGGAGGGAACTCGACGCCGATCAAGATGATAGGAGAACAGACTTTAACGGGGCCCACTTAGTAGCACTACGAGCACATGAACGAGGTAGAGCCTTGGGTGGATCAGCACATAAACATGATCAAGAGCAGGGCTGACAAGCCGATGACGGAACAAGAGGTATTTAAAGCGCACAACTCCTCTTTCGCGAGCTGGTTCAAAGACCAGATTGATGCCAATCCCCCACCAATGGCAAGCGTCGTAGACAAAATGATATTGGCCTTGTCTTGTGGGCCCGCCCCCAACCTCATGACTTATCAGAAATACGACATCAATGGTTACACATTCTCTACAGAGGAGAGAGACAAAAGAAGCGACTATCAGAACTCGGGTGTGACGATGGAATCGTACACGGGTGAAGAGAAGAAAAGGTACTACGGAAGGATCGAGGAAATCTGGGAGCTCGACTACGTCGGGGAGAAGCTACCGATGTTTCGTGTCAGATGGGCTACGGACGTCACAAAAGAAGATGCGTATGTCACCACCATGCGACTGCCCCCAAATCCAAGACCAAGAACCCCACCGCGCAAAATGAGCCTTGGGTATTGGCTAAGCACGTCGAGCAATGCTTCTTCATAACCGACCCGTCAAGGCCCAGCCGTGTTGTCGTAAGGAGAGGAAAAAGGGCCCTCGTCGGAATGGATGGAGTTGCCGACGAGCAAGACTTCGACGGCCTCGTCGGAGACCCAATGATGGAAGAACCCGATGAAGACGATAGAACCTACACACTAAGAAGAAGAAGGACGACGCTACCTAGGTCAAGTGTTCCTCCGTACACAAGGAGTCGCGACGATACCGGTGGGGTCACAAGGACCAAGCGGAAGGGACTTTGAAGTCATTTGTGTATTTATAATAATTATCTCTCGAACAACCATTTGTCCTTCTCAAGTGTATCATAAATTTATGTCTTGGTTTTTTATCGGATCTCGCCGAAAGTACTTTGAATTCATTCAAGAATTAAAATCATCAATTTATGTCTCGCAATTTATCCTTCATTGGTTTATTTTATCGGATGTTGCCAAAGGACTTTACAATTTATCTAAATAACTAGAAACAATAAAAAAAGGTCTTAAGAAAAGGAAAAAAAGGGTGGTTTATTCGCACGTGTGGGGATTCGAACTGCAGATGTGCTGGGTGGGGGGAAGGAACGAAACCACTCTGGTAGTAGTCAGGTTTGTTAAACGACAGGGTTTGTTAAAAGAAATACTAGATGTCATTACCCCCGGCGAATGCATCACTTCCGCCCGCGGTAAGCCCATGGGTCCCACCTGTCATTGACCGAAACCTTACCGCCGGCGTTTCGCGCAAATCGCCGGGGATAACTCCTTCATGACTTAGCCATTTGGCCAAATCTGCCCAAATCCCAAATCGCGCCGCTCACTTCCCCGCCGACGGAGCCCTCAATCGCGCCGCCCCCTCCTCCTCCCTCCCCCGCGGCTGCGACTGCCGCCGTCGTTGCCCCTGCCGCCGTCGTTGTTGCCCCTGCCGCCGTCGTTGCCCCAAATCCCCCACCGCCGCCGTCGTTGCCCCTGCCGCCGTCGCTGCCCCCTGCCGCCGTCGCTGCCCCTCAAGAGCTTCCTCGCCGAGGTCAGCGAGGCCCCGCAGTCGATCCCCAGGGCTCGTCGGAGGCCGACGACGACCTGCTCCTCAAGAGCTTCCTCGCCGAGGTCAGCGAGGCCCCGCAGTCGATCCCCAGGGCTCGTCGGAGGCCGACGACGACCTGCTCCTCAAGAGCTTCCTCGCCGAGGTCAGCGAGGCCCCGCAGTTGATCCGCCGTCGATCCTCAGGTTCGTCTCCGCTCCCTCCCCCTCCCCCTAACCCCCCTGTATATGAGCTCCTTTTCTTAGTCTCTTCCATGCTGAATCTTGCTAATAGTTCATGAAGTTCTTCATGGTTAATGATCGATCGACCATGTCTACTTGTCTTTGTACGTATTATCTTTAATGTGCCAAGATATATACTCGTAAATGTTGATTTATAGGGTTCCATTTACCTTTTTTGATTCGAGATATGAAACCTATGATCCAACACCTGAATACCCTTTTTTAGATGAAGTATCGGTATAGACCTGCACATTGAGCTTTGAAATGATGAAGTACATTTAATTACTTATTTAAAAATTAAGTGACCAAGATTGAAGTATTTAGCTGCGAAAGTTTAAGAACTTCTCTTGGAACAAATTCTATCTCGGCACACAACTGTGTCTAAAACAATGTGACTAGAATTTAGTTGATGTCCTTTTCTACCAGATTAATGTGAGAATTTGTTGAGAGTGCGCAATCAGGATAGTAACATGGGTGCATTTGCCCATGTAGTACGTATGTTTTTTTAATTCTAAACGTGGCGCTGCGTGTTTCTGTGAACAAATTCTTGCGATTCTAAGATTTGTCGTATGGCTCTAGGATGTGCTGTTCAGATCGATTGCGTTCGTTTCGTCTCGTCTTCGATCCGCCGTAGAAACTTGTTCATTCCCTGTACCTAAAATTCCTCTCCGCTGCGGTAAAATAGCACGGATCGCATTTGAAATCCTTCTGTCATGTACCTAAATTTCTAAGCATTTTTACGCTGTCTAGAACTACCAGTAATTTTCCCGACCTTCTGTCATGTGCAAGGAGGTGGTCAGGAAGTTCTTAGTTATCTGCCTTAGCCCTTAGGGTTAACCTGTATTTCCAGACCTTATGTAACAGCACATAAATTGTCTGAAGGTGCCCTGTTGGATATTAGTGATTCATGCTGAAGTGATCTGTATTCCCCTTTCAGTTTCATCTCTTTTGTTAATGCTCTAGAATGGAATAGTATTCATCCAATTCGAAAATCAATTGAAGTATAATCTTAACTGAAATTAGTGATATATTTGTATTCCTCTAGCTTATGTGGATGATGAAACATTAATCCTGAAAAGATACTACTTACTGTGCCCCTGGCTATATGGTTTTACATTTGATGTTCTATGTTTGTTCTGAATTTTTGAAGAGTATTGATCTCCTGGTGCATGCACTATTTTGTCCACAGAATTTTCATACATGTATTTGTTCTGTATACATGAAGTGAACATTTTACCCCCAATTGCAGCTACATGACTTGCTTCTGAGACGAGTATTGCATTGCATTCATACATTTGTTCTGAATTGTTTAGCACCTGAGTTGGCATTTCCTTGAGTGCGAGTGGCTTATTTGCTAGACCCGAGCATATGTCCGGAAGGAGGGCAGTGTGGTGTTTGGTGTGAATTGCACGGATAAAGTACATATTTGCTAGACCCGAGCATATGTCCGGAAGGAAAAGTTGTGTGAAATGTGTCCGCAGGTACATTGAGTGCCAATGTTTCGCCGGAATGTCGATTAACTTCCGTTCCGGCGAATTCGGCACTCGGCATGACCATTTTTAGCAAAGGTCATGCCGAATTTTCGCGGTGGATTTACAACTAGTAGTGACACCGGCAATTTAAAGCAAAGTTAACCACAAATTGTTAATTCTTATATTTTACTCGCTTGCACGAGTATTTGATGAACCAAGATAGTATCGTAAATTGTCCAAGTATTTGATGAACCGAGTGTTAATCATGTAGAGTTGCTTGTGTTCGGTTAGCAGCGGTAGAAAGCAGATTCGGGGTAGAGCCTTCATTATCAAAAACAAACTTTCCGTTAGACACGTGTACCTTGATCTATCTACAAACATTAAGCATGATATATTAATCTTCACGAATGAATATGATATGCATGATATATATATTATCCGAACATTAAGCATGATATATGTTTTATCAACTAGATTGGTTCTAATAATTATCTGTCCAGTAGCAAAGGAAAAATAGAGAGGACAAACAGTCAAATTAGACAAATACTCACGTTTAGCTAGAGTGCACTTTTGTCCAGTGAGGGCCTTCCTCTATATTGTCCAGTGAGTATTAGTACTATATGCATGAGTGAGGTACCTCTTTGTGATTTAACATGATGATGTACTGTCCATTGATACTGTTAGGGTTGGCTTTCATACTCTCCTTGATAGTTTCTCAAGTTTGGTGGACGAACTGTTGCATGCTACCTAATGCTGTCACATCTGCCTTTGTTAGCATGTCGTCTTCTGCAGACCCCAACGAAGACGCCGACGGGTCTTCTCGCCGGAAGTTGGATGAGCACTACGGTGCTCATGGTCTCGGATCAGGCCGGAGGACCTTCCAAGGGGCAGCGATGACGAGTCCTCGGAGGAGGGGGATGATGAGATGGACAACGATGGTGAGGATGAGAGGGGGGCTGCCGACGAGACCACCGACAGTGGCGTTGCCGGGGGTAGCTCGGATACTACTACCGAGGCCAAGAGGAAACGGAAGCAGCGGCGCCCAAACAGGGTCGGCACCACTCGTGACATAATCACCGCGGTGGACGCCAAGACCGGGATTCCTACTGAGCCCAAGCACGTGGCGAAGGGGTACGGCCTCCAACTGGGAGCAATCCTTCGGGACGTCGTCGACGTCAACGAGACGAAACTCCGAACCAAGAAGAAGCAAGCATCCGCAGGCCCAACTCCTTGCGCGGCTGCACGCACGGTATGAGTTCCCTGTGGAATACAGGAACGAGGATACCAAGGATAACATCGTGAACAGACGAGCCCTCTCTAAGTTCTTCCAAGAACCTCAGCGGTTATAAAACCATGCCGAGGGGGATGCTTGGTGACAATGAGACTTGGGAAGAGATCCGGCGCCACTTCCCGCGGATGACGCCGGAGCAGTATAATAAATTCTTGGAAAACGAGGAGCTCGAGTACACCAAAAGACAATCGACCTGGGGAAGGAGCTGGCGGATAAGAACATCGGTCACCACAATCTCGGTTGCCGTGGCTTCGAAGGCAAGCAGCCGGTATGGGACAAGGAGGACCAGGCCTACATAAATGCTGGCCTCGAGCCCCCTTTTGCCAAGTACAAAGACCCACTCTTCGGGGCATATCTCAGGTCCCGATACCATCGAGAATTGGCTGGGAAACGTGTCACGAAACCTGATGTGGTGGTGGGAGTTGAGTTGGTCGCCGACGCGAAGGTGATGGCACTAGAGAAAGCAAGTGGTAAGCAATTTACCGGCTTATTAATTTGATACTCGCTCACCAAGTCCATTACATTCTAAAATTGTTCATGTTACTTCGGCGGTTGGCGGAACAAGCAGCCGCCGAATCAGCTGGCTCCTCGTCCCGGACGTCGACCGGCAAAGTCCCGTGGGACACGCCTTTTATCGTGGGTCCGAACACCGTGAAGGCGCGGCCGCTTTGGACAAGCCCCACCGTGTCCCCGGCGCCGGAGGAGGTCGCAAGCTTGCCGACTATGGCTTGGACGTGCCCTCAAGCACTAGGGAGTCGCGGCAGGCGCAGAAGGACCGGGAGCACGAGGCTCTTCCGAAAAAGGTGGCCGACTTGGAAACAACCATGGAGCAACGCGTCAATGCCGAGGTTCAGCAACGAGTCAGTGCCGAGGTTCAGCAACGCGTCAGTGCCGAGGTTGCTACCAGGGTCGATGACGCGCTGGCCAACAGGGTCAATGAAATCATCCCCGATCTTGTGCCGTCGATGAAGAATTACTTCGACGCCGGCGGTAAGGGACCGATGCCGGTTATCAGCCTAGGCGCCGGCAACTCGGACAACCGGCCTCCAACTAGACACGCTCAATGCACACCCAACTTGGTGACTCCACCCGCCGGCAATGTCGGCGCTAGAGAGGATTCGCCGGACCTGGGGGCCCCGTACTAGCCCCTCGGTCACCCGCACGCCCGGCCTCGGTCCTTCAACGCGGGCCGAGCTCGACGCCCTCACGGTAATTAATTTAGTCTCTCAAGCTCTACAAATTAGTTACTTTGTCGTCGCCCCTCTCTGACCTACACATGTTTTCACAGGCGAACGCGACTCCTTGCACCTTGCTACTGAATGTGGACAACAAGTTGAAGGCTGTAGCGAGCGGCAGGTGTCATCCCGCCAACACAGCGGATTTTCCACTCGCGTCGGGATGGATGATAGCTTGAGCCGGGTTCGCGTGAACCGGTCGTTACCGGGATGCCAAGACCTCCATCCTCCTTATCAACCCCCGGAAACGGAAACCCCGCTCACTCTCGGGGACCTCAAGAATCACATCCTTCTATGGCCGAAAGCCCTAATTCGGCTGAACACCGCCTCGGGTTCGGACGCAAGCTATGGCATGGTCACTCCTCGGGATGCAACGGATGCCCCGAGCCAAGCCAAGGTCCCAGCTCCAACGACCGCTTTGACGGCAGGCAAAGGCAGGCCGGTGCTCCACCGGCTTATGATCAATTTGAGCCCGATAGTCAGCCCGATAGTCCGCACGAGAGTCAGCACGAGAAGGCGTTGGACATCGATCAAGCTCCCATTGATACGTTCATCGCCGAGCTCGACGCCGACGCGGTTTCTCCTTACAAGCCACCCGCCGGTCATATCCTAAAGAAGAAGTTGTTCCTTTCACAAGAAACGCCCGAGCAGGAGGACACTACCGCCTTCACCGCTCCGCCCCGAGTTGGGCTTACCCCGAGGACACTCCTTGGTGCGACCACGGAAGGTATGAAACAAAACGCCGCTCCGGCCGGTTGCGGTAAGAAGAAGGGCAGGAAGCGGAAGAAGTCGGGAGATGTTGCGGCAAGCAAGATAGTGGTTAATGACAAGTTGCCGACCCCGTGGAGGAAGTTGCATCACTTAGGCGAGCCGATGCTGCCGGCACACTATGTCAACAAGTTGACGCCGGATATGAGGAGCGTGCATGATGCTATTCTAACAAAGGAGAAGCTACTTCTTCAAGATAGAAATCCATCGTACCCGATTTTGATCGCCAAGGTGCCCACTGGCTTTGGCTTTGTCAACACATACCCTGCGGACTTGATATTCATTCGGTACGAAGACATCTTCGAGCTCTTGCACATGCAACAGCTAGACCGAAGCTTGGTCCGCCTCATGTCGCTCGAGCATGGCGCACGATATCGCCATGGAGAACACAACGCACATCGCTATCATGGACCCCTACTACATGACTCCAACTGTCGCCCGGACCGAACAAGCGTTTCTCGCCAACTATATCAAGAATTTCTTGGTGTTAAACAAGGATAAGAGTTGCTTTGTCATACCATATTTCCGCGAGTAAGTATTTGGTTACTAAAGTACCCTATATTACATTCTTTCATGAATTTCCTTACTAGCTGAGTATGATGGTTTATTTCCATTTTGCGCAGTTTGAAGTATTGCACCCTCCTCCTCTTTTACCCGTATCATTCCGATGTCACTTATCTCGACTCCGGGCTTGATAAGGACAAAGACTTCACCGACCTTAAGTCTACACTTGATAAAGCCCTCAACGGCTTCATAGCTGAGGTTGGCGTCAACAAACTCAGGCATGAGAAGAAAGTTAAGGGTTGCCATGTGTGCAACCACATAACCAAGTTCCCCTGCCTAAAGCAATCGGCGGATGACAATGGGATGGAGGCATGGTTTGCCATCCTACAGATGAGGGCGGTTGTAAGGTCTCAGAACGATCTCTTGTTGCCATCTGCTCTGCGGGGGAAGTTCGTGAACATGGCGGACACCACCGATGAAAACGTGAGAGGCGACTTCCGTGCCATCCAGCGGACCATTTGCACAATACTCTGGAGGGATGTCATCATGAATGGTGGCTTGTTCAACTATGCCTCCGCACTTTCTAATTCCGAGATACAAGGCCGATTAGAAGATGGATGTGACGAGAGAACATTCAACACGCTCGAGGGCATCCGTCCCTTCCCGCCGAAGTAGACTTGAGTCAAAAACTTTTGTGTCCTGCAAATGTTAGTCATAAATTACATAAGTATTTTTTATGTTTGTTCTTTTGCACACCTATATGTTATATCTCTCTCTATGGATGTACTAACAACTTACATTTCTTTGTTGTGTGTTTGCATAGATGACGTACTATGTCGTCTACCACGGCAGGGTTCCCGGAGTCTACGAGGACTGGGAAGACCGTAGGAGGCAGGTCCACCGTTTCGGCGGCAACGGCTACAAGGGGTACACCACTTTGGAGGAGGCGGAAACTCGATACGCCAACTTTCGAGCGGGACAGAGGAGGGAGATGTGGAGGACCCCTTTCATCGTGATGATGCTTGCCGCTACCGCCTCTCTAGTTTACTATGTCATTGTTGTTTAGCTAGGTCGTCGACTGGACTTGTATGTATTTGTGTAATATGTGCTACTTCGAGTCGTGATGTTATGGTCAACTATCTACTATCTAAACTTGTCTTATTAATGCATGCATGTTGTGAACATTTGGGACTTTCTATATAACTGTGTATTCTGTGTATTCTGGTATACTGTGTATTCTGTGTATTCTGGTATACTATGTATTCTGTGTGTATTCTGGTGTATATTTCGAGTTTTATTTTTTTAATCCTGTAAACAATACCACCGGCGCCCCAAACCTGTACCCCTGGCGAAATTGTAATTGCCAGCGCTACAGCAGATATTACCCCGGCGAGTCGCAAACCGCCAGTGCTAAGTCGCTACCGCCGGCGATTCGGGTAAAGCGCCGGGGATAACAGCAGTTACCACCGGCGAATTGAAAAACGCCGGCGATACTACATTACCACCGGCGAGGTGGTCGCCGGCGAATGCGTAAACGCCGGCGGTAATGCATTTTGGGACGCCGGCGGTAATGGATTTCCTAGTAGTGTAAAGTAGTTCTATTCCTCCTGCACGGTGTAATGGTGACAGTGTGTGCATCCGTGTTAGTACTTGGCGTATGCTATGATTATGATCTCTTGTAGATTATGAAGTTAACTATTGCTATGATAGTATTGATGTGATCTATTCCTCCTACATATGCATGAAGGTGACAGTGTGCATGCTATGTTAGTACTTGGTTTAGTCGAATTGATATTTCATGCACTCTAAGGTTATTTAAATATGAACATTGAATTGTGGAGCTTGTTAACTCCGGCATTGAGGGTTCGTGTAATCCTACGCAATGTGTTCATCATCCAACAAGAGTGTAGAGTATGCATTTATCTATTCTGTTATGTGATCAATGTTGAGAGTGTCCACTAGTGAAAGTGTAATCCCTAGGCCTTGTTCCTAAATACCGCTGCGTTACTATTGCTTGTTTACTTGTTTCACTGCGTTACTACTGCTGCAATACTACCACCATCAACTACACGCCAGCAAGTTATTTTCTGGCACCGTTGCTACTGCTCATATATATTCATACCACCTGTATTTCACTATCTCTTCGCCGAACTAGTGCACCTATTAGGTGTGTTGGGGACACAAGAGACTTCTTGCTTTGTGGTTGCAGGGTTGCATGAGAGGGATATCTTTGACCTCTTCCTCCCCGAGTTCGATAAACCTTGGGTGATCCACTTAAGGGAAAACTTGCTGCTGTTCTACAAACCTCTGCTCTTGGAGGCCCAACACTGTCTACAGGAAAAGGAGGGGGAAGTAGACATCAAACATCATTAAAAACTCGGCAGAGAACATATCTGACGAGACAGCAATAGATGCGTTCGTGGCAGGAATTCGACGAGGAGATTTCGTTGAAGATTTGGGAAGAACCAACCCAAAGACAGTATCAGCATTAATGGAGATAGCAAACAGGTGGGCAGATGGAGAAGATGTTGTTCACAATAAGCGGCACAGGTCACCGGAGGAGGACCGTAGCCGAAATTTTCAAAATAGACGACGTTTTCCTCGGCAGTTCTCGAGTTATGATGCTCCTGGCCAAATATCGGCTGGTTTTCGAGGAAACAGTGGAGGAAGCAATAGAGATGACTATCAAAGAAGCAACGAGCAACAAGGCGACAATAGAGATGATTCAACAGGCAAAATAGTGGACCGAGGTTCCAGAGACCATATATATCTCCCGGGATATGATGAACGGGCCATGTCAGATGCATTTCTATCTCGACAATAACGGGAAGAGGCAGTCAGGACATCTGCAGAAGGATTGTCGAAACTTTCAAGCAATGTTGAGGTTTGCAGGGCAAGCCAATGCTCAAGCAGCAAGTAGAAATCCTCATGGACCTAGGAGTGAGATCCACCTACCACCTCCTCCCGCAATTACGGAGGAAAATCGACACCAGCTCAGAATAGCGGCAGCACCACACCCACCTCCGTATGTCGACCCCAACTCCAACGGTGCGGTCTCGATGATTCAGAAAGCTAGGCCGTCTAACAGGGCTCAGAAAGTAATCTCGCGACAAGTGTTCATGGCAGAGAAGATGCCTCCACCAACAATTGAGTACCTAAATTGGTCGGGACAGGACATTGGCTTCACAATAGCGGATCACCCCCAGCAAGTTCCTCGACCAGGGCAGTCAGCACTTATCTTACCAGCAGTGATCGCAGGATTCGACGTATCTCGAGTATTCATAGATGGAGGTAGCAGTCTAAACCTTATGTATGCAGATACACTAAGGAAGATGAACATATCCCTGGCAAACCTCAAACCCACGGACACACGTTTCCATGGTATCACACCAGAGAAGCCGAGTTATCCACTGGGGAAGATCAATCTCGACGTTCAGTTTGGAACCCGAGAAAATTACAGAATAGAAAGGCTGGAGTTTGAAGTTGTGGATTTCCCGTCGCAATACCACGCCTTGTTGGGACGACCAGCATATGCCAGGTTTATGGCGGTACCACATTACACGTACCTGTTATGGAGGCTGCCTGGACCTAAGGGACCAATTACAGTCAAATGAAGTTTTGCGTTAGCTGATAAATGCGACAATGATTTCCATCGACTGTCAGAAACTTTCGGGATGCAGGCAGAATATATGGCGTCAAGGCTAACAACTGACTATGACGTGTTACGTGACGTAGGAAGGCCACTCAGGGAGCCAACCATTAGCACTACCAAGAACTCCAAGGAGGTGCAGATTCACCCGACAGATCCAAATAAAACGATGTCAATTGCAACAGACATGGACCTCGCATAGGAAAGCGCGCTCGTCGAGTTCCTCCGTGAGCACTGGAAAATCTTCGCATGGTGTCCAGCTGACATGCCAGGAGTACCCAGGGAACTCTCCGAGCACCACCTAAATTTGGATCCAATAGCGAGACCAATCAAACAACCTTTGCGGCATTTCTCGGAACCAAACCGCAAAGCTATGCTGTCGGAAATTGATCGACTCAGAGAAGCTGGTTTCATCAAAGAGTTACATACAGAGGCCACATGGGTAGCTAACCCAGTGTTGGTGCCGAAGAAAAACACAAAAGTCCTTCGCATGTGCGTCGACTTCACGTGTCTCAATAAACATTGTCCAAAGGATCACTTTCCCCTCCCAAGGATCGATCAAATTATCGACTCCACGGCAGGCTGTGAACGTCTTTCCTTCCTGGACGCATATTCTGGTTATAACCAGATCAGATTAAAAGAAGAGGATGAAGTCAAGACAGCGTTCATAGCACCTTATGGCGTGTTTTGCTACAAAACAATGCCCTTTGGTCTCAAAAACGTGGGAGCAACATATCAGCGGATGATGCAGAAGTGTCTTGCAACACAGATTGGGAAAACGTACAAGTATACATTGACGATGTCGTCATAACAACAAAAAAGGGATCAACGTTGATCGAGGACCTAGAGGAAACTTTCGACAACCTAGACAAGTTCTGCCTTAAGCTAAACCCGACAAAGTGGTCCTTCGGCGTTCCTACGGGAGAACTTCTCGGGTTCTTAGTTTCAGCAAGAGGGATTGAAGCCAATCCAGAGAAAATTCAAGCTATCGTAACAATGAGGAAGCCAACAAAGTTGAAAGAAATACAACAACTAACTGGGCGAGTCGCAGCTCTAAGCAGATTCGTCGCCAGGTTGGGAGAAATGGTGTTGCCGTTCTACGCTTTGATCAAGCAAGGAGAGAAGTTTCAATGGAACGAAGAGGCAGACAGAGCGTTTGAGGATCTCAAGCGCACAATCTCGACACCACCAATCTTGGTGGCGCCTAAGGAGAAGGAACCCCTGTTGTTATACATTGCAGCCACACCTCAGGTGGTCAGCACAGCACTCGTTGTCGAAAGAGAGGAAGAAGGAAAACTCAATGGAGTTCAGAGGCCGGTACCCGACAAAGTGGATAGAAGCGAAGCCGATAAATTCGCCGGACGGAGCGTCTGTCGTTAAGTTCGTGAAAAGTATCATTTTAAGGTTTGGAGTACCTCATAGCATCGTCACGGACAATGGTAGTAACTTCACATTCAAGGAATTCAAGGCATATTGTGCAGAGGTAGGCATCAAACTACAATTTGCGTCAGTTGCGCACCCGCAGACCAATGGCCAAGTTGAGAAAGCCAATGGTATCATCTGCAATGGTATCAAGAAGCGTCTGTTAGCACCACTGGAAAAAGCTTGACACACTTGGCCAGAGGAGTTGCCCCGTGTGTTATGGAGTATACGAACAACACCAAATACAGCGACACAAGAAACTCCGTTTTTCCTGGTCCATGGAGCTGAGGCAGTACTGCCGATAGAAATAGAGCACGATTCTCCAAGAGTAACGGAGTATGATGAGGAAGCTTCAAGAAAAGCATTGGAGGATGATGTCGATGCACTTGATGAAGCTCGAGATGAAGTGTTATCACGGGTCACCAAGTACCAGCAAGACCTGAAGAACTACCACAGTCGACGTTTGCGACCAAGATCCTTTCAGGTGGGCGTCCTAGTTCTTCGGCTCACACAAAAAAGCCATGAAAAACTCGAGTCGCCATGGCTTGGCCCTTACATCGTCACAGAAGTAATCGAAGGAGGAGCATACAGGATAAAGAACAAGAAGACAGGGGTGATACGTCTCCGACGTATCGATAATTTCTTATGTTCCATGCCACATTATTGATGTTATCTACATGTTTTATGCACACTTTATGTCATATTCATGCATTTTCTGGAACTAACCTATTAACAAGATGCCGAAGTGCCAATTCGTTGTTTTCGCTGTTTTTGGTTTCAGAAATCCTAGTAACGAAATATTCTCGGAATTGGACGAAATCAAAGCCCAGGGGCCTATTTTTCCACGAAGCTTCCAGAAGTCCGAAGGAGAGACGAAGAGGGGCCACGGAGGGGCCACACCCTAGGGCGGCGCGGCCCCCCCCTTGGCCGCGCGGCCCTGTGGTGTGGGGCCCCCGTGCCGCCTCTTGACCTGCCCTTCCGCCTACAAATAGCCTCCGTGACGAAACCCCCAGTACCGAGAGCCACGATACGGAAAACATTACTGAGACGCCGCCGCCGCCGATCCCATCTCGGGGGATCCAGGAGATCGCCTCCGGCACCCTGCCGGAGAGGGGAATCATCTCCCGGAGGACTCTACACCGCCATGGTCGCCTCCGGAGTGATGAGTGAGTAGTCTACCCCTAGACTATGGGTCCATAGCAGTAGCTAGATGGTTGTCTTCTCCCGATTGTGCTATCATTGTCGGATCTTGTGAGCTGCCTAACATGATCAAGATCGTCTATCTGTAATTCTATATGTTGCGTTTGTTGGGATCCGATGAATAGAGAATACTTGTTATGTTGATTATCAAAGTTATATCTATGTGTTGTTTATGATCTTGCATGCTCTCCGTTATTAGTAGATGCTTTGGCCAAGTTGATGCTAGTAACTCCAAGAGGGAGTATTTATGCTCGATAGTGGGTTCATGCCTCCGTGAATGCTGGAGGAGTGACAAGAACCACTAAGGTTATGGATGTGTTGTTGCCACTAGGGATAAAACATTGGTGCTATGTTCAAGGATGTAGTCACTAGTTACATTACGCGCAATACTTAATGCAATTGTCTGTTGTTAGCAACTTAATACTGGAGGGGGTTCGGATGATAACCTGAAGGTGGACTTTTTAGGCATAGATGCAGTTGGATGGCGGTCTATGTACTTTGTCGTAATGCCCAATTAAATCTCACTATACTCATCATGATATGTATGTGCATGGTCATGCCCTCTTTATTTGTCAATTGCCCAACTGTAATTTGTTCACCCAACATGTTGTTTGTCTTATGGGAGAGACACCTCTAGTGAACTGTGGACCCCGGTCCAATTCTCTTTACTGAAATACAATCTACTGCAATACTATTCTACTATTTTCTGCAAACAATCATCTTCCACACAATACGGTTAATCCTTTGTTACAGCAAGCCGGTGAGATTGACAACCTCACTGTTTCGTTGGGGCAAAGTACTTTGGTTGTGTTGTGCAGGTTCCACGTTGGCGCCGGAATCCCTGGTGTTGCGCCGCACTACATCTCGCCGCCATCAACCTTCAACGTGCTTCTTGACTCCTACTTGTTCGATAAACCTTGGTTTCTTACTGAGGGAAACTTGCTGCTGTACGCATCACACCTTCCACTTGGGGTTCCCAACGAGCGTGTGCTTTACGCGTCATCAAGCTAAATTTTTGGCGCCGTTGCCGGGGAGATCAAGACACGCTGCAAGGGGAGTCTCCACTTCTCAATCTCTTTACTTTGTTTTTGTCTTGCTTAGTTTTATTTACTACTTTGTTTGCTGCACTAAATCAAAATACAAAAAAATTAGTTGCTAGTTTTACTTTATTTACTATCCTGTTTGCTATATCAAAAACACAAAAAATTAGTTTACTTGCATTTACTTTATCTAGTTTGCTTTATTTACTGTTGCTAAAATGGCCAACGCTGAAAACACTAAGTTGTGTGACTTCACAACCACAAATAATAATGATTTCTTATGCACACCTATTGCTCCACCTGCTACTACAGCAGAATTCTTTGAAATTAAACCTGCTTTATCGAATCTTGTTATGCGAGAGCAATTTTCTCGGTGTTAGTTCCGATGATGCTGCTGCCCATCTTAATAATTTTGTTGAACTATGTGAAATGCAAAAATATAAAGATGTAGATGGTGATATTATTAAACTAAAATTGTTCCCTTTCTCATTAAGAGGAAGAGCTAAAGATTGGTTGCTATCTCTCGCCTAAAAATAGTATTGATTCATGGACTAAATGCAAGGATGCTTTTATTGGTAGATATTATCCCCCTGCTAAAATTATATCTTTGAGGAGTAGCATAATGAATTTTAAACAATTAGATACTGAACATGTTGCTCAAGCTTGGGAAAGAATGAAATCTCTGGTTAAAAATTGCCCAACTCATGGACTGACTACTTGGATGATCATCCAAACCTTCTATGCAGGACTAAATTTTTCTTCACGGAATTTATTGGATTCGCTGCTGGAGGTACCTTTATGTCCATCACTCTTGGTGAAGCAACAAAGCTTCTTGATAATATGATGATCAACTACTCTGAATGGCACACGGAAAGAGCTCCACAAGGTAAGAAGGTAAATTCTGTCGAAGAAACCTCTTCCTTGAGTGATAAGATCGATGCTATTATGTCTATGCTTGTGAATGATAGGACTAATATTGATCCTAATAATGTTCCATTAGCTTCATTGGTTGCACAAGAAGAACATGTTGATGTAAACTTCATTAAAAATAATAATTTCAACAACAATGCTTACCGGAACAATTCTAGTAACAACTATAGGCCATATCCTTATAATAATGGCAACGGCTATGGTAATTCTTATGGGAATTCTTACAACAATAATAGGAATTCACCCCCTGGACTTGAAGCCATGCTTAAGTAATTTATTAGTACACAAACTGCTTTTAACAAATCTGTTGAAGAAAAGCTTGGGAAAATTGATATACTTGCTTCTAAAGTCGATAGTCTTGTCTGTCGATGTTGATCTTTTGAAATCAAAAGTTTTGCCTAATGAGAATCATCATAATAAAATTGTTACTACAGCAAATGCCATTCAAGTTAGAATTAATGAGAATATAAGATTAATGGCTGAACTGCGTGCTAGGTGGGATAGAGAAGAAAATGAAAAACTAGCTAAAGAGAAGAATATAGCTAAAGTTTGGACTATTACCACCACTAGTAATGCTAATGCTACACATGTTGCTGCACCTCCTACTCATACTAATAAAAGAATTGGTGTTAGCAATGTTTCCACTTCTAATGCAAAGCGCAAAAACCGCTCGAAACCGCTAAAACTGCTGAAACTACCTTTGATAAAGCTGCTGAAATTTTTTCCAACATTGGGGATGATGATCCCATTGCTTTAGATTATAATGGTTTGAATTTTGATGATTGCCACATCTCTGAAGTTATAAAGGTCTTGCAAAAACTTGCTAAAAGTCCTAATGCTAGTGCTATAAATTTGGCTTTCACGCATCATATTACAAATGCTCTCATAAAAGCTAGAGAAGAGAAACTAGAGCGTGAAGCCTCTATTCCTAAAAAGCTAGAAGATGGTTGGGAGCCCATCATTAAGATGAAGGTTAAAGATTTTGATTGTAATGCTTTATGTGATCTTGGTGCAAGTATTTCGTTATGCCTAAGAAAATTTATAATATGCTTGACTTGCCACCACTCGAAAAATTGTTATTTGGATGTTAATCTTGCTGATCATTCTACAAAGAAACCTTTGGGTAAAGTTGATAATGTTCGCATTACCGTTAACAATAACCTTGTTCCCGTTGATTTTGTTGTCTTGGATATTGAATGCAATGCATCTTGTCCCATTATATTGGGAAGACCTTTTCTTCGAACTGTTGGTGCTATTATTGATATGAAGGAAGGTAATATAAAATATCAATTTCCTCTCAAGAAAGGTATGGAACACTTCCCTAGAAAGAGAATGAAGGTACCTTTTGATTCTATTATGAGAACAAATTATGATGTTGACACTTCGTCTCTTGATAATACTTGATACACACTTTCGCGCCTAGCTGAAAGGCGTTAAAGAAAAGCGCTTATGGGAGACAACCCATGTTTTTACCTACAGTACTTTGTTTTTATTTTGTGTCTTGGAAGTTGTTTACTACTGTAGCAACCTCTCCTTATCTTAGTTTTGTGTTTTGTTGTGCCAAGTTAAGCCGTTGATAGAAAAGTAAGTACTAGATTTGGATTACTGCACAGTTCCAGATTTCTTTGCTGTCACGAATCTGGGTCCACCTCCCTGTAGGAAGCTCAGAAAATTAAGCCAATTTACGTGCATGATCCTCAGATATGTACGCAACTTTCATTCAATTTGAGCATTTTTATTTGAGCAAGTCTGGTGCCATTTTAAAATTCGTCAATACGAACTGTTCTGTTTTGACAGATTCTGCCTTTTATTTCGCATTGCCTCTTTTGCTATGTTGGATGAATTTCTTTGATCCACTAATGTCCAGTAGCATTATGCAATGTCCAGAAGTGTTAAGAATGATTGTGTCACCTCTGAATATGTCAATTTATATTGTGCACTAACCCTCTAATGAGTTGTTTCGAGTTTGGTGTGGAGGAAGTTTTCAAGGATCAAGAGAGGAGTATGATGCAACATGATCAAGGAGAGTGAAAGCTCTAAGCTTGGGGATGCCCCGGTGGTTCACCCCTGCATATTCTAAGAAGACTCAAGCGTCTAAGCTTGGGGATGCCCAAGGCATCCCCTTCTTCATCGACAACATTATCAGGTTCCTCCCCGAAACTATATTTTTATTCCATCACATCTTATGTGCTTTTTCTTGGAGCGTCGGTTTGTTTTTGTTTTTTGTTTTGTTTGAATAAAATGGATCCTAGCATTCACTTTATGGGAGAGAGACACGCTCCGCTGTAGCATATGGACAAGTATGTCCTTGGTTTCTACTCATAGTATTCATGGCGAAGTTTCTCCTTCGTTAAATTGTTATATGGTTGGAATTGGAAAATGATACATGTAGTAATTGCTATAAATGTCTTGGGTAATGTGATACTTGGCAATTGTTGTGCTCATGTTTAAGCTCTTGCATCATATGCTTTGCACCTATTAATGAAGAAATACATAGAGCATGCTAAAATTTGGTTTGCATATTTGGTTTCTCTAAGGTCTAGATAATTTCTAGTATTGAGTTTGAACAACAAGGAAGACGGTGTAGAGTCTTATAATGTTTTCAATATGTCTTTTATGTGAGTTTTGCTGCACCGGTTCATCCTTGTGTTTGTTTCAAATAAGCCTTGCTAGCCTAAACCTTGTATCGAGAGGGAATACTTCTCATGCATCCA
The DNA here is from genome assembly GCF_022539505.1 of Lolium rigidum. NCBI lineage: Eukaryota > Viridiplantae > Streptophyta > Magnoliopsida > Poales > Poaceae > Lolium > Lolium rigidum. Next base: position 309,266,850 of record NC_061514.1, read on the forward strand.
AAATACTTGAGCCAACCACTATGCCATTTGTGTCCACCATACCTACCTACTACATGGTATTTTCCGCCATTCCAAAGTAAATTGCTTGAGTGCTACCTTTAAAATTCCATCATTCACCTTTGCAATATATAGCTCATGGGACAAATAGCTTAAAAACTATTGTGGTATTGAATATGTAATTATGCACTTTATCTCTTATTAAGTTGCTTGTTGCGCGATAACCATGTTCACTGGGGACGCCATCAATTATTCATTGTTGAATTTCATGTGAGTTGCTATGCATGTCCGTCTTGTCTGAAGTAAGAGAGATCTACCACCTTAATGGTTGGAGCATGCATATTGTTAGAGAAGAACATTGGGCCGCTAACTAAAGCCATGATCCATGGTGGAAGTTTCAGTTTTGGACAACAATCCTCAAATCTCAAATGAGAAAATTATTAATTGTTGTTATATGCTTATGCATAAAAGAGGAGTCCATTATCTGTTGTCTATGTTGTCCCGGTATGGATGTCTAAGTTGAAGAATAATCAATAGCGAGAAATCCAATGCGAGCTTTCTCCTTAGACCTTTGTACAGGCGACATAGAGGTACCCCTTTGTGACACTTGGTAAAAACAATGCATTGTGATGATCCGGTAGTCCAAGCTAATTAGGACAAGGTGCGGGCACTATTAGTACACTATGCATGAGGCTTGCAACTTATAAGATATAATTTACATGATGCATATGCTTTATTACTACCGTTGACAAAATTGTTTCATGTTTTCAAAATCAAAGCTCTAGCACAAATATAGCAATCGATGCTTTTCCTCTATGGAGGACCATTCTTTTACTTTCAATGTTGAGTCAGTTCACCTATTTCTCTCCACCTCAAGAAGCAAACACTTGTGTGAACTGTGCATTGATTCCTACATACTTGCTTATTGCATTTATTATATTACTCTATGTTGACAATATCCATGAGATATACATGTTACAAGTTGAAAGCAACCGCTGAAACTTAATCTTCTTTTGTGTTGTTTCAATGCCTTTACTTTGAATTATTGCTTTATGAGTTAACTCTTATGCAAGACTTATTGATGCTTGCCTTGAAGTGCTATTCATGAAAAGTCTTTGCTTTATGATTCACTTGTTTACTCATGTCATATACATTGTTTTGATCGCTGCATTCACTACATATGCTTTACAAATAGTATGATCAAGATTATGATGGCATGTCACTCCGGAAATTATCTCGTGTTATCGTTTTACCCGCTCGGGACGAGCAGAACTAAGCTTGGGGATGCTGATACGTCTCCGACGTATCGATAATTTCTTATGTTCCATGCCACATTATTGATGTTATCTACATGTTTTATGCACACTTTATGTCATATTCGTGCATTTTCCGGAACTAACCTATTAACAAGATGCCGAAGTGCCGCTTGCTCGTTTTCTGCTGTTTTTGGTTTCGAAATCCTAGTAACGAAATATTCTCGGAATTGGACGAAATCAAAGCCCGTGGGCCTATTTTTCCACGAAGCTTCCGGAAGTCCGAAGGAGAGACGAAGAGGGGCCACGGAGGGGCCACACCCTAGGGCGGCGCGGCCCCCTTGGCCGCGCGGCCCTGTGGTGTGGGGCCCCCGTGCCGCCTCTTGACCTGCCCTTCCGCCTACAAATAGCCTCCGTGACGAAACCCCCAGTACCGAGAGCCACGATACGGAAAACCTTACTGAGACGCCGCCGCCGCCGATCCCATCTCGGGGGATCCAGGAGATCGCTCTCCGGCACCCTGCCGGAGAGGGGAATCATCTCCCGGAGGACTCTACACCGCCATGGTCGCCTCCGGAGTGATGAGTGAGTAGTCTACCCCTGGACTATGGGTCCATAGCAGTAGCTAGATGGTTGTCTTCTCCCCATTGTGCTATCATTGTCGGATCTTGTGAGCTGCCTAACATGATCAAGATCGTCTATCTGTAATTCTATATGTTGCGTTTGTTGGGATCCGATGAATAGAGAATACTTGTTATGTTGATTATCAAAGTTATATCTATGTGTTGTTTATGATCTTGCATGCTCTCCGTTATTAGTAGATGCTTTGGCCAAGTTGATGCTAGTAACTCCAAGAGGGAGTATTTATGCTCGATAGTGGGTTCATGCCTCCGTGAATCCGGAGGAGTGACAAGAACCACTAAGGTTATGGATGTCTTGTTGCCACTAGGGATAAAACATTGGTGCTATGTTCAAGGATGTAGTCACTAGTTACATTACGCGCAATACTTAATGCAATTGTCTCGTTGTTAGCAACTTAATACTGGAGGGGTTCGGATGATAACCTGAAGGTGGACTTTTTAGGCATAGATGCAGTTGGATGGCGGTCTATGTACTTTGTCGTAATGCCCAATTAAATCTCACTATACTCATCATGATATGTATGTGCATGGTCATGCCCTCTTTATTTGTCAATTGCCCAACTGTAATTTGTTCACCCAACATGCTTGTTTGTCTTATGGGAGAGACACCTCTAGTGAACTGTGGACCCCGGTCCAATTCTCTTTACTGAAATACAATCTACTGCAATACTTGTTCTACTCGTTTTCCGCAAACAATCATCTTCCACACAATACGGTTAATCCTTTGTTAGAGCAAGCCGGTGAGATTGACAACCTCACTGTTTCGTTGGGGCAAAGTACTTTGGTTGTGTTGTGCAGGTTCCACGTTGGCGCCGGAATCCCTGGTGTTGCGCCGCACTACATCTCGCCGCCATCAACCTTCAACGTGCTTCTTGACTCCTACTGGTTCGATAAACCTTGGTTTCTTACTGAGGGAAACTTGCTGCTGTACGCATCACACCTTCCACTTGGGATTCCCAACGAGCGTGTGCTTTACGCGTCATCAAAGGGTTGCCGAGCAAAACCCCTGGAACATGGCGCAACTCAGGTGGTTCTACGCTTAGAGTCGAAATATAGTTCCTCCTTTGTAAAAATACAATGTACTGAAATGCCCGCGAGCTTTCAGACACACTCTTTTCCTTTTCAGGGCACCGAGTGGGGCTAGAAAGGTTTTTAATGAGGCGGGCTCGCGGTGCTGCAATATAGTAAAGATATTGATGACATACATCTTCTTTTTCGACACGCTCGGGGGCTAACGCCCAGCAATTACAATATAGATCTCCAAATTACGAAAAGACAGTTTCGCCTTGGTGCAAAGCACCTCGCAAATCAATGAAGATACAAGATAGTGATAAACAAAAAGCTCGGGGGCTAATACCCGCAAATACAATATAAAAATATTTGCCTTGGTTCAACCTCGCAAACGCATTACAGAAAATCACCACCGAAACGCTCGGGGGCAAGAAAAAATATATATATATCCTTGTTTTACAATATACATACAGAAGTTACAGTTCCTCTCGACAAAGAAGTCATCTACCAAAGAAATAAATTTGGTCGTGCTTTAATATATCGTCAATGTTGATTTTATATTCGTCGGCAGAGGCACCCAGAAAATCGGCATAGTGGCCATCTGCAAAAAAGTCGGCATCCATTCGAAAAAGATCACCAATTATTTCTTCATCCACTGGTGTAACTACTGCATCAATTTTATCGATACCCATCCTTCGTCGCCTCAGCCTGGTGTGAACTTTCTCAACCACCTTGGTCATATCAAGTTTTGAGTGGCAGATCTGAAGCATGATAAGGGCAAATCTGGCACCACCTACTAGTTGAGCTCTTACAAAACCATGGATTTTGTGCGAGTCCTCAAATTTGTCCATCAGCTCAGGAAGGGTCTTAGGCTGAACATTACGAGGAAACATGGAGTTGTAAACCATGGACAACGTCTTGGTACAGAATTCAAGGAATTCATGGACTTGGCATGAGCGGTCTTGAAATCTGACGATTTGTCGGGTGCGTTCAGGGGTAGCCCAAAAAAGGATGCCATGATCAAGTGCAAGGTTAATAAGGTAATTTGATCTTGTGTCAACTCGTTGATCTTCGGCATCAGCGTCTAAAAGGGACCTATTTGGCGACAGTACACCAGTTAAAGACAGAAAACAGGCAAAGAAAAAGAGGAAGGATAAGTTTGAGAAGTATACCCGCCATTTCCTGACTTGCTTCAGTCATCAACTCAAGCATGCAGTTTTCTCGGGAGACAGCCTGCGTAGCCTAAGCAACCGCAGTCTCCTTCAACGCCATGGCTTCTTGAGCTTGCTAAACAGCAAATTTTTCCTTTTCTGATGATCGACGAGACTGTTCCATTATCACGAGAGCTTGTTTTCTCATCGACTGCAATTGTTGACGGAGTTCGTCCAAGCCTTCAGTATGTGCAGCACTCGAAGAACCTTCAATAAACTCGCCAGCAGAGGACTTTTTCGAGCAAGATGCAGTAGGCAAGACAGTTGACGAAGGCACAACGGTATAGTTGTAAAAAATTAACTGGAAAGAAAAAATTCGATATCAATAACTCGGCAACATAGCTTTTCATTAATAAGGTCATACATTTACATAGCTATTACAAGAGAGAGTTCCTAATGAACATGTAACACCCCAAATTTCAAAACAAAGAGAAAATGAATTTCCTTTTTCCAAAAATGAGAACCAACAAAAACTTTTTCTACATAGAGTGCTATGCATAGTGCTCATACCTAATATTTGTGTTTTGCCATGATGAGTGTTATTATTCTTATGTGATAAACCCTAAAACACTAAAGTGATCAAGTGAAGATCACAAACCAAATCAAATAAAAGAGAAATAAATCAAATAAGAAAAACCCTAAACCCTAACCTTCTCAAAAACCATTTGGATCTATTTTGAGAAACCAAAAAGACATATGTGGGCATGTAGCCCTAATGTGTAAATTTTGAACCCTACCTTTCTTACTTTGCTAAATGGTGGTGAACCATTGCAAAACTTACCAAACCCTAAACCTCATCCCTCTTGTCACCAACCTTTGAAAAACAAAATAAAAAGGGAGGATCTTAATTAAGAAAAAGGCATATGCAAGCCTATGGCTACTTTTTGCAAATGCTAAAACTTTGTTTGTCTACCTTGGTAGATGGTTTGGAAATACCACAACACACTCAACCAAGTACTTACCAACCAATTCAAGTGAGAAATAAAATAAAATCAAACATATGCATAGAGGTATATGTGGCACTTAGCCAAAATTTCAAATCTTGACCTAGGCACCCCCATTGCCCCAAAATGGTTTGAACCTTTTACCCAACTCATCCTCACACCAAATAAACCTTACTCTTGTCAAAGTGAAGCAAAGAAAAAGAAAAGAATAAAAAGTAGAAAATCACAAAACCCTCACATATGGTTTATGCCAACTTTTGCAAATCTTTACCCTAGACCATTTTGGTTTTCACCATTAGTTGTATTGTGTTACTAAACACTTATTACAACTTTTGGAATCAAATAAACACAAATCAAATCAAATTCAAACTCAAAATGGGATCACATATGATAATGGTCAAATCTGCCATTTATAATCTGGTCCCTACTTTGAGCCCTTGCAATTCAAGTTTTTCAAACTAAACTTTCCCAATTCTTTGCACCTCATCCAAGAGCACATGAAGGAGAACAACTTTGGTAAATACCACCATATCAAATTCATCTTGGATCAAATTCTATGCTCATCCAAAGTTGGAACTTTTTATCAAATGCAACAATCTCACTTTGAGCAAATTTGCATTTCTTTGATTTTTAAAATTTCACCACCACACATGGTTGTATCTGGTCTTTTGCAACTCAACCAAACCAAACCTTTTCAAATTTGGAATCCTTTTGAGCTCAACAAATTTGGTGAAATTTTGCCAATTGCAAATAGGGATCAAATGCCAACACTATTTAAAATAGTGTTTTGGCCAAACCACTTGCCCCATTTCACTCCCCCTGGTTCCCTTGTCCCCTCTCACCCTACCCATGCACAGAAACCCTAAGAGGCGGGGCAGTAACATCCCAAATTTCAATAAAAGAGAGAAGAATAATTCCAGAGATCAAATTTTCAAACCAACAAAAAACTTTTATTTGCATATAGTGCCCTGCATAGGACTTGTGCATCTGAGTGATATGCCATGATGATTGTTATATTCTTTATGAGATAAACCCTAAAACCCTAATGTGATCAAGTGAAGATGACAAACCAAATAAATCAAAAAGAGAAAGAAATCAAATAAGAATAAAACCCTAAAACCCTCACATATGGTTTATGCCATTTTTGCAAATTTTTACCCTGGACCATTTTGGTCTTCACCATCAGTTGTATTATGTTACTAAACACTTATTACAACTTTTGGAATCAAAGAAACAAAAATCAAATCAAATTCAAACTCAAACTCAAAATGGGATCACATATGATAATGGTCAAATCTGCCATTTATAATCTGATCCCTACTTTGAGCCCTTGCAAATCAAAATTTGCAAACTAAACTTTCCCAATTCTTTGCATGTCATCCAAGAGCACATCGGTGAACAACTTTGGTAAAGACCACCATGCCAAATTCATCTTGGATCAAAAACTAGGCTCATGCAAAGTTGAGACTTTTTATATGGTGGAACAATCTCCAACTTTGCAATTTTGCAATTGTTTTATTTTTAAAATTCCACCACCACACATGTTTGGCTCTGGTCAATTGCAACTTAACAAAATACACCATTTTCAAATTTTGCAACCATATGAACTCAATCCAATTTTGCAAGAATTTGAATTGGGCAAATATGGAACAAATCAAAAACACTATTGTGAATAGTTTTGGCCTAACCCTAAGCCACCACTGACCTCTACCTTGTCCCCTGATCCCTTCTACCTCTATTACACCAAATAGAAAGCCTAGAGGGGAGACATGCATGCCAAGCTCCAACCATGCCGACCATGGCCATGATCACTCCCCTCTCCTCTTTTCTCTCCACAGCAGCCTCGACCACCTTGCCAAACTTGCTCCCCTTGGTCCCCTGAGCACGCCAGTAGGCGCCGTTCATCGAGAGGTGGACCACAACGCCATGGCCAGAACGCGCCCACGATGCCCACGTGCGACAGGAGCGGCATGGCCATGCCGTGCCTGTCGGCCGACGCGCGCGCCACGGACACGCGCCGCCTCGCAGCATCCCTCCCTCTCTGGCCCCCTTTTCTTCACCATTCGCCTCGCCGCGCCACCACGACCCCGTTGGACATGCGCGCGACACCAACGCTGGCCCGCCGCCGCCGGAGATGAGAGCAAAACGCCGCCGCAGCCACGGACAACCTGGAAACAATGCGACCAAGTTAGGCACCGCCCGACCAAGCTGTCGCCGCCCAGAGGACCGTTGTGACGTCGTGAACAACACCGCGCCCTCGCCTAGCTTGCTAGCTCGCCGGAGGATCCGCGCCATGGTTGACCTCGCCACTGCCTCGTAGCACCCTCGTGATTCTATAAATAGAGGACTCCCTGGACCGAACCAAGCACACCACCTCGCTCCCCACCCTTCACCGCTTCTCCTCGCACCATTAGTCAGACCAATCCTCGCCGGAGTCGCCGCAATTGGAAGATCGGAGCACCGGAAGCCAGGAGAACCTCGCCGTCGATTCAGGCTGCCTCAAGCTCCGCCACTGCTACAGGCTGCCTCAGCGTCGTCGACAACCTCGCCCTGAACATCGCCGCCGCTCACCGGAGGATCCGCGCCATGGTCGACCTCGCCACTGCCTCGCAGCACCCTCGTGATTCTATAAATAGAGGACTCCCTGGACCGAACCAAGCACACCACCTCGCTCCCCACCCTTCACCGCTTCTCCTCGCACCATTAGTCAGACCAATCCTCGCCGGAGTCGCCGCAATTAGAAGATCGGAGCCGCGGAAGCCAGGAGAACCTCGTCGTCGATTCAGGCCGTCTCAAGCTCCGCCACTTCTACAGGCTGCCTCAGCATCGTCGACAACCTCGCCCTGAACATCGCCGCCGCTCGCCGGACCACTGGTTAGCCCTCCGACCCCTAGGCTTGCCGCCAGACCGTCGGGCTCTCGTCGGAGAAGACGACGACCCTCGGCCGTTAGATCGCGTTTTAATCCAACGCCCCACATCAAACGTACCGTTTCGGGTTTAAACAGTGGCTGACAGGCAGGCCCCACCTTGTCAGCAGGCCCACTCGCACGAGATGCGCTGCTGGGCCGTTTCTCTCTGTTTGAATCGTTTCGGCCCACTTCGTTTTCCCGCCGGCCCTTTTAATTCAAATCCCGTGTAATAAATTCAAATCAAATTCAATACTGGCTCCAACTTTGAAATTCAATAGAATCTGTTTGGCTTGGCCAAATTTAGCAAATTTTATATTGTTGGAAAGCTATTGAAATGTTCTACAACTTGCCACTGGTCTCACCTTGAGATATGTTGTAGAAATAAAGTGACAAAAAGATGAAGGCAGGTACTTTTTCACACTCAATTAAATCTTAAAAATCAACCAAAATAGATATTTAGTTATTTCCAACTCCAATAGCTCACTTTTAACTTACACTAATTGTTTCTGCAATAAAATTGTGTGGTCACTTTGTATGATCATGCCCTAGTTTAAATAAAGGACAATATGGCTAGTTTACTTAAGTGATATTGTCCAAAACTATTATGGAAATCATATGAAGTATTTTACTTCATTTAAATCTCATCCCAAGTACTTTCATATGAAATTTGAACCCCTGGTCAAATACTCTCACATGAAATACTTGGAGATTTTAACTCTTTTGTAGAATTATTAAATAGTATGAGGTGGTCTACCTCATTTAAATCATTTTCTTAAATGATGATGATGAATGGTTGACTTGGGTCAACATGATTTCATGTGTGATTATTTGAGAAATTAAATCTTAAAGAAGATTCAATGAGAGGAAATTATTTCTCAAAAACTATATGGAAACTATCATTTACATATGTAATGAGAGGAAATTATTTTTCCTTATTCAAGAAATCCAATGCACCCAATTGTTTTAAGTGTGTGACTTGAATAGTTTGTGTGAAGTGATGATGTGCTTAGTATAGCTCCTTAACTAGTTGAGTGACATTACCTCATATTCGAATTTAGACGCGAACACCGGAGAATACCAGGAAGAGGAATGCTTCTACCAAGAGGAGGAAGAAGAGCACCTTGACCACTACCAAGGCAAGCTAATATTCTTGCAAAGTGCAAAGCCCCTTGGGGAAAGGCACCATGATTCTTACTTTTCTTACCACAAGCCTATCCCAAGTTTTTACCTTACAAGTTTTTAGATGTTTATTTAAAGATTTAATTTTGTAGTTAACTTTGGTCTAAGTTAAAGAAGGTTACTAGAGTAGCAAAGTTAGTCTCAGGCTAGCCAAGCAAGATAGCACCCCTCATGATTAGTGCTAGTGCTAAATATTAAAACTTGACTACTCTAGATGGGAACTTGTGACTTGAACTGAATTTTTGAAAACCTTGGAATGATAAGTCATTCCATTGATTGATTTTTGAAGGTGAATATGACCAAGAGAAAATGGTAATTTTTGATAAAAACTGATATTGGTTTGGATGCGATACCTTTCCAATATTGAGTACCCCCACAATACCTGATTATGGGTAGGGCTTAACTGGAAATTTATGCATCTTAGTATGAGTTCCCTCTAAACACACATCATAGGGGTTATGCCGAGGCTGCCTCCGTTGTTGGGAAATGATGTGAATTGAGGTGAATTGTACGGCCAAGCCTCGTGCGGTTCCCGAGTTGACGAGTTGGTCTTCACTGGGAGGCCAAGCTCATGGGGAGAGGTGCTCATACTAGGGTTTGTAAGTGAAAGGTTATGGTTGATGATCCGCGTACTGTGTTACGATGATTCAAGGTAATCCCGATGGATGAAATCAAATGTTGTGGCACAAGTGTGCAACCTCTGCAGAGTGTAAATCTATTCGAATAGCCGCGTCCACGGTTACGGACGGTTGGAAAGGCCATACAGTTTCCGATGTCAGATTCTTGAAAGTGTTGGTGAAATAAATGGTGAATTGGTGACTTGTGGTGAATCACAACTTGAGTTGTGGGAATGACACTAATGTTCCCACTTGAGTTAGTTAGCACTTGAATAAGTCTTTTCTCAAATACTTGTGAACTAAAATTGGCTTTATGCAAATAAACTAGAGCTTAGTACCCCTTACTAGAACTGTTAGCCCTTACACTAGTATTAGTTTGCGAGTACTTAAAGTACTCACGGCTTTGTCCCTGGCTATTCAAATGACCAGAGTATGAAGATGAACAGAACTACCAAGGAGATGACCAGCAGGACGCCTACGACAACTAGGAGTCTTCCGACGTCAAGCGTTGGCCTGTGGACTAGAGAGTTCATTTATCTTCACGCTTCCGCTATGACCTTGTGTTTGTTCGTTGATCAATAGAACAACTATTTGTGTAATATGGATCATGTGATTCAAGTTGTAAGACAATATGGGTTGTAATGAATGATGACTATGATACTTAACTATTATGCCTCGCAACAAGAATATTCTTGGGATTGCGATGAATGACATAATAGGCATCTGGACTTAAAAATCCGGGTGTTGACAAGTTGGTATCAGAGCCATTGTTTGACCTTAGAAGACCCTAGTTAGAATGGACGTTCAGAAAAACTCAACTTTGAAATCAAATGAAAAGAATATATGTGAAAATTTACTTACACTCTTGTCTTTGAGACTTTTTCAAAATTTGGTGAAATCATGTTCTTCCTTATTTGAGTCTACTTAAAATTTTGCCACACTTGTTCACTCTCTAACTTACTCATCCATTTCGCTTTCAGATGGAGCCGAATGAACCCATCAACACAAAGTTCTACCAGCTTGGGAATGGGGGAAGCTTGATCTTCGAGCACGACCTCAATGCTGTCTTAGACTTCCCTGGACGTCCACACCCCAAGTTCCACGGAATTCAGGTGGACGACCAGCCTGGAGGAGAGTTGCAGTGGATCATCACTGCTGACTTGAGGGGCAAGATGGAGCCTCCCACCTCGGAGAGGATCCTCTTCTCCTTTCGCGAGAGCAACTGGCTCGATGGACTCGCATGTGGCCTTCAGGAGGCACTTGCGCGTCTCTGTGGACAGAACGTGGTGCGCATCCTCGCTTCTCGCTTCGCGCATCTCGTGAGGCGTGATGCCATGGGAGTGCCCATGGAGCTGCAGCCGCACCCGGAGTTGAGGCACCATGCTGAGCACCTTGACTTCATGCTCTACCAGACTCAGAAGGATCTGGACGCCTCCCGCGTTTACGCGAACCAGACCCACGCTCACATCGCGGAGCAGGGTGAGGCGATCAAGCTACTCGCTCGCGACCGCAAGACCCTTCGCCAGCAGCGTGCCAAGAAGGACGCTACGATTGTGCGCCTTCGCGCCAAGATAGCATCTCTTGAGGCCACTTTCAAGGCCCAGGAGGACCAGCTGAGAGAGATGGAGGAGGACGATGGAGGTATCGACCTTCAGGGAGGAGGAGCCTTCCTGAGCGATGACGACGACTTTGAGGAGGACGAGTTCACCGAGGAGGAGGACTACAAGTTTCTGGAGGCAGGACCATACGTCTTCGTCCCGATCGACGTCGAGGATGAGGAGTAGTTGCACTTGATCACTTATGTAGGTGTGAGTTGTATCCCGCCCGTTGTATCGTAGCATGAGAGAATGGTTCTTAAAACCATTGGAAGTGTTAAGTGTTAGCTTGTAATGTGTGTTGAATGAATGAATGAATGTTGTGTTTGTCATGAAAAGACTTCAAGTTTCAAATTTTATGAACTTACTCAAAATAAACCATAGAAATTTCCCTCTTATCTCATGATCTTCTCTATTTTCAGATGGCCCCTCCCAATCGCAACAACGATGCCATGATGCAACTACTGCAAACCTTGCTGGCTGACCGGGAGACTGAAAGAGCTGAACGCCAAGCCAACATCGCAGCACTGCAAAACCTTGCCAACCAAGGCCATGGAAATCATGACCATCCCGGATCCAAGCTCAAGAACTTCCAGAACACCAACCCTCCGGTGTTTAGGAAGACCGAAGAACCCCTCGACGCCGACGACTGGCTCCAGACTATGGAGAACAACTTGGAAGTAGCCGGAGTGGAGGCCAACGAGAAGGTCCTGTTCGCAACCCACTACCTTGCCGGACCAGCCCGAGCCTGGTGGACTAGCACCCGTGCCATGAATGGAGGTCAAGTCATGATTTGGGCAGATTTCAAGCTCAAGTTTAGCAAGTACCACGTGCCCCCGGGTCTTATCAAGAAGATGAGGGACGAGTTCCGCGAACTCAAGCAAGGACGGATGACGGTGGTAGAATACCGTGACAGGTTCCTTACACTGTCAAGGTACGCCCCGACGAGACCGACACCACCGAGAAGAGGCAGGAGAGATTCCTGAACGGACTGCATGATGAGATGCAGACTGTCCTCATCAACATCCCCTTCGCCGACCTTGAAGCCCTAGTAGACTCCGCCATCCAGATGGAGGGCAAGTTGAACCAAGCCAATGAGAACCGCAACCACCATATGATGCACCAGAGTGGGCCTAGCAACACCCTGAAGTATCGCCCCAGCTCAAACGGAGGTTTCACTCCGAGAAACAACAACAAGCCCGAGATGCAGAACTCGCGCCCCGGTTATCAGAATCGGAGTGGCGGAAACTCCAGGCCAGGAGGCCACCACAACAACAACAACCACTACAACAACAACAACAACTTCAACCGCGCTCCGCCCAGAGCCCCCAACAACAACAACACCAACACCACCCCCAGAACCGGAAGCAACGCCATACCCGTCGCCCCCAAGGACAAGTCCACCATCACTTGTTATGAGTGTGGTGTAGTGGGACACTACTCCAACGAGTGTCACAAGAGGCTCACCAAGCTCGCTGGCAACACCGCTGCTCCTGCTCAGCAACAACGCCGTGTCTCCACCGGCAAGAAGTTCGTCCCCAACAACCCCAATAACCGCAACGGCCGTCTCTTCCACATGAACGCCGAAGAAGCCCAGGAAGCACCAGATGTGGTACTGGGTATGTTTTCTGTCAACTCCATCCCTGCCAGAGTGTTGTTTGATTCCGGAGCATCTCATTCTTTTGTCACCGAAGACTTTGCATCAACAAGTAAAATTCAACCTATCAGTTTGAAGCATGTTATGATAGTTCAAATTCCCGGATCAACCACCAAAGCCAGAAAATTTTGCAAAAATGTACCCATCAGAATCCATGAAGTAGATTTTTATGCCAATCTGATTGTTCTGGGAACCAAAGGTTTGGAAGTCGTACTAGGAATGGACTGGATGTCAAAACACCATGGATTGATTGACTGTGACAAGAAAGCCATCACCATGACTAGCAGCACCGGTATCCTAGTAGAACATGTGTCTGAAAGACTACCCAGAAAATTCACCTGCAACCAAAGTGTAGCCAAGCCAACTCTGGATCAAATCAGGGTCGTTTGTCGATACCCGGATGTGTTTCCGGATGATCTACCCTATATGCCCCCGGATCGGGATATCGAGCTCATCATCGAGTTAATCCCCGGAACTGGACCTATAGCCCAGAGAGCCTATAGCATGAACCCAACATAGCTCGTGGAGCTGAAGAAGCAAATTGATGATATGTTAGCCGAAGGATTGATTAGACCTAGCGCATCCCCCTGGAGATCACTAGTTTTGTTTGTGGACAAGAAGGATGGTGCCACTCGTTTATGTACGGACTACCGTAAGCTTAACGATGTCACTATCAAAAACAAGTACCCCCTACCCAAGATAGAAGACCTGTTTGATCAGTTGACCGGAGCCAAAGTTTTCTCAAAGATAGATCTTAGAACTGGTTATCATCAGCTGAAGATTCGAGCCACAGATATCCCAAAGACTGCCTTTACCACCAGATATGGGTTGTATGAATACAACGTCATGTCGTTTGGATTAACCAATGCCCCAGCTTATTTCATGAATCTCATGAATAAGATCTTCATGAACTTTTTGGACAAGTTTGTCGTTGTCTTCATCGATGACATTCTTATCTACTCCAAGTCCGAAGAGGAACATGAACAACATTTGGAGACTATCCTTGAAACCCTTAGACACCACCAGTTGTACGCCAAGTTCAGCAAATGTGAGTTTTGGTTGAAGGAAGTAGGATTCCTGGGACACATCTTGTCTGCAGGAGGAATTTCCGTAGATCCCGCCAAAATTAAAACTGTTATGGAATGGCAATCCCCAGCCACCCAAACCGAGGTCCGCGCTTTTCTTGGATTAGCTGGATATTACCGCAGATTTGTAGAAGACTTTTCGAGCATCGCTCAACCAATGACCCAACTGTTGAAGAAGGACAAGAAGTTCGATTGGACTGACAAATGTGAAGAGAGTTTCCAACAACTCAAGAGTAGACTGACCTCGGCCCCAATCCTAATCATGCCAGACATCACCAAGCCCTTTGACGTCTATTGCGATGCTTCCAAGATTGGTCTTGGATGTGTCCTTATGCAAGAAGGCAAAGTGATATCATACCTTTCAAGACAGCTGAAGCAACATGAGCAGAATTACCCAACCCACGACTTAGAGCTTGCAGCCGTTGTCCTAACCTTGAAAGTTTGGCGTCATTACCTCATGGGTAATCGATGCGAGATCTACTCCGACCACAAGAGCCTGAAATATATCTTCACCCAGAAAGAGCTGAACATGAGACAACGCCGAAGGATCGAATTGATCAAGGATTACGACATGGAGATTCACTACCACCCCGGCAAGGCCAATGTGGTAGCGGATGCTTTGAGCAGACTGCCGTGTCAGTTGAACTCCATGATCGCAATCGAGCAGCCCAGCCTATTTCAGGAGTTTGAACAGTTTAGACTTGGACTTGTTAGTGAAGGATTCCTAGCCAGCATAGAGCTTCAACCCATCTTGGTTAGCCAAATCAAGGAAGCCCAGAAAGGAAACGCTAGCATCGATGGAATCAAGAACCAGATAGCCGCAGGCAAAGCACCAGGATTCACCGTAGATGAAGCCGGAGTTCTTTGGTACAAAGAACGCCTTTGTGTACCATCTAACTCAGACTTAAAGCAAGTCATCCTGAAAGAAGCCCATGACACCCTTTACTCAATCCACCCCGGAGGTACCAAGATGTATCAAGATCTGAAGGAGCAATTCTGGTGGCATGGAATGAAGCGAGAGATCGGAAGCTACATCGCCAAGTGTGATATATGTCAGAGAGTCAAGGCGGAACATCAACGACCCGCAGGATTGTTGCAGCCTCTACAGATTCCAGAATGGAAGTGGGACTCCGTAGGAATGGACTTTATCACAGGGTTGCCCGAATCCAGCAAAGGCAATGATTCAATATGGGTAGTTGTCGATAGACTGACCAAGGTAGCCCATTTCATCGCCGTCAAGACCACCTACCAAGGCCCAAGGTTAGCTGAACTGTACATCTCCAGAATAGTCGCCCTGCACGGAACCCCGAAGTCGATAGTGTCAGATAGAGGATCACAATTTACCTCAAGATTCTGGCAGAAAGTGCACGAAGGACTAGGAACCCGTCTGAATTTCAGCACCGCCTATCACCCTCAGACCGATGGACAGACTGAGAGAGTCAACCAGATATTGGAAGACATGCTGAGAGCATGTGTACTGGAATATGGATCCAAATGGGAAGACTGCCTGTCGTACGCAGAATTCTCTTACAACAACAGCTATCAGGCCAGCTTACAGATGGCCCCCTTTGAAGCCTTGTACGGAAGGAAATGCCGTACCCCTCTGAATTGGTCGGAAGTCGGAGAAAGCCAAGTCTTTGGACCAGATGTTCTTCGTGAAGCCGAAGAGAAAGTTCACAAGATCCGTGAGTACCTCAAGACGACGCAATCAAGACAGAAGAGCTACGCCGACAAGAGACACCGAGAGATGACCTTCGAGATTGGAGACTTCGTCTATCTCAAGGTATCCCCTTTGAAAGGAATGCAGAGATTTCAGCTGAAAGGAAAGCTCGCACCCTGATATGTCGGACCCATCAAAGTTCTCAGTCGCCGAGGCGAA
The DNA here is from genome assembly GCF_022539505.1 of Lolium rigidum. NCBI lineage: Eukaryota > Viridiplantae > Streptophyta > Magnoliopsida > Poales > Poaceae > Lolium > Lolium rigidum. The sequence continues at coordinate 309,282,828 of NC_061514.1, forward strand.
GTATCTTATCAACTGGAGTTACCAGAAGAAATGTCTGCTGTGCACGACGTGTTTCACATCTCACTCCTCGGAAGTGCCTTGAAGTCCCTGAGAAGACCGAAGTGTTCAAGAACATCAATCACTGATCGGTGGATATCAACAAGGATTTGACGTACCCCGAAGTGCCGATTCGCATCTTGGAGGAAGCTTACCGAACCACCCGCACCCGAAGCATCAAGTTCCTGAAGATTCAGTGGAGCAACCATACCGAAGATGAAGCCACTTGGGAACGCAAAGACTTCATGAAGAAGGAGTACCCAGATCTCTTTAGTACCTAACTTTCTTTTAGATCTCGGGACGAGATCTTTTGTAAGGGGGAAGGGTTTGTAACATCCCAAATTTCAATAAAAGAGAGAAGAAGAATTCCAGAGATCAAATTTTCAAACCAACAAAAAACTTTTATTTGCATATAGTGCCCTGCATAGGACTTGTGCATCTGAGTGATATGCCATGATGATTGTTATATTGTTTATGAGATAAACCCTAAAACCCTAATGTGATCAAGTGAAGATCACAAACCAAATAAATCAAAAAGAGAAAGAAATCAAATAAGAATAAAACCCTAAAACCCTCACATAAGGTTTATGCCATTTTTGCAAATTTTTACCCTAGACCATTTTGTTCTTCACCATTAGTTGTAGTATGTTACTAAACACTTATTACAACTTTTGGAATCAAAGAAACACAAATCAAATCAAATTCAAACTCAAAATGGGATCACATATGATAATGGTCAAATCTGCCATTTATAATCTGATCCCTACTTTGAGCCCTTGCAAATCAAATTTTTCAAACTAAACTTTCCCAATTCTTTGAATGTAATCCAAGAACACATCAAGGTGAACAACTTTGGTAAATACCACCATGCCAAATTCATCTTGGATCAAAAACTAGGCTCGTGCAAAGTTGAGAATTTTTATATGGTGGAACAATCTCCAACTTTGCAATTTTGCAATTCTTTGATTTTTAAAATTCCACCACCACACATGTTTGGCTCTGGTCAATTGCAACTTAACCAAATACACCATTTTCAAATTTTGCAACCATATGAACTCAATCCAATTTTGCAAGAATTTGAATTGGGCAAATATGGAACAAATCAAAAACACTATTGTGAATAGTTTTGGCCTAACCCTAAGCCACCACTGACCTCTACCTTGTCCCCTGATCCCTTCTACCTCTATTACACCAAATAGCAAGCCTAGAGGGGAGCCATGCATGCCAAGCTCCAACCATGTCGGCCATGGCCATGATCACTCCCCTCTCCTCTTTTCTCTCCACAGCAGCCTCGACCACCTTGCCAAACTTGCTCCCCTTGGTCCCCTGAGCACGCCAGTAGGCGCCGTTCGTCGAGAGGTGGACCACAACGCCATCGCCAGAACGCGCCCACGACGCCCACGTGCGATAGGAGCGGCATGGCCATGCCGTGCCTGTCGGCCGACGCGCGCGCCACGGACACGCGCCACCTCGCAGCATCCCTCCCTCTCTGGCCCCCTTTTCTTCACCATTCGCCTCGCTGTGCCACCACGACCCCGTTGGACACGCGCGCGACACCAACCCTGGCCCGCCGCCGCCGGAGACGAGAGCGAAACCCCGCCGCAGCCACGGACAACCTGGAAACAATGCGACCAAGTTAGGCACCGCCCGACCAAGCTGTCGCCGCCCAGAGGACCGCTGTGACGTCGTGAACACCACCGCGCCCTCGCCTAGCTTGCTAGCTCGCCGGAGGAGCCGCGCCATGGTCAACCTCGCCACTACCTCGCAGCACCCTCGCGATTCTATAAATAGAGGACTCCCTGGACCGAACCAAGCACACCACCTTGCTCCCCACCCTTCACCGCTTCTCCTCGCACCATTAGTCAGACCAATCCTCGCCGGAGTCGCCGCAATTGGAAGATCGGAGCACCGGAAGCCAGGAGAACCTCGCCGTCGATTCAGGCCGCCTCAAGCTCCGCCACTGCTACAGGCTGCCTCAGCGTCGTCGACAACCTCGCCCTGAACATCGCCGATGCTCGCCGGACCACTGGTTAGCCCTCCGACCCCCTAGGCTCGCCGCCAGACCGTCGGGCTCTCGTCGGAGAGACGACGACCCTCGGCCGTTAGATCGCGTTTTAATCCAACGCCCCACATCAAACGTACCGTTTCGGGTTTAAACAGTGGCTGACAGGCAGGCCCCACCTTGTCAGCAAGCCCACTCGCACGAGATGCGCTGCTGGGCCGTTTCTCTCTGTTTGAATCGTTTCGGCCCACTTCGTTTTCCCGCCGGCCCTTTTAATTCAAATCTCGTGTAATAAATTCAAATCAAATTCAATACTGACTCTAACTTTGAAATTCAATAGAATCCGTTTGGCTTGGCCAAATTTAGCAAATTTTATATTTTTGGAAAGCTATTGAAAAGTTCTACAACTTGCTACTGGTCTCACCTTGAGATCTATTCTAGAAATAAAGTGACAAAAAGATGAAGGCGGGGACTTTTTCACACTCAATTAAATCTTAAAAATCAACCAAAATAGATATTTAGTTATTTCCAACTTCAATAGCTCACTTTTAACTTACACTAATTGTTTCTGCAATAAAATGGTGTGGTCACTTTGTATGATCATGCCCTAGTTTAAATAAAGGACAATATGGCTAGTTTACTTAAGTGATATTGTCCAAAACTACTCCCTCCATCCCACGGAATCTGTCGGACGGTTAGTTCAAATACAATTTTACGAACCCCCCCCCCCCCCCCTTCTAGTTATATTATTTCTTCCCTAATCAGGTCCTTAAACTTAAAATCAAAGATCGCGTCTGTGGCTGACAATCTCCGGCCGTCCCTCGCCGTCCGCCGCAGTACGCCGGAGCTCCGCCGGTGGGGCGCAGAGGAGGAGCTCCGTCTCTGGGTTCGCAGATCCCTCCGCTTGACCAGGACGTCTGCTTCCTCCTCGTCTCGACCAGGAGCTCGGCCTGTGGGGCGCAAAGGAGTTCCGCCGGTGGGGCGCGGAGGAGCAGCTTTGCCGGTGGGGCGTAGAGGAGGATCTCCGCCTCTTCCTTCTCCTCCTCGGCTCGGCCAGGAGCTCTACCTCGCCGCTTCCCCTCACAAGGTCGATGCCATCGTGCCTCCTGCTGCTGCCGCCGCTCCGGCCGCCGCTTCACCCTACAAGCTCGACGCCATCGCGGCCCTGCCTCCGAGCTCATCGTTGTCGCGACGGCTCGACCTCCTCCCCGCGCCACTAGGCTGCCAGCTGCTTCGACGACGAGGTCCTGTCCTCTGTTCCCTGGACAAGATCGTCGTCGTCCTGAACTGTTACCTGAAGAAGCTACTGCAGTTGAAACTCGAGTTTCAGTTCAACTTTTCAGTTCACATTCTTAAGATTTAGATAAGGTGTGAGATAAGGACCACCTAAATAGTCCTGAACTGTTACCTGAAGAAGGTAATGCAGTGGGTTTGAATTGTCCTCAAGAAGGGTAGGGAACTTGATCCCTGTTGTTGGTTCTGTCACATCTTCTGGCAAGATTGTTCTTGGCACAGCAACACGAGTAAAGCCTGAACGCCTTTCTTCCAAATACTCTGATTTGTGTACCATCTTTTCCCGAAGTAATTGAATCCATGAGCATCTTTGGTGATCTTTGTCAATACATAGAAGAATTTGTTTAATCAATTGAATCAACCTTGTATATTAACATGGTTAAGTCTGAAAACATTGTGTTCATGTTGGAGAGAGCCAGAGAGGCAGCTCATTATAACGATTTGTTTCCACTGTTTAATATATAGAAGGTAAAGGCTTATTTGAAGTGCATGCCACTTTGCTATATTGTGTTTGTAGATGCAGGTAAACATGTTAGGTGACGATAAGTTAATGATGTTACAGGGTAAACAATTGAACAGAGATAGTAGAAGACAGTCTAATTGGACATCAAACTCCTCCGAAGCCTTTTTTTCTATATGTAGCCTTATTGTACAGGTCTTCTGGGGGATCACTCAAAATCAATCAACATGAACCTCAGAGAAACACCCACTAAAAACAAAGCAATTAAAATAAGGCCACTTGGTCTATTTCCAAGAAAAACAAGCTGCTAAACCAAAAATTCTAGATGTCTGTTTCCTAGTCATTATCATACCCACTTGTATTAATATTGGCGTGTATGAATCAACCAAAATACTATGTATCCTAGTAGAAACTTTTCTGTTTAATGTTATTGATATAATATTAGATGTATGACAACTTTACAATCATATAATAGGCCATCACAGAAACCTACAAAAAATAAGTTCATCGAACAATGCATGACGTGAACAAAACACTGGAAAAAAGATAGAGCAGACCTCAAACAAAGTCAAATCAGATCCCCCAGTGATATTTCACACGATGCCTGTAGCTCTCTCTATTCCAATATCTAGCAGCGGTGATTATATGGCATTAAGAGTGGCATCTCTTGCTCATGACTTGCCTGAAATTTTAAGCCGACACAATAAATAAACAGAGGAAGGTAAGTGTCAGTACAGTTAACTATGGTTATACTGTATGTCATGTGTGAGGAAGCTGCAAACTGCAGTGCAACACCAGAGAAACTGGACTCAATTCGTCAATTTCATTACAGGGAAATTTTATTGTTAGTCAAGTAGTTAACAGTAACACTATCTTAGTGTCAGTGGGACCAATTGGTGGTTAATGGTATTAACTTGATGCCATCAGGTGAGTGAAAAATGATTCTGAAGCTACAAGATATCCACAGATTCAAGTTTTGGTAGCATGCATGGGAACTAACATCCTCATTGATGGAACTAACATTCTTACCAGATAAAATCTTTTATTTTTGGTAAATGTGCTGGTATCAACCCAGTAAGTCAACCATAGATCATTGACATTACAAGATGCTTGCATCAAGAATGCACTTAGAAATATTTGAAGTACCATTGACCATCCCGCAAATGTTGCAGATATTCTGTTTGTGTGCTCGCACAATAGGAATCTGATGCAAAATCCAGACCTTTCTTGTTTGCCTAAATTGGTTTACTTTAGGATGAACATCTTCCAACCTGAGGAAGGATTGCCCACTTCGCATCTCATGTGAGCAACTGAAGCTCCTTCCTGCTTGTTACTGTCAAAGTTAAGCACCTAAGCTGTACTCAATAATCCAATTTGAAGAAAATACCTCGAATTAAGAACTCACTACGGGAGAGCCGGCATGTGCCGACGGCCAGCCCATGTGCCGACGGCCAAATGTCGGGGCCGTCGGCACAGAGGCCCTCGTCGACCGGCGACGGAGCTGACCGTCGGCGCAAGGTCACCGTCGGCACACTGACGTCTACACCGACGGTCACCGTCGGCGCAAACCGGACCGTCGGCACAGGAAGTTGGCGCCCGAAGGTCACCGTCGGCACAGCCACGGCCGTCGGTACACGCGCAGACAGGCGGGCCCAGCCGTTATGCTGTCACGGCGCCGTCTACACTGTGCCGACGGTAGCCCACGGCGCAACGGCGGCCGTCGGCACAGGGACTGAATACTGGGTCCCCCTTCTGCTGTGCCGACGGTCACCCACGGCACAAACAAGGCCGTCGGCACAGCCAATTATGCACATTTTTGTTTTTCCATTTTTTTGCATCAAAGAGATAATTATTACCCACATAATTATTAATCCCAATCACTTTTTTGTTTATTTCTTTCTCACTGCTATTTTGGCGAACCCCTTTGCGGGAAACCTATATATATGTATAAGGGCGGTATAGATCCCCCGCCGGGACCCCGGTCTAGGGTTTTCTCAGAAATCGAGGATCGGAGAGTGATTTGAGATGGTTTTATATCCAATGCTACCCCCGGGTGTGTCCGGCTTCTCGGACATGGGGTTCTACACTTAGGCAGATTCTGGATGTATTGGGGGAACTCCCTCGGAGGTGAACCGGAGAGAACCTTGAGATCATATGGGACGATCCTTGTTACCACATGTACCTATGACCTAACCAAACTCAAATGGAGGCATATGCCCACCGGGGGACCCCCCATGGGATGCAGTCAAAGGGGTAGACCGCGCGGTCAACAGAAGTAGGGTTTCGCCAGAAATCGAGCCTCGGATCTAGGGAATGGCCCCAAAACTTGTGTGTGTACACATGACATGCACAAAAGTGATACATTTAAGAACTTAAGACCCATACACGATACAAAACACTTAAATAACTAGACCCACACACATACCAAAGCGCTTAAAGAACTAGACCCAGACACGAACCGAAACACTTAAAGAACTACACCCACACACAGGAACCAAAACACTTAAAGAACTACACCCACACAGGAACCAAAACACTTAAAGAACTACACCCACACACAGGAACCAAAACACTTAAAAACTACACCCACACAGGAACCAAAACACTTAAAGAACTAGACCCACACACAAACCATGGGGGATAAATTTGGGGAAAAGGATGTCGGTGACCTCACCTGGATGCGGACGACGCAGCGCGGGGGCACGTTGGCCCCAAGCGTGAGGATGGTGCTGGAGCACTCGAGTCCCGGGTAGAGGGAGGCGTAGGGCGGCGGCGGGTACTTGCCCTGCCGCTGGACCGTGTCGGCGCGGTTGACCTTGGCGGCGGCCAGCTTGAAGAGAACCTTGCCGTCCCCGCCACCTCCGCGGACAAATTTTGGACCTTTGGATTTGGAGGTCGACGCGGTGGGGGAGCGCAGACCTTGCCTTCAAATCCAGTGCATAGAGGTGGCGCACGGCCTCCCTGTCGAGGCGAAGACGCCGGCACAAGTTGGGAACGCCGGTGCACGGCCTCCCTGTTGCTTCTATCTCCTCTTCTCGACGTCGTTGGGAAGCTACGGTGGATCCATCGAAAAAGTCCAATTTTCCGATCCACCTAATGGAGGCTGCAGAGCTGCGGGAGGGAGCGATGGTGGATGCGGGAGAGGAGCCCGTCGCGGGAGAGCGCGGTGAACCAGTCCTAGACGCGGCGTGGTGGCCAGCGACAGAGCGGCGGCGTGGTGGCCAGCGACAGAGAGCGGCGGGCGACGCTGCGGACAGGGACACGAAGACGGTGGAGAGGAGAGACTCACGTGCTTGTCGGGAATTCGTGGAGGGTCTTTTTGAAAAAACATGCGTCCGACAGTTTAGTTTCCGTGGGACGGAGGGAGTATTATGAAAATCATATGAAGTATTTTACTTCATTTAAATCGCATCCCAAGTACTTTCATATGAAATTTGAACCCCTGGTCAAATACTCTCACATGAAATACTTGGAGATTTTAACTCTTTTGTAGAATTATTAAATAGTATGAGGTGGTCTACCTCATTTAAATCATTTTCTCAAATGATGATGATGAATGGTTGACTTGGGTCAACATGATTTCATGTGTGATTATTTGAGAAATTAAATCTTAAAGAAGATTCAATGAGAGGAAATTATTTCTTAAAAACTATATGGAAACTATCATTTACATATGTAATGAGAGGAAATTATTTTTCCTTATTCAAGAAAGCCAATGCACCCAATTGTTTTAAGTGTGTGACTAGAATAGTTTGTGTGAAGTGATGATGTGCTTAGTATAGCTCTTGAACTAGTTGAGTGACATTACATCGTATTCGAATTTAGACGCGAACACCGGAGAATACCAGGAAGAGTGATAAGGGGTGGCCCGATCTTCTCAGTAAGCAACGGTGGTGATGATGATCACGGGTGATAGCAGCGGAGGAACACGACGATGTAGTGGATGATAACTTGTATGACGCAACGAGATCTCTCGATTGGTCCCTGTCGCCAATGCAACAGCTCTCAACCCTGCAAGATATTCGCAACTCCACACACTTGCGCACGTAGCCGCCGACCACGAAGCGGTAAGTTGCATCCTTCTAATTCCCAATGGAACAGCAGATCACACAAGACTTTTTCAGGATCTACACAATATCAAGCAATATGGTGTAGGGAATTCAATAGTTTTGCAGAGCAAACAACTAAGAACTAGGGTTTATCTTAAACGTGGTCTAAAGCAGCTAGGGGGGGCGTCCTGGGCACTTATTTAGGCGTCCGGGACGAGTTCTGGTCGAAAAGATACAAAGAAAACCGACCCAGAATAGATCTGGTCGAGACAGACTCGGACGAATCCGGTCTGGAATCCGGTCAACCGGGCTGTGGGCCGGGCGGGCCGGTCTGTGGTCCGGTCGACCGGGTTCTGGACCGGCCTGGACGTCGTCTTCTCCTCTCGCGCATGCCTCCCGCTCCTCCCTCGCGCATTCATGAGATATCTTCATGTCCAGCTCCATGTCCATCTTCACGGCCATCTTGACGTCTGTCTTCATGTCCAGCTGCTCCTCTCCTCGTGCGATGCTCGTCTCCTCTTGATACATGATGATACATAAGTAATAGGATTTAGGCAGTATAAAGTTCTCATCAATCAAAGTTCACCTGTTGTTTAAGTAGCTTCGCACGAGCCCTTGTAATTGGTCCAATCCGAACTTCATTGGACTTGAGCTTCACAACAGGTTCATCTTCAGCTTGCAATGACGGAGGTAGTAGTGAGGTAGGGATGTCCTCATCATCTCCCCCCCCTTCAAAAGGCGTCGACCCCGACGCTCCAAGGTCTTCTCCGTCATATGGTGTCAAATCAGCCACATTGAAAGAATTACTCGACACCAAACTCATCAACTCGGAAGATCTATCGAGTATGCATTATCATTGATCTTGGCAAGCACTTTGTAAGGACCAGCACCACGAGGCTTCAACTTAGATTTCCGCAGCTTCGGGAACCTATCCTTGCGAAAATGTACCCAGACCATATCACCAGGCTTGAACAACATCTCCTTACGCTTCTTGTTCATCCTTACAGCATTGCTCTTGCCTTTCTTCTCTATCAACTCTTTAGTCTTCACATGGATCTTTCGCACAAAATCTGCCCTCCTGGATGCCTCCATATTAACTCTCTCATGTATGGGCAAAGGCAACAAGTCAAGTGGAGTAATGGGTTTGAAACCATACACCACCTCAAAAGGACACAGCTCCGTGGTAGAGTGTACTGCCCCGTTGTAAGCAAACTCCACATGCGGCAAACACTCTTCCCACTCCTTCAGGTTCTTCTTGATCATGGATCTCAACAGTTGTGACAAGGTTCGATTCACCACCTCAGTTTGACCATCAGTTTGGGGATGACAAGTAGTACTGAACAGCAGCTTTGTCCCTAGCTTTCCCCACAGCGTCTTCCAGAAGTAGCTCATAAACTTCACGTCACGATCAGAAACAATAGTCTTCGGGACTCCATGTAGTCGAACAATCTCCCTGAAAAACAGGTTAGCAATATGCGACGCATCGTCGCTTTTGTGGCGAGCAATAAAGTGTGACATTTTAGAAAATCTGTCCACTACCACAAATATAGAATCATGGCCTCTTTTAGTACGCGGCAAACCCAACACAAAATCCATACTAATATCCTCCCAAGGTGTAGTAGGTGCCGGTAAAGGAGTATACAAACCGTGAGGCTTCAGCTTGGACTTGGACTTGTTGCAAGTAATGCACCTCTTCACATACCTGTCCACGTCCCGCCTCATCTTTGGCCAATAAAAATGGTCAGCTAGCATGAGTAGCGTCTTCTCACGCCCAAAGTGACCCATCAAACCTCCAAGCATGTGATTCCCGCAATAAGAGCAAACGCACGGACGATTCCGGAACACATAGTTTGTTAGCTCTAAACAAGAACCCATCGTGTATGTGATATTTTTCCCATGCTTTACCAAGAGCACATAAGCTATATGGTTCAGCAAAATCATGATCAGTAGCATATAAATCACATAGCACCTCTAATCCAGGAATTTTAACATCAAGTTGAGTTAATAGCATATTCTTCCTAGATAGAGCATCAGCAACAATATTATCTTTTCCCTTCTTATGCTTAATAATGTATGGAAAAGACTCAATAAACTCAACCCACTTAGCAAGACGCTTATGCCAAGTAGACTGAGCTTTCAGGTATTTCAAAGCTTCATGATCAGAATGTATAATAAATTATTTTGGCCACAAGTAATGTTGCCAAACCTCAAGAACTCTAATTAAAGCATACAATTCTTTATCATAGATAGGATAGTTCAACTTAGCACCAGACAGTTTCTCAGAAAAATATGCAATAGGGCGACCCTCTTGCATCAACACTCCACCAATTCCAATACCACTAGCATCACATTCAATCTCAAATTGCTTATTGAAATCAGGAAGTGCAAGCAACGGTGCAGAAGTTAACAATCTCTTAAGTTCATCAAAAGCATGATCTTGGGCTGCGCCCCACTCAAATATAACACCCTTTTTAGTCAAGTCATTCAAAGGTGCAGCAATAGTACTAAAGTTGGGCACAAATCTTCTATAAAACCCAGCTAGACCATGAAAACTTCTTACTTGACTCACATTCATGGGAGTAGGCCAATTTTGAATAGCTTCAATTTTAGACACATCTACTTCTACGCCATGCTTAGAGACAACATAACCCGTAAATATGACCTTATCTTTGCAAAACGTGCACTTCTCAAGATTACCATAGAGTTTATTATCACGCAACACTTGCAAAACATGTCGAATATGTATAGTATGATCAGATTCATTGCGGCTGTAGATTAATATGTCATCAAAGTACACAACCACAAACTTGCCAATAAATTCACGCAAAACATGGTTCATCAGTCTCATGAAGGTGCTAGGTGCATTAGTTAAACCAAAAGGCATGACTAACCACTCATATAAACCAAATTTTGTTTTAAAGGGGGTTTTCCACTCATCCCCTTCTTTCATCCTAATTTGATGATAACCACTACGCAAATCAATTTTAGAGAACACAGCAGCACCACTCAATTCATCTAGCATATCCTCTAAACGGGGAATAGGATGACGATATCGAATAGTGATATTGTTTATAGCTCTACAATCTACGCACATACGCCATGTACCATCTTTCTTAGGAACTAGAATAACAGGAACAGCACAAGGACTAAGGCTTATGCGGATATAACCTTTGTCGAGTAGCGCTTGTACTTGCTTCTGTATCTCCTTCGTTTCTTCGGGGTTCGTTCTATATGGTGCCCGATTGGGTAGCGAAGCTCCGGGAATCAAGTCAATTTGATGCTCAATACCTCGCAATGGTGGAAGTCCTGCGGGTACCTCATCCGGAAACACGTCGCCAAATTCCTGCAAAACATTAGAAACACCAAGAGGAAGAGGGGTCATGTCGTTAGAAACCAAAACCGTACCCCCGTACAAGAGCACAAGAGGCATGGCTGTAGGATCCTCACTAAATTCTCTCATGTCTTCTTTGGTGGCTAATGAGACTAAGGAATTCACTCTCTCACTTTTCGTTATATCACTCACAACATTACAATTCTCTCGCCTATCTAAAGATGCATCTTCCAAGTTCACTTCAACTTTCTGACGAGACTCATTGACAATTTGCTTGTGGTGTCATAGGCTGTAAGTTGATTTTCTTGCCCTTGAACTCCAAGTGATATGTATTGGCACGGCCATTGTGTTGCACAGAACGGTCATAGAGCCAAGGCCGACCCAATAGTAGGTGACACACCGTCATAGGAACCACATCAAAAGCAATGCAATCCTTATACGGTCCAATAGCAAATTCAACACGCACCATGTGGTTTACCTTCATCTCACCATTGTCGCTCAACCACTGAATATAGTATGGATGCGGGTGCGGTAGATACTTCAACTTCAGCTTGGTACACAATTCCTTGCTTGCTAAATTACGGCAACTCCCGCCATCAATAATGACCTTGCAAGCCTTGTCAGGACCAACTAAAGCTTTTGTTTGGAACAAATTGCAGCGCTGAGTAGATGCACTAGGCAACACATTAAGAGCGCGCTGCGACACAACAATGGTGCGAGCATCAGACGGATATGCATCTTCACCATCAGTGTCATAGTCATCATCTTCTGGAGCATTAGGATCAACATCATCTCCAGTCTCATACTCATTGTCCTCATTGATAATCATGACTTTACGGTTAGGACAATCTCTCTTGAAGTGACCTTTGCCACCACATGTGTGACAAACCATATAACGGTTACGCGCAGTAGACACATTGGAGCCACTCGTACTTGCAGCAGATTCGGACTTCTTTGTGTTAGACACATTGGAGACCGGCTTACTAGGCGGAGTAGAGTAAGGGGCAGAGCACGTCGAAGGTGCCGGCGCCGTAGATGGGGCCGCGCGGGGTGTGAAACGCCCAGCTCCTGTAGCTCGTCCTTTGATCTTTGCTTCGTCAGCCAACTGTGATTCAGCTTCTCTTGCATGATGTAACAATTGATTCATATTGGTGTAACTGTAGTGACGAACAATGCCTTTGATATCATACTTCAAACCATTCAGAAAACGCTGCATTGTCATCTCAAGAGACTCACGGACACGGCCACGCTGCATAAGCATCTCCATCTCCATGTAGTATTCATCAACAGTCTTCACACCTTGTCTCAATAGAGTCAGCTTATCATATATATTCCGCAAGTAATTTGTAGGCACGAAGCGAGAAGTCATCGCCTCCTTCATGGCACGCCATGTACGTATAGGTTGCTCACCATCCTCGTCTCGGTTACGAACAAAAGCATCCCACCAACGCAATGCATAGCCATCAAATTCAGAAGAAGCAAGCTTGATCTTCCTATCTTCAGTGTAGTGTGGATGTAGATTCCACAGCTTCTCAATCTTGAGCTCCCAAGTGAGGTATTCTTCCACATCAGCACCTCCTTCAAACTTGGGGATAGAAAATTTGGGCTTACCCAATCCATCTTCCTCATCATGTCCACGACCATTGCGGCCAAGTGGAACCCAACCGCGAGCACGATCACCACGAGGCGCACCACGAGCATTGTGTGCGTCATCTTGAAGCTCAGGATCTTCATCATCGTCTTGTTGTTGTCGTGCGGTCAAATTCTCAACAAGTAAGCGCAAGTCAGTAAGACTGCGTTGTATATCCGTCGTTTGATCTTGCATCCTTGTGACGGTCGCACTTGTAGCATCCAGCTTCTGGGAGATCTCTTGGACCGTCCCTTTAAGCTCATCATCCTGAGCGCGGAATTCACGTCGCATCTCATTACGAAGAGCCTCATACTCCCTCCATGTCATCAAATCCGCGGAGTTCTTGTTCTCCTGGTTAACAATTTTCTCATCACTAGCAGACATGGTTAGTAGGTTAGTGCACTAGATCAAAAATATATGGTGGTACTCTCACAACTCACTCAAAAACTGATAAGAAAAGGAGATCTTACCGTTCCAAAGTAAATTAGTGTTGCTTACCACTTGTAGTAACAACTAGTGCACGGATGTAGCGAAGCGAATATCAAGGGTATAAGAACAAATCACACGGCAAAGCAGGATATATGTGGGGCTGTAGGTAGGCTACCTATTTGCACCAATAACAAGCTCTAGCGCTGACCGTAGATAACCAATGATACTCAGACAAGGCGATATAATGGGGCAATGCAACTATATGTGGGAAACAAGGTTGCAATGCACTAGAGAGACGCTAGCAAAGCTCAACGAGACAGGCACAAGATTGCTCAACTAAGGGTGCAATAAGTAACTTAGGCCTTCACTTGATTCAACTAGCACTTCACTTTTCTTTTTGGATTTTTCTTGTTGTAACACACACAGCTATGTAGCTCTTTTTGCTTCTTTTCAATTTTCTATTTTTTTTTTGACTCAACTCCTTGATAACACGGCCAACAAAATATGCAAAGCACCAAACCCTAATGAGCAGCCTGACGAGCGGTAAAACTAGTCTCTTCTGGGGAAGTTCCTAGTCACGTATATCGATAGGCTGTGGCTATGGTTGGGAAAAGCACACTGTACGCTATGTGGACTCGGAGTAACAAAAACTAAAACTAGATGAAAGTAGAGACTCAAACCCTAGCAACTAGATGATAGACAAAGATACGCAAAAACAACTACGAAAAGCAACTAAAACTTGAAATTAGTGCAATCTAAGGCGATGGCAAACCCTAACCCTAATATTTTTGGCTTTTTCTGGATAGGAAAACACTCACAACTCAACTATGGGGTGGATTGTGGATGGCTTACCAAGGAAAACTGGAAATCTGATACCAAGATGATAAGGGGTGGCCCGATCTTCTCAGTAAGCAATGGTGGTGATGATGATCACGGGTGATAGCAGCGGAGGAACACGACGATGTAGTGGATGATAACTTGTATGACGCAACGAGATCTCTCGATTGGTCCCTGTCGCCAATGCAACATCTCTCAACCCTGCAAGATATTCGCAACTCCACACACTTGCGCACGTAGCCGCCGACCACGAAGCGGTAAGTTGCAACCTTCTAATTCCCAATGGAACAGCAGATCACACAAGACTTTTTCGGGATCTACACAATATCAAGCAATATGGTGTAGGGAATTCAATAGTTTTGCAGAGCAAACAACTAAGAACTAGGGTTTATCTTAAACGTGGTCTAAAGCAGCTAGGGGGCGTCCTGGGCACTTATATAGGCGTCCGGGACGAGTTCTGGTCGAAAAGATACAAAGAAAACCGACCCAGAATAGATCTGGTCGAGACAGACTCGGACGAATCCGGTCTGGAATCTAGTCAACCGGGCTGTGGGCTGGGCGGGCCGGTCTGTGGTCCGGTCGACCGGGTTCTGGACCGGCCTGGACGTCGTCTTCTCCTCTCGCGCATGCCTCCCGCTCCTCCCTCGCGCGTTCATGAGATATCTTCATGTCCAGCTCCATGTCCATCTTCACGGCCATCTTGACGTCCGTCTTGATGTCCAGCTGCTCCTCTCCTCGTGCGATGCTCGTCTCCTCTTGATACCTGATGATACATAAGTAATAGGATTTAGGCAGTATAAAGTTCTCATCAATCAAAGTACCGTTTGGAAACAAGTTCACCTGTTGTTTAAGTAGCTTCGCACGAGCCCTTGTAATTGGTCCAATCCGAACTTCATTGGACTTGAGCTTCACAGCAGGTTCATCTTCAGCTTGCAATGATGGAGGTAGTAGTGAGGTAGGGATGTCCTCATCAAAGAGGAAGGCTTCTACCAAGAGGAGGAAGAAGAGCACCTTGACCACTACCAAGGCAAGCTAATATTCTTCCAAAGTGCAAGGCCCTTTTGGGGCAAGGCACCATTAGTCTTACCTTTCTTACCACAAGCCTATCCCAAGTTCTTACCTTACAAGTTTTTACTTGGTTATTTAAAGAGTTATTTTTATAGTTAACTTTGGTCTAAGTTGAAGAAGGTTACTAGAGTAGCAAAGTTAGTCTCAAGCTATCCAAGCAAGATAGCACCCCTCATGATTAGTGCTAGTGCTAAATATTAAAACTTGACTACTCTAGATGGGAACTTGCGACTTGAACTGAATTTTTGAAACCTTGGAATGATGAGTCATTCCATTGAATGAAGTTTGAAGGTGATAATGACCAAGAGAAGATGGTGATTTTTGATAAAACTGATATTGGTTTGAATGCGATACCTTTCCAATATTGAGTACCCCACAATACCTGATTATGGGTAGGGCTTAACTGGAAATTTATGCATCTTAGTATGGGTTCCCTCTGAACACACATCATACGGGTTATGCCGAGGCTGCCTCCGTTGTTGAGAATGATGTGAATTGAGATGAATTGTACGGCCAAGCCCTGTGCAGTTCCCAGGTTGACAGTTGGTCTTCACTGGGAGGCCAAGCTCATGGGGAGAGGTGCTCATACTAGGGTTTGTAAGTGAAAGGTTATGGTTGATGATCCGCGTACTGTGTTACGATGATTCGGGGTAATCCCGACGGATGAAATCAAATGTTGTGGCACAAGTGTGCAACCTCTGCAGAGTGTAAACCTATTCGAATAGCCGTGTCCACGGTTACGGACGGTTGGAAAGGCCATACAATTTCCGGTGTCAGATTCTTGAAAATGATGGTGAAATGAATGGTGAATGGTGACTTGTTTATGAATCACAACTTGATTTGTGGGAATGACACTAATGTTCCCACTTGAGTTAGTTAGCACATGAAATCGTCTTTTCTCAAATACGTGTGAACTAAAATTGGCTTTATGCAAAAGAAACTAGAGCTTAGTATCCCCTTTCTAGAATTGAGAGTACTTACATTAGTATTAGTTTGCGAGTACTTTGAAGTACTCACGGCTGTGTCTCTGGCTATTCAAATGGCCAGACTATGAAGAGGAGCAGAACAATCAAGATGACGGCAACCAAGATGTCTACTACAACTAGGAAATCTTCTGACGTCAGACGTTGGCCTGTGGACTAGAGAGTCCCCTCGGTTTACGCTTCCGCTATGAACTTTGTGTTCGTTGATCAATAGATCAACTATTTGTGTAATATGGATCATGAGATCTGAATTTGTAAGAAGACTATGGTATGTAATGAATGATGACTTCTGATATTCAACTGTTATGTCTCGCAACAACACTATTCCTGGGATTGCGATGTATGGCATAACAGGCATCTGGACTTAAAAATATGGGTGTTGACAGAACAAGTGGTGCAGTTGTCGCCAAAACTATTATGGCGATAGCATCAAAAGAAAGACAAAGCAAAACAAAAGACAAAGTGCTCTACTTGACCTCCGGCTTCGACGAACTAGGAGCTGGAGTTGGCTTGCATCCAAGGAAGGCAAGGATTTTCTTTGAGTTTGGCTTGGCAGCCTTGATCAAAGATTGCCATCTCTTTGTCTCCATCTTCTGCACATCGCCAACTTTGGCCCAGTCGACGTCTTGTTGGCTGTCAGCAACCAAGGCAATGGTGCCTTCAACACCAATCTTCAAACCTTCTTATCGAAGACCGTGCCCAAGATCTTCTTGAGAGTTGAAGCACTTGGCCAGAGCAGCAAAAGTTTTGGGTTCTTCTTTCTTCGAGAAGAAGTATGGAAAAAGCCGCGACAGGCCCGAGTCAGCATCAGCAATGCCTTGGCGTGCTTCATCTCCATGAATCTCGAGGAGGGAGAGCACGTCGAGAAGGCGATCACCTTCAGGACTTACGAGCTCATAATCTTGATGCGTCCTCCCTGATAACGCAAAATACAGCTTGTCAAAAAAGCACGCCAAGAAAAGCATGGGTACCCGAAGAACAAGAAATGGTTAGAGCACTTACTAACAAAACGTCGACTCTGCGACTCTAAGCGAGAGATAATTTCCTCCTCGCGGGTGGTTTGATGAGTGATGTTTTCACTCAAAGAGGTTTCCGCGCCGTGAATTCTTTTTCAAAGATCTTCAACAACGGCGGCATTTGATTCAGCCTTCTTGCGAGCTTTTTCGCGTTGCTCCAATTTAAGAGCAAGAGCATCAGCGCGCTTGTTGGCTTCCGCAAGATTGGCTGGATAAACAATCGACAGTAACAACTGTCATGACAAAAAATATGATGGAGAGTATTCAACCAGAGAAAGCAGCAAAAATAGTACCTTCAAGTTTGTTCGCATGATCACGGTACCCGACAAATTGGGTACCGAGACGGATAAACTCCTTCATCAAAGGCTGAAGAGAGAGCCAAAGAAAGAAAAATCAATATAGTGCGCGAAAGTTCGACAACAACAAGCAAAAAAGAGGTAGAACACAAAAGAGATCCGAAAAATATTGGAACAAAAAAGAAGAAAGGGAAACTTACATCATCCAGTGAAGGAGTCGTGGAACCACCAATTAATTGGGTGGGTTCCTTGGCTGGCTCAACCCTAGCTCTCTTCGGTGAAGAGGCACGGGGGCTCACAACTGGAGCAGTGAGCTCCATGTCTTGCTGAGGAGTCGAGGTTTCATCCCCATCAGGTTGAGCCTCAGAGATAACCAAAGTACGAGACGTGCTCATTCGAGCAGTCACGTCAATGGGGGCATTTTTATCCGCGTCACCACTACAATAAACAGGCAATAATATAAGAGACAACATAAACAAAATATCGGGAGCAAACAACAAAGAGCAACAGAGAACTTACGAGCTGACAAGGGCATCCTCGTAAGGGTTGAAAGTTGTCCTTCCTTCAGTAGGAACAACTTCTTCGGCAGGAGGTGCGCTGGCTTTGGAGGTGCCAGAGTCGACAACTTCATCCATCTTTCTTTTGTTCCCTGAAGAAACAGCAGAAGGAAGGGAACGAGTCAACTCGCTAGCTTCAGATTCAACTTCTCTTTCAGAGGAAGCCGCAGATTTGTGAGAACCCGCAACTTCACTCTCAGGGCGAGAAGTACCCTGGTTGTCATCAGTGACAACAACCTGTTCTTCGACTTCTCCACCTTCAGGAAGAGGAGGAGGAGAAGCTAGAACTGGGTGGTTCTACAAAGACAAGAAAAGGTCGACAAGAAAGTTATGCAGGGGACATCAGCAAAAATAGCAGTCGACAAATAGTAAAATAATCGAGAAGACAAAAAAGTCGAGAAGACAAAATACTAGTTGGAGAAAATACCTTGGGGAGAGGGTTGGAGACACTATATGGCTCCACACGGCAAGAAGATGGAATAGGATCTTTCTTGCTGAGCGGCGAAATTCTTCGGATAAGTTTCTCCAAGTCCTTTACAGAAAGGTCCTTGGAGAGCCTGTTAGCATCTTTTTCGCCAGCATACGTCCAAAGGGGATTTTTGCGAGCCTGCAGAGGCTGCACCCTAATCCTAAGGAAATAAGCTGTGATTTGGATACCCGACAGTTCCTTGCCGCGGGTATTCTGAAGCTCATGGATACGAGACATTAGCCCTTTTGTCGCTGTTTTCCCTTCTTCGGTAGCTTCAGCGTCCCAGGAACGGCGGCGAAGAATCTTGGCGCTTCCATCAAAAGGAGCTATGTTGTGCTCCACCGAGTTAGCGCTTTCTTCGTGCACATAGAGCCATCTTTTGCGCCACCCTTGGACGGAGTCGGGTAATTTGACGTCAAAGTAATCGACGTCAGGGCGAACGCAAATAACAACACCGCCTATGTTGTAGGCGATTTTGTGGGAGCCATTGCGGCGGAGGCAGAAGATGCGCTTCCACAGAGCCCAGTTAGGAGGGACTCTGAGGAAGCACTCGCAAAGAGTGATGAAAATTGCGACATGGAGGATGGAGTTGGGAGTCAGCTGATGTAGCTGCACCCCATAAACAAAGAGAAGACCGTGGAGGAAATCTTGAATGGGGGTGGAGAGACCGCGAATAAGATGGTCAACGAAACTGACCCGATACTCGATAGGAGGAGATGGATAGCTTTCCTCGCTAGGGAAGCGAATCGCGTCCTCCTTCTTCATGAGCCCGAGCTTCTTCATCAGGTTCATGTCTTGGTTGGAGATCTTGGATCTATCCCACTCCAGATCTTCCGCGGCCATCTTCGATTCAGGAGTGCTATGGCGAGTGAGCCGCGCGCGAGGTGGCATCAACAACGGCGTCAGCGCGAAGTGAGAGCGTGGCTGAGCTTAGGAAGTGCTGGGCACAATGGAGGTTTTTAGAGAGGAGAGCAGAGGTGCGGCGCGAGCGAAGAGGTGAACGAAGGAAGAAGAAGAATTTATATAGGGATTTTGCGAATCAATGCACCGTTGGATGGAAGAATTGTGCGGTGGATACTGCACTCATAACTAAGGGGTAAAATAGTATTTTGACTGTGAAGGAACAGAACAGGCGCTATAGTACGTGCGCCAGGAAAAGCGGAGGACGTGTGTCCCCCACTTGCACGACGTGTCAAATTAACGAGAAATTTGGACCCACAAGACAGAGAGAGAGCAGCACTCACGTCTTCCGGATACAGCGATCGTGGCTATCGTCAGTAATGATGTCACTTTGACTAAGGGGAAAATCTCGACAGTGAAGATTAAGGAAATTAGCGGCATGAAAAATTATCGATTATTTCGAGAGCCTTTGATCAAATACAAGTTTTTGCCCAAATGCTCGGGGGGCTACTTTGGAAAAAAAGTAAAATTCGAGTATGACAAAATACAAATTGCGAGAGCCTATGATTAAACGCAAGCATTTGTTCATAGCCTCGGGGGCTAGTCCCATCGGGAGCGCTGGTCGCGCACCCGATAGATATGAAAAGTTCGAGAAAGAATGAAAATATAGCGGCATATGGTGTTGAGCCTACAACCAAGCACAAGTCCTTGGCTGTAGCCTCGGGGGCTACTCCCATCGGGAACGCTGTTCACGTGCCCGATGAAACTATAAAAAAAAGAGAAGAGAAAAAAAGAAGTGAGCATATTCCGAGTTATACAAATAACTCTACATATACTCCCATCGGGAGGCAAGATAAGTCATCCGTGACTCAATAAAATGTGCTATTCCAACAGCCGAAAAAGCACTCGACAATATATTCTTAGAGCGCTAAAAGTCGCGAACAATCTCTGAATGCCGCAAAACATTGAGAAGGTAAGACCCCAGATCCGTTTTGAGCGGCGTGGCATCGTCTCTGACGTCGGTTTGCTACTTTTTTCCGTATCAACAGATACGAAGAAAAATCCTAACAGACGCGTTAGGTACCCGATAAAATATGACTGGGACTCGACAGAATGGTAAGACCTTAAGCGGCACTCGTCGAGTTAACACCGAGTATCCCGAGATCATGTCCAGGGACGTGATCTTGAAGTAGGTTTTTGCGGATTGCCACTAGAGCAGTTAACTAGTACCTGATCCGTCAGATGAACTAGCCCCAACTACCATTATCTCTGTACAATATAGAATTGCGTATTCAAAGATATATAATAAGCTTGGCAAAGATATTGAATGCTTATAAAATAGGAGATTTTCCCTGATTCTTCGATTCAAGCAAAATCTCGGGGGCAACTGACATAGGCATCCCCAACGGGCCTGCCAAAGATGGTACCCGGAGTTTACTGAAGGCCCACGACTCGAAGAATATGAAGTTCAGAAGCCCAAGATAGTGTTAAGGAAATCTAGAGTTGTATTAGGAAATATAGACTTGTAATTTTACGGGACGGGTCAGAAACCCTCCCGGACTCTGTAACTTGTGTATTACGAATCTCTCGGCTCCGCCTCCTATATAAGGGGGAGCCGAGGGATAAAGAAAGCATCGATTCATTGTCTCACGAAACCCTAGTTTTCATAATCGTCGAGTACTTTTCGGCTGAAACCTTCGAGATCTACTTGCCCTCTACTTCCAACTAAACCCTAGTCTACAATCTGTAGGCATTGATAAGTTAATCCCTTGTCAGTTGGGGTGAAGGCCGGTGGCGCCCGGGGTAGGGAGGGGTGGCGGCTAGGGTTGGGAGGGGGAGGGACGGCGGTGCCCAGGAGGAGAGGGGCGGCGGCTGGGGCTAGGGAGGGGAGGAGGTCGGCGGCGCCCTAGGGGGCGGCGGCTAGGTCAGGGCCGAAGGGGCTCTGATACCATGTAGAACGGTATTGGAGATTGCACAGCACCAATAGGGCCGGCTGCTCATGTATATATAGGAGAACACATGTACCATTACAGGTACAACCCTGACAATACACGAGGGACCTATACCTAGTATAGTATGTGTTGGAGATATGCCCAAGAGGCAATAATAAAGTGGTTATTATATATCTTTGTGTTTATGATAAATGTTTATATACCATGCTATAATTGTATTAACCGAAACATTGATACATGTGTGTTATGTAAACAACAAGGAGTCCCTAGTAAGCCTCTTGTATAACTAGCTTGTTGATTAATGGATGATCATAGTTTCATGATCATGAACATTGGATGGTATTAATAACAAGGTTATGTCATTATTGAAAGTGCATGGAGCCCCCATGTGTGGTTTTGGTAATTAATGACAATCCCTATGGACTAATGTTTGCATTGAGTTATATTTGTAGGAGTTGTCCATAGGCAATTCTTGAACCATATGTTGGCTTCAAGGTTGCAATAAGAAGAAATTGATGAAGGATATCAAGTGTCAAGTATGTCTTGAAGATGAAGATGAAGTGAGCCCTCAAGTTACTTCAAGACATCAACATGATGAAGAAGGAAGAAATGATGTGCAAGTTCAAGATGTGCCATCTCGAAGAGATCCTTTGCTTGAGTCTTGCCATCCATATGGTGATCATGGATATGTGAAGATGCGCCGAAGAAGAAGCTCTCCCATGGTGGTTTATGGGGGAGCAATCCACAAGACTTCATCAAGCAAGCACAAGCAAGAAAGGCGTTCCATCTTGTTGAGGTCAAGATCGTCGTCATCGAGCTCAAGTGGAATGCGCAAGTATAAGGTTTGCTCTTGATAGGGTTTCTTTCTCACCGGTCTCATAGTGTAGTTGGAGACCGGTTTATAGTTTAGTTGCCGTACTATCAAGAGGGCTCTCGAGTGAGTAACTCGATCGTATCGTTCGGAGAGAGCTCAAACCTTTGCATCCTTACATCATATTTCTTGGTTGTTATTTGGATCTTATCCATGTGATGTTTTAGAGCTTGTGCTTATTCTCATGACAAGCTCTAGTTCATTGAGAATGGTTTTTCCATGGGCAACTTGTTGCATTTTCAAGATTGGAGGTTTTACCGGTATGTCTTTTTGAGATAGGTCAAACCTTTCATCATTTGTTTCTATCCTCCTTTGCTGAACTATGATGTTTCTATGCATTTTGTTGTAGAGCTCGTTGTTGTGATTTCAACGAGCCCAAGATCATCGAAATCGGAGTCCGGATGCAAAAGTTATGCCCGTTTTAGTTTTGGTGTTTCTGCAGTTTGCTTTGGCCGGATATTTCCGGGCCGGATTATCCGGGCCGGATATTTTGGAAATATCCGGGCCGGATTATCCGGGCCGGATATTTCGGAAATATCCCCCCCCCGAAATCGGCTAAGGACCTGAGGAATTGCTGCTCAGTATAGGGGCCGGATTTTTGGCCGGATTTTGTCCAGGTTCTGTCCCTGAGGCCGGATAATCCGGCCCCCGGATAATCCGGCCCTTACTTAGGCCGGATTATCCGGCCCTGGTTTTGCCCAAACGGCTCGATTTTCTTGGGGGTATAAATACCCCCCTTCTTCCTCCTTGGGCTGTTGCTTCTCTCACTCTCTCTCTCCTCCATTGTTGAACTAGAGAAGCTTGCACTATCTCTCAATCCCTCCATGATTCTTGCCCCCATTTGAGGGAAAAGAGAGAGGAGATCTAGATCTACATTTCTACCAATCAAATCCATCTCTTTGTGAGTGGAACTCTCTAGATCTTGATCTTGGTGTTCTTTGTGAATTCCTTTGTTCTTCCTCTCTTATTCCCCCAATAGCTTTTGTAGCTTTGTTGGAATTTGAGAGAGAAGGACTTGAGCATCTTTGTGGTGTTCTTGCCATTGCATTTGGTGCATCGGTTTGAGTTCTCCACGGTGATTCGTGGAGGTGAAAGCAAGAAGGTTGTTACTCTTGGGTTCTTGGAACCCTAGACGGATTCTAGGCCTTTGTGGCGGTTTGTTGGGAGCCTCCAATTAAGTTGTGGATGTGTGCCCCAATCTTTGTGTAAGGCCCGGTTTCCGCCTCGAAGGAAATCCCTTAGTGGAACCGTGACCTAGGCCTTTGTGGCGAGGGTCACCGGAGATTTAGGTGAGGCGCCTTCGTGGCGTTCGGTGTGTGGTGTGAGTACCGCATCTTGGGGTGAGGCCTTTGTGGCGTTGGTGTGCATCGAGCAACCACACCTCAAGGTGAGCCTCTTGTGGCGTTCGGGAGCACTAAGCAACCGCACCTCTCCACCGGAGATTAGCACTCGCAAGAGTGTGAACTCCGGGATAAATCATCGTCTCCCGCGTGCCTCGGTTATCTCTATACCCGAGCTCTTTACTTATGCACTTTACCTTGTAATAGCCATCGTGCTTGAAGTTATATATATCTTGCTATCACATACTTGCTTGTATTGCTTAGCATAAGTTGTTGGTGCACATAGGTGAACAATAGTATATAGGCTTTGGGCTTGACAAAGTAAACGCTAGTTTTATTCCGCATTTGTTAAGCCCATCTCGTAAAAGTTTTAAATCGCCTATTCACCCCCCCCCTCTAGGCGACATCCGTGTCCTTTCAATTATATGAATGACTAGCTGAATGCTCGTGCGTTGCCACGGTTTATTTAATTTTATCGTCAAACACGTCTGAGTGTAAATATAAAATCAACAATATTCACTTTCCATAATTTAAGAAAGGATGGTGCCCAAACTGGCTCCCACTCACGGCACCACCCGCCCAGGCCTTCTTCTTCTTCTTCTTCTTCTTCTTCGACTTCTTCTTCTTCTTCGTAGCGGTCGAGGCAGCGGTATGCGGCAGCGTGTCATCCCGATGCAGCGGTGACCGGCGGTCACGCAGCGGCGAACGACCACGCTCCGAACGCCACGGAGCTTCAGCGTGCCTGCCCCTGGATGTGTGCTGCGCGCGCATGGACAACTCCTCTCGTAGCGCCGCTTCCCTACAAGCACCTCCCGGCGATGGCGCCCGGCGAGCCGGTGACCTCCGGCACGGGGCCTGCAACAGCGCCGCATCCTGGCGGCCCAAGTGGTCACTGTCATGGACACGATCCCGACCCGAGTCCGCACCGCGCGCAGGTTCCCGTACTTGCCGACGCGGAGAAGAAGGTCGGGGAGAGCTCCGACGAGGAGAGGGCCGACGCAGAGATGGCTCGCGCCACGGCGGGCCGGGGGCGGTACGGCTCTGGCGGGGCAGGGTAGGGCACGGGGAGATGGGGCACACCCAGTGGTGGTGCTACTGCGGCGGCGAGCGGCCGAAGGACGGGCTGTGCGGCCGCTTGAGGACCATGGCGAGGAAGGAGGAGGTGAGCGGCGGCGACGGGTGGAGGCGAACGGTGCGCGCGGACGCGGCGTCGCAGTGGACCTTGTCGGGGCGCGCGGGTGAAGCAAACCCTAAGTCCCCCGCACACCTTCGTAGCTAGAGCCAGGCTCCAGGCGTGGGGGTGGGCCGTGGGGGCCCAGCAGCACGTGCGTCCTGGCGTCTCTAGTCCAGCATGGCCCGCGGAGGCCCACCAGGCCCAAATGCATGTTTCGCCGGCGCCCCGGCGCGTCACGAGGCCCAAATGCATGTTTCGCCGGCGCCCCGGCGCGTCACGCCACGCGGACTCGCTCGTCGTCTCGGACGCTCCCGGAGGAGGTGGCGGCGATCGCGGCGGGGCCAACTGCCCCTCCCCGGCCATGGCCAGGCCTCCCGCGCCCAGCAGCGAGTCGCGCCGCCCTGCCTCCCTTGAGGGCTCCCCTCCGTTCGCAACGCGCGGTGGCACAGAAACCCTAGGCCCCGGAGGAGGTCGCGACGGTGGGACCTGGGGGCGCCGATGCCCCGATTGACGACGGACCAGTAGAGACGGCTGGCGCGGATGCACAACGACGAGGCAATCGCCGAAGGTTACTTTCCATGGCAGTGAGCAACGCCCGGCAAGCTCCGCGCGCGTCGCCTCCTCAGCGTCAACCTCGTCCGCGACGTCCGCCCAGCACCGGCCTCGAATGGACTCCAGAGCTCCACCGCGCCTCCGCCATCCCCTCCGGCGCCAACAGCGGGCGGCGCACGGCCTCAAACCCTAGCAGCCGCGGCGGGGAACCTCAAGGCTGCGTCGATTTTTTTTAGACAAGCAATGCAAAGGCTAGCCAACTTAAAGCATCATATATGATGGTTTGGATATTGGTATGTAAGAATTCATGATCGTGTTTGTCAGGTTTGCCCCATGTATGATTGTGTGAACCATCTCCATATTCTTCATTCTCGACCTGCGTTTTGGAACAAAGAAATGATCTTCAGGAATAGCTTTCAATTGGAAGCAAGAAATGCATTAAGCTATTTAGCTGCATCTGACGTTCTGTTCCTAAGCTTCTTAGAGAATTCAGAGTTCTCGGCAATAGGAAGATACGCACCTTTTAATGCATCTCTTCGCTTAGCACACTCCCACGACAATCACGGTGAACATCACACACGGCAAGCCCAGTTCAAGAAACTGGGTGGACCGCACCACATCGGTCGATTTTTTTTTTGACTGTAAACATCGGTCGATTTTGATCTGAAGCACAGCTGATAGACATGGTTCCTTGACTTCAGTTGCGGCTGGACCGAACCAATTCCGTCGACCGATTCAGTTTGGTCCGATTTAGTTCTTCCCACCTATTCGCGTTCCTGTGGCATAGGAAAGACTGAGCGACGGAATTTCCGCCAGCTACCAAGGGCGGACAACGTGCGGCACGGCCCTCCTCCAGGCGGCTCCCACGGGACGGCACCTCTCCAACTCTTCCTTTGCCTAGCACAATCACCGTCGGGAACCATCCTTCCCCATCTACCAAGCTTCTTAATTTGGATCACCAGGAGGCAGAGTCTGGGAAGAAACAAAGGACGGGGAGCGGGGACTCACCTTGAGGCGCTACGAGAGAGGGGCGGAGGCGAAGGGGTAGGGACATCGAGGCTGGGCGTTTATCGGCGGATCTCCGGTGAGTATCCACCATGGCAATGGGTTCGCCGGAGGCATGGAAGCCTCAGTCACAGTGGCGGCGGGCGGTCTGGATGGGATTTTCAGTGCGTCTGGTGCGATGGAGTGCGGGTTATTTCGAAGAAATAGCAGGGGCAAAATACAAAAAGGGGCGATGTACCACGGTCGTTTCCGAATTTAATAGTAAGATGTAATGGACACACCCAATTAAGCGTAGCATAAGATCACGTCATTAAGTTTTTTGCTATAAGCTTTCGATACATAGTTATCTAGTCCTTCGACCATGAGATCATGTAAATCACTTATATCGGAAAGGTACTTTGATTACATCAAACGCCACTGCGTAAATGGGTGGTTATAAAGGTGGGATTAAGTATCTGAAAAGTATGAGTTGAGGCATATAGATCAACAGTGGGATTTGTCCATCACGATGACGGATAGATATACTCTGGACCCTCTCGGTGGAATGTCGTCTAATTAGCTTGCAAGCATATGAATGGTTCATAAAGAGACTACATACCACGGTACGAGTAAAGAGTACTTGTCAGGAGACAAGGTTGAACAAGGGATAGAGATACCGATGATCAAACCTCGGACAAGTAAAATATCGCGTGACAAAGGGAATCGGTATCGTATGTGAATGGTTCATTCGATCACTCAGTCATCGTTGAATATGTGGGAGCCATTATGGATCTTCAGATCCCGCTATTGGTTATTGATTGGAGAGAGGTCTCGACCATGTCTACATAGTTCGCGAACCGTAGGGTGACACACTTAAGGTTTGATGTCGTTTTAGTAGATATGGAATATGGAATGGAATTCGAAGTTTTGTTCGGAGTCTCGGATGGGATCCAGGACATCACGAGGAGTTCCGGAATGGTCCGGAGAATCAGATTCATATATAGGAAGTCATTTTATAAGTTTGAAAATGATCCGGTGCATTTATGGAAGGTTCTAGAAGGTTCTAGAAAAGTCCGGAAGAAATCACTATGGAAGGTGGAGTCCCGAAGGGACTCCACTAGCATGGCCGGCCAACCCTAAGGGGGTGGAGTCCTAGGTGGACTCCACCTAAGGTGGCCGGCCACCCCACCTCAAGGAAAGGTGGGAGTCCCACCTTGGGTAGGACTCCCTCCTTGAGTAGGTTTCCCATCTATGGGAGGTTTTAGTGTTGGGGTCTTGTTCGAAGACTTGAACTACAACTCTTGGGGCTTCCACCTATATAATGAGGGACAAGGGGACGGGGCCGGCCACACCAAGCCATAGTTGGCCGCACCCCCTTGAGGCCGGCGCCCCCTCTCCCCAAACCCTAGCCGCCCCTCCTCCACCACCTCTCCCGCATACGCTTAGCGATGCTCCACCAGAGATCTCCATCGACATTGTCACCTTGCCGTCGTGCTGCCGGGATTCCAAGGAGGATCTACTACTTCCGCTTCCCGCTGGAACGGGGAGAAGGACGTCTTCATCAACATCGAACGTGTGACCGAGTACGGAGGTGCTGCCCGATTGTTGCACCGTCAAGATCTTCTACGCGCTTTTGGAAGCGGCAAGTAATCATGTTCTGCAACAACGAGATCTAATCTCGTAGGCTTTGGGACTCTTCAAGGGTTAGTCTCGTTCATCCCATCGTTGCTACCGTCTTCTAGATTGCATCTTGGCTTGGATTGCGTTCTCGCGGTAGGAAATTTTTTGTTTTCTATGCTACGAATCCCAATCAGTGGTATCAGAGCCGTGTCTATGCATAGATTGGTTGCACGAGTAGAACACAATTGTTTTGTGGGCGTTGATGCTTTGTTGTCTTTAGTTCGAGTACTTTGCATCTTTATGGCATAGTGGGATGAAGCGGCTCGGGCTAACTTTACATGACCGCGTTCATGAGATTTGCTCCACGCTCGACATGCAACTTGTATTGCATAAGTGGCTTTGCGGGTGTCTGTCTCTTCTACTATAGTAAAGATCCAATTTACTCTTTCTATTGACAACACTAGTATCACCGTTGTGGTTCATGTTCGTAGGTAGATTGGATCTTACTCGAAAACCCTAAACCACGTAAAATATGCAAACCAAATTAGAGACGTCTAACTTGTTTTTGCAGGGTTTGGTGATGTGATATGGCCATAATGTGATGATGAATATATATGAGATGATCATTATTGTATTGTGGCAACCGGCAGGAGCCTTATGGTTGTCTTTAAATTTCATGTTGAGTAGTATTTCAAAGAAGTTGTAATAGTTGCTCCATGTGAGAACAATCATGAAGACGGCGCCATTGACCTTGATGCTACGCCGACGATGATGGAGATCATGCCCGTTGATGATGGAGATCATGTCCGTGCTTTGGAGATGAAGATCAAAGGCGCAAAGACAAAGGGGCCATATCATATCACATATGAATTGCATGTGATGTTAATCCTTTTATGCATATTATTTTGCTTAGATCGCGACGGTAGCATTATAAGATGATCCCTCTCACTAAAATATCAAGATAATAAAGTGTTCATCCTTAGTAGCACCGTTGCCAAGACTTATCGTTTCGAAGCATCTCGTGATGATCGGGTGTGATAGATTCAACATGTGTATACAACGGGTGCAAGCCAGTTTTGCACACACGGATACTAAGGTTACCTTGACGAGACTAGCATGTACAGACATGGTCTCGGAACACGGGATACCGAAAGGTAGAGCATGAATCATATAATTGATATGATGAATACTTTGAGTGTTCGCCATTGAAGTTACATCTTGTCTCGTGATGATCGGACTTGGTGTAGTGGATTTGGTTCGTGTGATCACTAAGACAATCCGAGGGATATTGTTTTGAGTGGGAGTTCACCTAGTTTTTAATTTTGTTGAATTAAAATTTGAACTCAATTTATCATAAACTTAGTCTAAACTATTGCAAATATATGTTGTAGATCATGGCGTCCCCATCAATCAATTTTAACCAGTTCCTAGAGAAAGAAAAGCTTAAGAGCAACGGTAGCAACTTCACCGACTGGTTCCTTTGTAGGATTTTCCTCGCTGGTGGAAATCTGCAATATGTGCTTGATGTACCGCTAGGTGACCCACCTGCAGAAACTGAAACCGATGAAGTAAAGAATGTTTACGCGACTCGGAAAACTCGGTACTCTCAAGTTCAGTGTGCCATCCTATGCAGTCTGGAAGACGATCTTCAAAAATGTTTTGAGCACAACGATCCACATGAGTTAGTCAATGAGTTGAAAACTATCTTTGCAACTCATGCGGCCGTGGAATGCTATGAAGAATCGAAACACTTCTTCAGTTGCATGATGGAAGAGGGCAGCTCCGTTAGTGAGCACATGCTCGCCATGACCGGGCATGCGAAGAAACTCAGTGACTTAGGAATAGTGATTCCTAACAGACTGGGGATTAATCGTGTCCTTCAATCACTGCCACCTAGTTACAAGAACTTTGTGATGAACTACAATATGCAGAACATGAACAAAGAGTTACCTGAACTATTCTCCATGCTGAAATCTGCTGAGATTGAGATAAAGAAAGAGCACCAAGTGTTGATGGTCAACAAGACCACCAGTTTCAAGAAACAGGGCAAGTCTAAGGGTAACTTCAAGAAGGGCGGCAAGAAAGCTGCCGCGCCTCCTGTGAAGCCTAAGGCTGGCCCTAAGCCTGATGCTGAGTGCTATTACTGCAAGGAGAAGGGACACTGGAAGCGCAATTGCCCCAAGTACTTGGCTGATCTGAAGTGCGGCCTTGTCAAGAAGAAGAAAGGTATATCTAATATACATGTTATATATGTCTATCTTACTGGTTCTCGTACTAGTACCTGGGTATTTGATACTGGTTCGGTTGCTCATATTTGTAACTCGAAACAGGAACTACGGAATAAACGAAGACTATTGAGGGATGAAGTGACGATGCGCGTTGGAAATGGATCCAAGGTCGATGTGATCGCTGTCGGCACGCTCCCTCTACATCTACCTTCGGGATTAGTTTTAAACCTTAATAATTGTTATTTTGTCCCTGCGTTGAGCATGAACATTATATCTGGATCTTGTTTAATGCGAGACGGTTATTCATTCAAATCTGAGAACAATGGTTGTTCTATTTTTATGAATAATATCTTTTATGGTCACGCACCCGAGAAGAATGGTTTATTTCTATTAAATCTCGATAGTAGTGATACACATGTTCATAACATTGATGCTAAGCGAATTAAATTGAATGATAATTCTACTTATATGTGGCATTGTCGTCTTGGTCATATTGGAGTGAAACGCATGAAGAAACTCCATTCCGATGGATTACTTGAATCACTTGACTTTGAGTCACTTGATAGATGCGAAGCATGTCTAATGGGAAAATGACTAAGACTCCATTCTCTGGTATTATGGAGCGAGCTACAGACTTATTGGAAATCATACATACAGATGTATGTGGACCAATGAGTGTATCCTCGCGCGGTGGTTATCGTTATGTTCTAACCTTCACAGATGATCTGAGTAGATATGGGTATATCTATTTCATGAAACATAAATCCGAAAATTTTGAGAAGTTTAAGGAATTCCAAAGTGAAGTAGAAAATCAACGTAACAGGAAGATTAAATTTCTACGATCTGATCACGGAGGCGAATATCTGAGTTATGAGTTTGGCATGCATTTAAAGAAATGCGGAATACTTTCACAGTTGAAACCGCCGGGAACACCACAACGAAATGGTGTGTCCGAACGTCGTAATCAAACTCTCTTAGATATGGTTCGTTCTATGATGTCTCTCACTGATTTGCCGTTATCATTTTGGGGTTATGCATTAGAGACAGCTGCATTCACTTTAAATAGGGCACCATCTAAATCCGTTGAAACGACACCGTATGAATTATGGTTTAATAAGAAACCTAAGTTGTCGTTCCTTAAAAGTTTGGGGTTGTGAAGCCTATGTAAAAAAGTTACATCCGGACAAGCTAGAGCCCAAAGCGGAGAAATGCGTCTTCATAGGATACCCTAAGGAAACTATAGGGTATACTTTCTATCACAGATCCGAAGGCAAAATCTTTATTGCTAAGAACGGAAACTTTCTTGAGAAAGAATTTCTCACTAAAGAAGTGACTGGAAGAAAAGTAGAACTCGGCGAGATTACTGAATCTTATATCGTTGATCAGAGTAGCGCAGTACCGGAAGTTGTTCCTGTGCCGCCTGCACCGGTAACAGAGGAAGCTAATGATAATGATCATGAAACTTCGAGCGAGATAGCTACGGAACCTCGCAGATCGACAAGGGAACGTACCACTCCTGATTGGTATGATCCTTGTCTAAATGTCATGATTGTGGACAACAATGATGAAGACCCTGCGACGTATGAAGTAGCGATGATGAGCCCAGATTCCAACAAATGGCAAGAAGCCATGAAATCCGAAATGGGATCCATGTATGATAACAAAGTGTGGACTTTGGTAGACTTACTGATAGCCGCAAGGCTGTCGAGAATAAATGGATCTTCAAGAGAAAAACAGATGTTAATGGTAATATTACTGTCTATAAAGCTCGACTTGTCGCAAAGGGTTTCCGACAAATTCAAGGTGTTGACTATGATGAGACTTTCTCACCTGTAGCGAAGCTAAAATCTGTGAGGATTTTGTTAGCAATAGCTGCATATTTCGATTATGAGATTTGGCAGATGGATGTCAAAACGGCGTTCCTTAATGGAGACATTGAGGAAGAGTTGTATATGGTACAACCCAAAGGTTTTGTCGATCCTAAAAATGCTGACAAGGTGTGCAAACTTCAGCGTTCAATTTATGGACTGAAGCAAGCATCCAGGAGTTGGAACCGACGTTTTGATAAGGTGATCAAAGACTTCGGGTTTATACAGTGCCATGGAGAGGCATGTATTTACAAGAAAGTGAGTGGGAGCTCTGTAGCATTCCTGGTATTATATGTAGATGACATATTATTAATTTGGAATGATATAGAACTATTAAGCAATTTAAAAGGTTATTTGAATAAATGTTTTTCAATGAAGGACCTTGGTGAAGCAACATACATATTAGGCATCAAGATTTATAGAGATAGATCAAGACGCCTATTAGCGCTCTCGCAGAGTACATACCTGGACAAGATTCTAAAGAAGTTTAGAATGGATGAAAGTAAGAAAGGATTCTTACCGATGTTACCAGGTAAGGTCTTGAGTAAGACTCAAGGTCCGGCTACGGCACAAGAAAGAGAGAGGATGAATCAGATCCCCTATGCCTCAGCAGTAGGTTCTATCATGTATGCCATGCTGTGTACTAGACCGGATATAGCACATGCAGTTAGTTTGACTTGCAGATATCAAAGTGATCCAGGAATGGAACACTGGACAGCGGTCAAGAATATCCTGAAGTACTTGAAAAGAACTAAGGATATGTTTCTTTGTTATGGAGGTGACCAAGAGCTCGCTGTAACCAGTTACACCGATGCAAGTTGGAACACTGATCCTGATGACTCTAAGTCTCAGTCTGGGTACGTGTTTATATTGAATGGTGCTGCAGTTAGCTGGTGCAGCTCGAAGCAGTGCACGGCGGCGAAGTCTTCAATAGAATTGGAGTACATAGCAGCTTCAGAGGCTTCATCGGAAGCGGTATGGCTGAAGAGGTTCATTGGACCCACTAGTCATATATTGTGACAACATGGGTGCCATTGCCAATGCACAAGAACCAAGGTCACACAAGAAGCTGAAGCATATCAAGTTGCGTTTTCATTCGATTCGCTAGTACATCGAAGATGGAGAAGTAAAGATTTGCAAAGTACACACTGATCTGAATGTAGCAGATCCGTTGACTAAAGCTCTCCCTAGGGCAAAGCATGACCAACACCAGAAAGCCATGGGTGCTAGGTACCTTACAATGTAATCTAGATTATTGACTCTAGTGCAAGTGGGAGACTGTTGGAGATTGATGTCTACGCACGCTTCTATTCTTGTAGACAGTGTTGGGCCTCCAAGAGCAGAGGTTTGTAGAACAGCAGCAAGTTTCCCTTAAGTGAATCACCCAAGGTTTATCGAACTCAGGGTGGTAGAGGTCAAAGATATCCTTCTCAAGCAACCCTGCAATTATGATACAAGAAGTCTCTTGTGTCCCCAACACAACTAATACACTTGTCAGATGTATAGGTGCACTAGTTCGGCAAAGAGATAGTGAAATACAAGTAATATGGATGTATATGAGTGGTAATAACGGCGCCAGAAAATTGCTTGCTGGCGTGCAGTTGATGGTGGTAATATTGCAGGAAGTAAAGATGTAGTAGAACAGTAAATAAGCGATGATTCCAGTATTTGGAAACAAGGCCTAGGGATCATACTTTCACTAGTGGACACTCTCAACATTGATCACATAAATAAATAAGTTCTCTTCTCTTATGCTACTTCTACACTCTCTTGTTGGATAACAAACACCATTCATTGTGCAGGGCTACAAGAGCACCTCAATGCCGGAGTTAACAAGCTCCACAACATTCGGAGTTCATATTTAAGTAACCTTAGAGTGCATGATAGACCATTGCAATTTAAACCGAGTACTAACATAGCATGCACACCGTCACCGACTGACAAGGGATTAACTTGTCAATGCCTACAAGTAGTAGACTAGGGTTTCGTTGGATGTAGAGGGCAAGTAGATCTCGAAGGTTTCAGCAGAAAAGTACTCGACGATTGTAAAACTAGGGTTTGGAAAACAATGATTCGGTCCTTTCTTTGTCCCTCGACTCCCCCTTATATAGAAGTTGGAGCCGAGGGATTCGTAATACTCAAGTTTACAGAGTCCGGGAGGGTTTCTGACCCGTCCCGCAAGATTACAAACTACACTTCCTATTACAACTCTATCTTTCCATAATAACATCTTGGGCTTCCGAATCTTCTTATTCTTCGAGTCATGGGCCTTGAATAAATCCCGGGTACCATCTTCGGCAGGCCCATTGGGGATGCCTATGTCAGTAGCCCCCGAGATTTTGTTTGAATCGTAGAGTCAAGGAAAATCTCCACCTTTATATTTATTCAATAACCTTGAACTTTACCATATATCTTTGCATATAAATTTCTATATTGTACAGGGCTAATGGTAGTTGGGGCTAGTTCATCTGACGGATCAGGTACTAGTTAACTGCTCTAGTGGCAATCCCCAAAAACCTACTTCAAGATCACG
This sequence comes from Lolium rigidum, assembly GCF_022539505.1. NCBI lineage: Eukaryota > Viridiplantae > Streptophyta > Magnoliopsida > Poales > Poaceae > Lolium > Lolium rigidum. The sequence continues at coordinate 309,317,306 of NC_061514.1, forward strand.
TCCCTGGACATGATCTCGGGATACTAGTGTAAACTTCGACAGGTGTCGCTTAAGGTCTTACCATTCTGTCGAGTCCCAGTCATATTTATCGGGTACCTAACGCGTCCGTTAGGATTTTTCTTCGTATCTGTTGATACGGATAAAAGTAGCAAACCGACGTCAGAGACGGCGCTACGCCACACAGAACGGATCCGGGGTCTTACCTTCGCAAAGTTTTGCGGCATTCAGAAATTATTCGCAACTTTGGCGTTCTGAGAATATATTGTCGAGTGCTTATTCGGCTGTTGGAATAGCACATTTTATTGAGTCAACGGATGACTTATATTGCTCTCCCGATGGGAGTATATGTAGAGTTATCTATATAACTCGAAATATGCTCCCCCTTTCTTTTTTCTTCTTCCTCTCTCTTCTTCTTTTTTTTATATTTTCATCGGGCACGCGAACAGCGTTCCCGATGGGAGTAGCCCCCGAGGCTACAGCCAAGAAATAGTGCTTGGTTGTAGGCTCAACACTTTAATGCATCGTGTCGCTATATTGTCATTCCTTCTCGAACTTTTATATCTATCGGGTGCGCGAACAGCGCTCCCGATGGGAGTAGCCCCCGAGGCTATGAACAAATGCTTGCGTTTGATCATAGGCTCCCGCAATTTCTATATTGTCATACTCGACTTTTACTTTTTTTCCAAAGTAGCCCCCGAGCATTTGGGCAAAAACTTGTATTTGATCAAAGGCTCCCGAAGTAATAATTATTATTGCCGCCGATCTTCTTATTTCATACTTGTCGAAATTTTCCCCTTAGTCAAGGTGACCTCAATGCTGTCGATAGCCACGATCTTTGTATCCGAAAAACTCGAGTACTGCTGTCCCTGCCTTGTGGGTCCAAAATTCCTACCATGTTGACACGTCGTGCAAGTGGGGGACACACGTCCTCCGCTTTTCCTGGCGCACGTACTGTAACGCCTGTTCTATTCCATCCCAGTAAAAATACTTTTTTACCCTTCCGTTAGGAGTTCATTTTCCGTTGCACGATTTCTCCATCCAACGGTGAATTGCTTCTCCAAATTCCTATATAAGCCCTTCTTCTACCTCCGTTCACATCTTCGCTTTCGCCGCAGCTCTGCTTCTCTCCGCAAAAATTTCCACTGCACCCAACTTCCTCTGAACTCACCTGCACACCAACTTCACTCCTTCATTGCCATTGATGCCACCGCGCGCACGACTTACCCGCCACAGCACGGCCGAGTCCAGGATGGCCGCTGAAGATCTTGAGTGGGAGAGATCCAAAATTTCCAATCAAGATGTGAACATGCTGAAGAGACTGGGGTTGATGAAGAAGGAGGACGCCATCCGCTTCCCCAGCGAAGAAAGCTACCCTACTCCGCAAATCCAATATCGGGTTAGTTTTGTCGACCATCTCATCCGCGGTCTCTCCACCCCAATCCACGATTTCCTCCGCGGCCTTCTCTTTGTCTATGGGATTCAGCTGCACCAGCTGACCCCCAACTCTATCCTCCATGTCGCCATTTTCATCACACTTTGCGAGTGCTTCCTCGGAGTCCCTCCTAACTGGGCTCTGTGGAAGCGCATCTTCTGCCTCCGCCGCAATGGCTCCCACAACGCCACCTACAACATAGGCGGCGTTGTTATCTGCGTCCGCTCCGACGTCGAATACTTCGACGTCAAATTCCCTGACTCTGTCCAAGGGTGGCGCAAAAGATGGCTCTATATACACGAAGAAAGTGCCAACTCTATCGAGCACAACATAATCCCTTTTGACGGAAGCGCCAAGATTCTTCGCCGCCGTTCCTGGGATGCTGAAGCTACCGAAGAAGAAAAAACGGCGACAGAGGCCCTCATGTCCCGTATTCACGAGCTTCAGAATACCCGAGGCAAGGAACTGTCGGGTATCCAAATCACAGCCTACTTCCTTAGGATCAGAGTGCAGCCTCTACAGGCTCGCAAAAATCCCCTTTGGACTTACGCTGGTGCAAACGATGCCAATAGGCTCTCCAAGGATCTCTCTATAAAGGACTTGGAGAAGCTTATTCGAAGAATTTCCTCGCTCAGCAAGAAGGATCCTATTCCATCTTCTTGCCGCGTGGAACCATACAGCGCCACCAATCCTCTCCCCCAGGTATTTTGTCTTCTCGACTTTTTGTCTTTCCCCGAACTTTTCCTGCTTTTGCCGACTGCTGAATTTTTATTGACAACTCTGTAAATTTTCTTGTCGCTATTTTTCTGTAGAACCATCCAATTCTAGCTTCCCTTCCTCCTCTTCCTGAAGATGGAGAAGTCGAAGAACAGGCTGTTGTCACTGAAGACAACCTGGGTACTTCTCTCCCTGAGAGTGAAGCTGCATGTTCTTGTAAATCTGCAGTTTCCTCTGAAAAAGATGAATCTGAGGCCAGCGAGTCAACACAATCCCTTCCTTCTGCTGCTTCCCCGCGAAACAAAAGAAAAAGGCTTGAAGTTGTCGACACTGGCACCTCCAAAGCTGCCGAAGAAGTTGCTCCCATTGTAGAAGGGACAACTTTAAATCCTTATGAAGCTGCCCTTATCAGCTCGTAAGTTTCCTTTTACTATTTGCTCTCGAAGTTTTTACTATATTGTCTCTTTAAACTGTAACTTGCTTATTGCAGTGATGACGAGGAAAATAATCCCGCCATTGACGTGACTGCTCGAACGAGCACGTCTCGCACTTTGGTTGTCTCGGAAGCTCAACCTGATGGAGATGAAACTTCGACACCTCAACAAGGTATCGAGCTTACTGCTCCAGCTGCAAGCCCCCGAGCCCCTTCATCGAAGAGAGCAAGGGTTGAGCCAGTCGAAGAACCCACCCAATTAAGTGGTGGTTTCACGACTTCTTCATTAAATGACGTAAGTTTCTTCCCTTCTTTTTGTACGCACCTCTATTTTGGCTTGCAACTTTCCAACCCCTTCTTTTTGCACTATATTTGATTTTTCTTTATCTGGTTCTCTCCTCAGCCTTTGATGAAAGAATTTTTCCGCCTTGGTACCCAATTCGTCGGGTACCGTGATCTTTCGAACTCACTGAAAGGTACTATCTTGCTATTTTTCTCCTGATTGTATCTTCTGTATCATGATTGTTAACACGACAATTATTATTGTCGACTTTTTTTTCAGCTGACCTTGCAGAAGCCGACAAACGTGTTGATGCTCTTGCTCTAAAATTAGAGCAGAGCGAAAAGGCTCGCAAGAAGGCTGAATCCAGCGCCGCTGTTGTTGAAGATCTTCGAAAAAGACTTCACAACGCGGAAACCTCTATGAGTGATCACATCACCCAACAAACTGCTCCAGAAAAAGAAATTATCTCTCGCTTATCGTCGCAGAGTCGCCGTTTTGTTAGTAAGTACTTCGACCTCTCTTTGTTCATTGGGTGTCGCGCTTTTCTTGGAATTCCTTTTTTGACAAGCTATATTTTCTGCCAACAGGGAAGACGCGTCAGCCTTATGAACTTGAGCTTCCTGAAAATGACCCCCTTCTTGACGCGCTCTCCCTCCTCGAGATTCACGAAGATGAAGCACGCCAAGGCATGGAAGATGCTGACTCAGGCCTGGCGAAGCTATTCCCGTACTTCTTCTCGAAGAAAGAGGAGCCAAAGACATTCGGCGAGCTGGCCAAGTGCTTCAATGTTGAAGAGGATCTTGGGCACAATCTTCGACAAGAAGGCTTGAAGGTTGGTGTCGAAGGTACTATTGCTTTGGTTGCTAGCAGCCAGCAAAACGTTGACTGGGCCAAGGTTGGCGATGTGCCGAAAATGGACACGAAGACATGGGTGTCTTTGATCAAGGCTGCCAAGCCCAACTCGAAGAAGATCCTTGCCTTTCTTGGATTCAAACCGACTCCAGCTCCAAGTTCGTCTAAGCTGGAGGTCAAGTAGACCACCTTGTCTTTCCTCCCCTTTTTTTCTTTTTCTTTCTTCCTTTTGATGTTGTCGCCAAAGTAGCTTTTGGCGACACTTTTCCCACTAGCTCCCTTGAATGTCTTTGTAATTATTCTGAAAATCAATGGAATTCTATTTTGCTTGATGATTGATGTCGACTCTTTTTAATTTCAGTTGATATTTGATAACTATACTCCAACTCATGCTCCTTCCGATATTTTGCCTACTTCTTCTCACTCGAAGAAAGTTCTCATTAATACTGAGCTTGGTGAAAATTCCTCGAGTGAAAATTTATCGCAAGACTTGGAAGAGCTTCGACAGCAGCTTCAGTATGCGAAGAGGCAAACACTTGTGATGATGGAAAAATCTCACAAGGCCTCCGAGGCAGAAAAAATTGCTCTTCAACAAGCTCAAGAGGCCATGGCTGCCAAAGAAGCCACCGTTTCTGAAGCTGAGAAAGCAACTGCTCGAGAGAATTCCATGCTTGAATTGATGAATGAAGCTGCTGCTGATATATCCGGTATTTTATTTCAAACCAAAGCTCCTTCTATCTTTCTGCTGTATCCTTTTTGAGATCGTGCTGTCGTCAAATAGGTTCCTTTCTCGATGCTGCGGCTGAAGATGAAAGGGTAAACACGAGGACCAACCTGCCTGTCAATCTTTCCCTTGACCATGGTTGTTTGTTCTGGGCCACTCCAGAACGGACCCGACAAATTGTCAGATTTCAAGACCGCGCCTGTCAAGTTCGCGATTTCCTAGATTTCTGTACTAGGACATTATCTTTGGTTTACAAAACGATGTTTCCTCGGAACGAAGCACCCAATACTCTTCTTGGCTTGATGGAAAAATTCCGAGATGCTCCGAAAATTCATGGCTTTGTTCGGGCGCAACTCTCTGCTGGCGCCAGGTTTGCCATGATGATGATCAAAATTTGTCATCCCAAGTTTGATATGAGCCAAATTGTTACCAAGTGCTTGGCGAAGATGGCGAAAAGAAAGAGGGATGTCGGCAAAATTGATGATTATGTGACCCCTGTTGCAGAAGATATGATGGATGAACTTCTTCGGATGGATTCTGAATTCTTCGTAAAAGGCAGCTATGCTGAACATAGTACTCGTACTTCAAATCGGATGACCATAGATAATATACTAGGCCATCATTGATTTTTCTTTTTCTTTGAATTTTTCTCAAGAATTGTCTCCTGTATGTTGTAAACATGTTCTATATTGTAAAAGCCCATAAATTTCTTTATCAAGCCTCCGAGTGTCTTGGTGGCGAATTTCTATGTTGTGTGTGCGAGGTTTTGAACCAAGGCAGCTAAATTGTATTGAATATGCTATATTTGCGGGTACGAGCCCCCGTGCCTTGTTGTTGAGTGCTATGTTGTATCCTTGTTTATTTTGCGAGGTGTTTTTGCACCAAGGCGAAATATCTTTCAGAAATATATGCTGCAAGTCTTAAGCACAAGCCCCCGGGCCTGTCGAAGAAATATATATCTCGACTATCTTTATTATATTGCAGCACCGCGAGCCCGCCTCATTAAAAACCTTTTCCGGCCCCACTCGGTGCCCCGAAAAAGGAAAAGAGTGCGTCTGAAAACTCGCGGGCGTTTCAGTACATTGTATTTTTACAAGGAGGACTATATTTCGACACTAAGCGTAAAAACGCCTTAGCTGTGCCACGTTCCAGGGGTTTTTCTCGGGAACCCCTGTCTTCATATCCTTGATTCTGTATGCTCCTCCTTCGATGACTTCCGTGACGATGCAAGGACCAAGCCATGGTGACTCGAGTTTCTCAGTACTCTTTTGGTTGAGTCGTAGAACTAGATCTCCCACTTGGAAGGATCTTGGTCTCAATCGTCGACTATGATAATTCTTCAAGTCTTGCTGATACTTGGTGACCCGTGACAGTACTTCATCTCGAGCTTCATCGAGTGCGTCGACATCGTCCTCCAGTGCTCTTCTTGAAGTTTCTTCATCATATTCTGTGACTCTTGGTGAGTCATGCTCTATTTCAATTGGTAACACTGCCTCAGCTCCGTGGACCAGAAAAAACGGAGTTTCCTGTGTCGTTGTCTTTGGTGTTGTTCGAATACTCCATAATACACTCGGCAGCTCCTCTAGCCAGGTGTGTCGAGCTTTTTCCAGTGGTGCCAACAAACGCTTCTTAATCCGTTGCAGATAATGCCATTGGCTTTTCCGACTTGCCCATTGGTTTGCGGATGCGCAACTGATGCAAAGTGTAGTTTGATGCCTACCTCTGCACAATACGCCTTGAATTCCTTGGATGTGAAGTTGCTACCATTGTCCGTGACGATGCTATTGGGCACTCCAAACCTGAAGACGATGCTTTTCACGAATTTGACGACAGACGCCCCATCTGGTGAATTTATCGGCTTGGCCTCTATCCACTTGGTGAATTTGTCGACAGCGATGAGCATATACTCGTATCCTCCTGGCGAAGCTTTATGTAACTTCCCTACCATATCGAGGCCCCATTGAGCAAAGGGCCAAGACAATGGTATTGGCATCAGTTTTGCTGCCGGAGAGTGAGGTTTGGCGGCAAATCTCTGGCACGCGTCGCAAGTTCGTACTATCTCTTTTGTGTCCTCTATTGCTGTCAACCAATAAAATCCGGCTCTGAAAACCTTGGCTGCAATAGCTCGACTGCTTGCGTGGTCGCCGCAGATTCCCTCGTGTACGTCTTTTAGGATCATCCTTCCTTCTTCGGGTGTAACGCACCTTTGTAGTACTCCCGAAATGCTTCGTTTGTATAACTCCCCTTTGACCACCGTAAAGGCCTTAGATCGCCTAATAACTCGCCTTGCTTCTACTGGATCGTCGGGTATCTCTTGCCTTAGGATGTACGATATGTATGCTTGCATCCAAGGTATCTGCACCATCATGACCAAGTCCTGGTCCTCTTCTTCTTCGTCATCTGGTGTTTCTTTGGTAGCCCCCGAAGGTTTCTTGTCCTTCTCCTTTTTTTTTGTTTTTGTCGACTTCGTAGATCTCTCTGCTATCTCTTCCCAGAATGCGCCTGGTGGAATTGCGAGGCATTGTGACCCGATGTTTGCGAGAACGTCGGCTTCATCATTGCTCAGCCTGCTAATGTGATTTACCTCGCATCCATCAAACAACTTCTCGAGCTCATTATACACCTCTTTGTATGCTATCATACTGTCATTGACTGCATCGCATTGGTTCATGACTTTCTGGGCCACCAACTGCGAGTCGCCAAAGATTTTTAATCGAGTTGCACCACAAGCTTTCGCCATCTTCATCCCGTGTATGAGAGCTTCGTATTCTGCCTCATTATTAGATGCGTTTGGGAACGTCATCCTCAAGACGTACTTCAGCTTGTCGCCTTCGGGTGATATTAGTATCACGCCTGCTCCAGCTCCTTCTAATCTCTTGGACCCATCGAAGTTCATAGTCCAAGTTCTCGATAAATCCGGTGGTCCTGTATTTTGCAACTCCATCCACTCTGCGATGAAGTCTGGTAGAATCTGCGACTTTATTGCCTTCCTTTTTTCATACGTGATGTCCCGAGGGGAAAGTTCTATTCCCCAAAGGGAGACACGACCTGTAGCTTCTGGGTTGTTTAATATGTTGGACAAGGGCGCCTTGTTGACCACTATTATCGGGTGTGCCGAAAAATAGTGCCGCAATTTTCTTGCGGTTGTAAATACTCCATATGCTAGCTTTTGGTACTGAGGATACCTCTGTTTTGAAGGCGATAAAACTTCACTGACGAAGTATACTGGCCTCTGTACTCCATGGAGCTTTCCTTCTTCCTCTCTTTCAACGACAAGTGTTGTGCTTACTACCTGAGGCGTGGCCGCAATGTATAACAACAGAGGTTCCTTTTCTTTTGGCGCCACCAAGATTGGAGGTGTCGAGATTTTGCGTTTGAGATCCTCAAAGGCTCTGTCTGCCTCTTCGTTCCACTGGAACTTCTCTCCCTGCTTGATCAAGGCGTAAAATGGTAACGCCTTTTCCCCCAACCTGGCGATGAATCTGCTTAAAGCTGTGACTCGCCCGGTTAGCTGCTGTATTTCTTTCAACTTTGTTGGCTTTCTCATTGTTACGATTGCCTGGATTTTTTCGGGATTTTCTTCAATCCCTCTTGCTGAGACTAAGAACCCGAGAAGTTCTCCTGCAGGGACGCCAAAAGAACATTTTGTCGGGTTCAGCTTGAGACAGAATTTATCGAGATTGTCGAAAGTTTCCTTTAAATCCTCGATGAGTGTGTCCCCCTTTTTTGATGTTATGACAACGTCGTCGATGTATACTTGTACGTTTTTCCCGATCTGTGTTGCTAAGCACTTCTGCATCATCCGTTGATATGTTGCTCCCGCGTTTTTCAAACCGAAAGGCATTGTTCGATAGCAGAACACGCCGTAGGGTGTGATGAACGCTGTTTTGACCTCGTCTTCTTCTTTCAATCTGATCTGGTTATAACCAGAGTAAGCATCCAGGAAGGAAAGACGTTCGCATCCTGCCGTGGAGTCGATAATTTGATCGATCCTCGGGAGGGGAAAGTGATCCTTTGGACAATGTTTATTGAGATACGTGAAGTCGACGCACATGCGAAGGACTTTTGTGTTTTTCTTCGGCACCAGCACTGGGTTAGCCACCCATGTGGCTTCTGTATGCAACTCCTTGATGAAGCCAGCTTCTCTGAGTCTATCGATTTCCGACAGCATAGCCTTATGGTTTGGTTCCGAAAAACGCCGCAAGGGTTGTTTGATTGGTCTCGCTATTGGATCCAAGTTTAGGTGGTGCTCGGCAAGTTCCCTGGGTACTCCTGGCATGTCAGTTGGACACCATACGAAGATTTTCCAGTGCTCACGGAGGAACTCGACGAGCGCGCTTTCCTATGCGAGGTCCATATTTGTTGCGATGGACGTCGTCTTCTTCGGATCTGTCGGGTGAATCTGCACTTCCTTGGAGTCCTTTGCAGTATTAAATGTTGATTCCTTATTAGGCCTTCCTACATCTGGCAGTACGTCGTAGTCCGTCGTAAGCCTTGACGCCATGTACTCTGCTTGCATCCCGAAGGTTTCTGAGAGCCGATGAAAATCCTTATCACATTTATCGGCTAGCGCGAAGCTTCCTTTAACTGTGATTGGCCCCTTAGGTCCAGGCATCCTCCACAACAAGTATGTGTAATGTGGTACCGCCATAAACCTGGCATATGCTGGGCGCCCCAACAAAGCGTGGTATTGTGATGGGAAATCCACGACTTCAAACTCCAGCCTCTCTATCCTGTAGTTTTCTCGAGTGCCAAACTGAACGTCGAGATTGATCTTCCCCAATGGGTAACTTGGCTTTTCTGGTGTGATGCCGTGGAAACGTGTATCCGTTGGCTTGAGGTTTGCCAAGGATATGTTCATCTTCCTTAGTGTATCTGCGTACATAAGGTTTAAACTGCTGCCTCCATCAATGAACACTCGAGATACATCAAATCCTGCAATCACTGCTGGTAAATAAGTGCTGACTGCCCTAGTCGAGGAACTTGCTGCGGATGATCCGCAATTGTGAAGCCAATATCCTGTCCTGACCAATTGAGGTACTCGACTGTTGGTGGAGGCATCTTCTCTGCCATGAACACCTGTCGCGAGATTACTTTCTGAGCTCTATTGGATGGTCTGCCTTTCTGAATCATCGAGACCGCTCCATGGGAGTTGGGATCAATGTAAGGTGGTGGTGCTGGTGCTGCCGCAATTCTGAGCTGATGTCGATTTTCGTCCGTAATTACGGGAGGAGGTGGCAGGTGGATTTCACTCCTAGGTCCCTGAGGATTTCGACTTGCTGCCTGAGCATTGGCTTGCCCAGTGAACCTCATCATTGCTTGAAAATTTCGGCATTCTTTCTGTAAATGCCCCGACTGCCTCTTCCCGTTATTGTCTACATAGAAGTGCATTTGACACGGGCCGTTCATCATATCCTCGGGAGACACATACGGTCTCTGGAACCTTGGCCCATTATTTTGTCTATTGTTTCGGGAGTCGTCTCTATTGTCGCCTTGCTGCTCGTTGCTTCGTTGGTAGTTATCTCTATTGCTTCCTCCAGCGCTTGCTCGAAACCCAGCCGAAATTTGGCCAGGTGCATCATAACTCGAAAATCGAGAGAATCGTCGTCTATTTTGAAAATTTCAACTGCGGTCCTCCTCAGGTGACCTGTGTCGTTTATTATGCACAGCATCCTCGCCATCTGCCCATCTGTTTGCTATTTCCATTAATGTTGATACTGTTCTTGGGTTAGTTCTTCCTAAGTCCTCCACAAAATCTCCTCGTCGAACTCCTGCCACGAACGCATCTATCGCTCTCTCGTCAGATATGTTTTCAGCCGAGTTTTTGATGATGTTCCACCTTTGGATGTACTTCCTCATTGATTCGTCATGCTTTTGTCGACATGATCTCAATTCCTCGAGTGTCGCAGGTTTTTTGCAGGTAGACCGGAAATTCTTGACGAATATGTCCTCGAAGTCAGCCCAGCTGTCGATGGAACCTGAAGGAAGCTTCTTTATCCAAGATCTTGCAGCTCCACTCAAGTGCACCTGGATGCTTTGCATCGCCGTTGCCCTCGTTCCGCCTATTAACTTCACCGTCTCGAGATAATCTACCAGCCAATCCTCAGGATCCTGCAGTCCGTCGAATTTCTTGAAATTATCAGGCAACTTGAACCCCGAAGGCACCCGAGTTTTTCGGACCCTCCTTGTGAAACATGGTAGCCCACACATATCCTCTTCGGCTATGTCTGGAGAATGTCGATGCTCCCTTCTACTTAGTCGTGCCCTGTCTACCTTTGCTTGAGTTTCCGTGTCCCTTGCTTCGCCTGTTCTCTCGGGAACTGCCGCTGCGACAGCAGGACGTGGACTGTTTTGCCTTGCTGATCCTTCAGGAGATGAATTTACGAACGCTGCTCCCATGGCTCCAACTCCCGCCATGGCCATGTTGTACAATGCCTCTCTTGGATCTCCGGCAGGTGGTTTGGACGCGAGGATGAAAGCTTGCGTCGCCATGTACCCTGCTTCTGGCGTTTTCGGGATGATGTTCCCCCTTGTGTCTATCGACATAAAGGACATGTCGAGATTTTGGACTAAGTTCTCCCTCTCAGCTTCAGGTATATTGTTTAGTCGAGACCTTGCCCTGTTGCGTGCTCCTCTGTGACTGCTGCCCGAAGTACCTGATTGTCGGCTCAATTCTGCTCTTCGCCTACTCGACGCCGATGCTGCTTCTTGCCTTCTATCTAGCTCGATCTTCTGTTTCTCGAGTTCTCGCCTGGTGCGCGCGAGCTTATATTGGTATGCCTGTAACTCCTCTGGTGTTGCCGCGACAGTCATTGGTTCTGTCCCATTGATAGCTCTTTCCACTCGATCCCATACTGCGTGCGGAAATCGCACCATCTCTCGCATTGCCGTGCCGATATATTTTGTCCCCAGTCCTCGCGTAAGATCCGCAGGATCAACGAACGGATTTCCCGCCTCGTCGAAGTTTTCTGATGTCTGTTCTTGAGGTCGGCTTGAATCTCCGATCGCGTAGATCTTATGATACTTTATTTTTTTTATTTTTTCGAGATCGGTGACACCGTCATGTATACTGGCGAAGACCTTTCCCACAGTAATAGACTTGTCGATAAAGTCGAAGCTATCGACACTATCAGAATCGCTGCTTATATTGGAGTCCGCAGACGACTCGAAAGACATGTCACTGAAGATCTTGGCGAGTTTTTCGCTTGCCCTGGTGCTGATGAAGCGTGGCGAGGAGATTTCTTCATCGCCTGACTCGACTGATGATGCCGAGCTTGAGGATTCAGTATCGACCGCTGAAAATCTTGAGAAGATCGGAACTTCGAGACGATGCGTTCCTTCCTTTCCGACGCGAAAGTGGAACCTTCCAAACGTCATCTCCATAGGCTCCTCCAGATATGTATATGCATCCAAACGGGAGGGCGGGTGAGGAACAAAATCAACGAGACCAGTTTCGATATGTTTACCTTTGTCCATGATGTTGCTTGCTATCGACGAAGTCGACGATCTTGAACGTGCCATCGAGATCAGTTCCTTGTCTCCTCTAAATCCCACAGACGGCGCCAATTGACAAGGGATTAACTTGTCAATGCCTACAAGTAGTAGACTAGGGTTTTGTTGGATGTAGAGGGCAAGTAGATCTCGAAGGTTTCAGCCGAAAAGTACTCGACGATTGTAAAACTAGGGTTTGGAAAACAATGATTCGGTCCTTTCTTTGTCCCTCGACTCCCCCTTATATAGAAGTTGGAGCCGAGGGATTTGTAATACACAAGTTTACAGAGTCCGGGAGGGTTTCTGACCCATCCCGCAAGATTACAAAGTACACTTCCTATTACAACTCTATCTTTCCATAATAACATCTTGGGCTTCCGAATCTTCTTATTCTTCGAGTCATGGGCCTTGAATAAATCCCGGGTACCATCTTCGGTAGGCCCATTGGGGATGCCTATGTCACCGACAGGCTATGAAAGGGGGAATAGATCGCATCAATACTATCATAGTAATAGTTAACTTCATAATCTACAAGAGATTACAATCATAACCTATGCCAAGTACTACATGATGCACACACTGTCAACATTACATCATAAAGGAGGAATAGAGTACTTTAATAACATCACTAGAGTAGCACATAGTAATAGTGATACAAAGCTCATCATATGAATCTCAATCATGTAAGGGAGCTCATGAGATCATTGTATTGAAGTACATGGGAGAGAGATTAACCACATAGCTACCGGTACAGCCCTTAGCCTCGAGGGAGAACTACTCCCTCCTCATCATAGGAGACAGCAGCGGCGATGAAGATGGCGGTGGTGTCGATGGAGATGCCATCCGGGGGCACTTCCCCGTCCCGGCGGCGTGCCGGAACAGAGACTTCTGTCCCCCGAATCTTGGCTTCGCGATGGCGGCGGCTCTGGAAGGTTTTCCGTATCGTGGCTTTTGGTACTGGGGTATTCGCGACGAAGGCTTTAAGTAGGCGGAAGGGTAGGTCAGGGGGCGTCACGAGGGGCCCACACACTAGGGCGGCGCGGGCCCCCCTAGGCTGCGCCGCCTTGGTGTGTCGCCACCTCGTGGCCCCACTTCGTGATCCTTTCGGTCTTCTAGAAGCTTCGTGGAAAAATAGGACCCGGGGCGTTGATTTCGTCCGATTCCGAAAATATTTCCTTTGTAGGATTTCTGAAACCAAAAATAGTAGAAAACGAGAACCGGCACTTCGGCATCTTGTCAATAGGTTAGTTCCGGAAAATGCATAATAATGACATAAAGTGTGTATAAAACATGTGTGTATCATCATAAAAGTAGCATGGAACATAAGAAATTATAGATACGTTGGAGACGTATTAGCATCCCCAAGCTTAGTTCCTACTCGTCCTCGAGTAGGTAAACGATAACAAAGAATAATTTCTGAAGTGACATGCTACTTACATAATCTTGATCATACTATTGTAAAGCATATGAGATGAATGCAGCGATTCGAAGCAATGGTAAAGACAATGAGTAAACAACTGAACCATATAACAAAGACTTTTCATGAATAGTACTTTCAAGACAAGCATCAATAAGTCTTGCATAAGAGTTAACTCATAAAGCAATAAATTCAAAGTAAAGGCATTGGAGCAACACAAAGGAAGATTAAGTTTCAGCGGTTGCTTTCAACTTCAACCACTACTAGGAAAAAGGCAATCAGTGGCGCACCACATATAGCCTTCAGTGGCGCACTAGTGGTGCGCCACTGCTATCACGCCACTGCTAACTCCTAGTAGTGGCGCACTAGGGGTGCGCCACTACTAGCCTGGATAACAGTGGCGCACTACGTGGTGCGCCATTGACATGTCCAGCAGTGCGCCACTATTACTCCAAAGTGGTGCGCCACTGTTGGCAGTGGCAGTGCGCCACCACTGTCTAGATGAGGTGCGCCACTGCTACCGTTTTGCGTGCGCCACTGTTTCAGCAAGGTGGTGCGCCACTGCTGCGTGTGGACGTGCGCCACTGCTGTCTCCAGGACGTGCGCCACATATGAGAATCCTGGTGCGCCACTGCTAGTCTCGGAGGGGATCACAGGGCAGTGCGCCACTGGATCCCGCGCAGTGCGCCACTACTACTTATTGGACGTGCGCCACTGATGGGCCACTAGTGCGCCACTGCTACGAATTTCGAATTTTTTTTTGTATCCTGGCAGGTATTTATACAGGTTGTATATCACAAGCACAATACAGGATATAACACATATAAACAACAGCACAGCTTATCCATACATAGTTCTTCACATTAGCCCCACATGATTCACAAGATTTCACATTAGAGAAGTTACGAGGTTACAATGCAAGTTATGGGGTTACAAAGTGGCAAATGAGCTAGTGGTTACACAAGATCGATTATCTAAAGTACAATCACATAGAAGAGAGCTAGAGTCACTACTAGCACCATCCCGATGATAGTGGTCTTCATCCGGTTCCTCCTCCGCTCCCTCCTCTCTCCCGCCAAATAGCGTGCGTATCTATCTTCGGCCTCCGCTCTAGTGGTGTACCCTTTGTAGCTGTTACCGCTAAAACGGTGAACCTATCTCCGACACTCCTCCCAGTCGTTGTAGACTCCGGGAACCTTGCCCTTGTACACGACATACCACGTCATATCTGCACATATATGAACAAGCCAAAGAAACATTAGTGCACGCTCATAGATGTTTGCAACGAATAAGAGCAAACTCAAAAACGATCCAAGTAGTATGAACTAAAAGGCATGCCTCATACATTGTTGGTCGGAACAAATATCAACATTTAGGGAAGGGGTTAGCGAAACCAAGTAGGATGCACAAGAGATTGATACTTCTGTTATCGCACCAGGTTCACTAGCCCCTCCCCCAAGTGTACAAGTGACCAAACATTCTAATCATCGGCATTTTAAAATACGAAAGCAAATGGAAGAATGACAAGGGCCTCATACTTTGTCGGTCGAAACAAATATGAACATCCCGGGATGGCGTTAGTGAGGCCGGGTAGGATGCACAAGAGATTGATATTTGTGCCATCATACCAGGCTCACTAGCGACACCCAGAGTGTACAGTTGACCGAACATTCTAATCATCGGCATTTTAAAATACGAAAGCAAATGGAAGAATGACAAGGGCCTCATACTTTGTCGGTCGAAACAAATATGAACATCCCGGGATGGCGTTAGTGAAACCAAGTAGGATGCACAAGAGATTGATACTTGTGTCATCGCACCAGGTTCACTAGCCCCTCCCCCAAGTGTACAAGTGACCAAACATTCTAATCATCGGCATTTTAAAATACGAAAGCAAATGGTAGAATGACAAGGGCCTCATACTTTGTCGATCGAAACAAATATGAACATCCCGGGATGGCGTTAGTGAGGCCGGGTAGGATGCACAAGAGATTGATATTTGTGCCATCACACCGGGCTCACTAGCGACACCCCGGAGTGTACGAGTTGACCGAACATTCTAATCATCGGCCAAATGCAATTAAGAAGTGCCAACTCAAACAAGAGATAAGTAGCTACTATGAACTAAATGGAATGCCTCATACATTGTTGGTCAAAACAAATTTTAACATTCAGGGATGGAGTGAGCGAGGCCGGGTAGGATGCACAAGACATGGATATTTGTGCCATCACACCAGGCTCGCTCGCTCCACCCCCAAGTGTACAAGTGACCAACCATTCTAATCATCGGCATATGCAAACAAAATTAACGACCAAATCAAGTGCGGAAAACGACAGAGCCATATATATAAGTTCACAAACATAGCCGAACTAGTAATTAATAGCAAGTAAAGTGCTGGATAAAGTTTATTACAACGAAGCTCGTCTTTAGTTCACAACTACATAACTAGGCTCGCACATCAAGACTTTCTCGGAGCGTGGATAAAACCGCCGCCTTTCTTCAAGCACATCCATGAGCGGTAGTCGTCACCCTGCATTTGGAGCTTTGTGTCTATGTCACTGTTTGACGGTTGATAGCCGGCGAAGAACTCCCCGCGCTTCTAACGACATCTTGATGGATGATTTCACAAAACTCTACTTGGATGCGGAAGAAGTCTTGCTTGATGCCGTCGTCAGGGACCCGCGCCAATTTGTTGGCCCAGTCTCTGAGATGCTCAGGTAGCGTAAGCTGCTGCTCGGTCCCGTATGAACTTATCCATGTGATAGAGGGCGTAGTAGGCATCCTTGTTACTAGAAGGCGGCTTCTTGACGCAGGGAAACTTTGTTTGGTGCTTGAACACATGCTTCCCGTACCTAACATTTGGCCTCTGCATGTTGCCTTTCGCTTTGACGTAGCCATTGAGAGCATCATCAAGTACGGCCTTGACATTTGTGTAGTCCGTGGTTGACTTACCGTCCGCATCGAGGTATGTGGCCACGGAATGCTTCGGGGTTATGGAGATGAGTGTGCAGGTTTTGTCTCTGCGTAGAACACATAATATTTAAGAACATGACGATTGAAATCTAAAAAAATCACGAGTTAAGAACGATACGGTGAGGGCCGGGGTGACTTACTCGGGAAATACGAGCGAGGAGGATGTTACACTTCTTCTGGTTCGCTAGAAAGAATCTTTGAGGTATCCACTCGCGACTGCCCGGTCTCCGGCGGTGGCCAAGTGGACGGCATGCATGTAGAAGGGGTCGGCTATCGCGATGTCCGGGATCTTGTTTCTAATGATCCGCATCGCCTTGCTGAGCGAGTATAGGCGAATGAAGGTGTAGTGCAGCGGATAACTGTTCAGCATGGCGAAGATGTCATCATACCGCAGGAAGATATTCTCCGCGAAGCCACTATCGACAAAGCCATGGCCCGAGGGCACCTTGGCAACATACACTGGGTATCCATTATCTTTCTCCCTGAGACGCCACTCCTCCATAAACATAACACCGTCAACCGAGAGATCGCATAGGACCGGGTGCAGCATCGTACAATCTTTGAACTAGCATCCGCTCACCCGACACATGCACCCTCGCCTCTATATTCTTGGGCACTGGTGGCCCGTCCTGAGCACGGATAGGTAATGGCTGGCTGGCGGACTTGTCATCCTTCTTCTTTCTTTTCCGTCCCTTCGGCTTCATTTTTATCGGGACTGCATTCTCCTCTTCGCAAGCCTTCTTCAGTGTGTTAGGACTGATAACACTTCTCACCTCGGCTATCGGCTGAGTCTCGGTGAAATCGGCAGCTGGAGGCGTCTCCTGAGAACAGAATAAGGCGCCGCTTGTTGCAATAGGTTTTCCCCTCGGCGGCAGCTTGAGAGGGTTGGCTACTGAGATCGTAGTCCATCACCCCAAAATCGAAGTTGCAGTCCGGGTTGGCGAACGTCTTGTCCTCGTCCGGACCATCGTTCGGATCCTGTGCCATCTGCATGTCCACATCAGCCGATTGCGGCACCGTTGGGGTGGTCTTGCCATGGCTTGGCACCGGCACGGCTGGGGGTGCTGTACGTGGGGTGGTGTCCCTCGCCCCCAAACGAATCTGGCTCTTTGGCCAAACCATGGACCAATTGAAGCAATGCTGGAGGGTAAGGACCTCATCTTCGTCGGCACCATGGGGTTGAAAGGGAGGTAGCACGTCGTCGTAGCCGCTAAGCACCCGAACCGAGTTGAATCCTATACACGTCGGGTTGCATGGGTTTACCGTGTAACTGACGGTTGCTCGGTTGAACAATTTTGGCCTTGGCAACATCGATCAACTCGCCGTTCACAAACTGCAGGAGAGTGCATGGGACGTCGACGGCGGAGCTCTGCGGAAAACATGTAGGGCGTTAGGGATGGCTAGCTAGTCAAAGGCAAGGATATATATGGAAGTCATTGGCCAAGGGTTGGTTACCGTGATGGCATCCAGCTCGGCTAAGGTCGAGGCACCGCCGGCGGCGGGCGTGCAACTGATGGAGTGGCCGCTTGTTGGCGCGGTGCCGGGCGGCGTATTATCCGCAGCGACGGGTGCATTGACCTGAAGTAATGGCGCCGCGGGAGACACCAAGGTTGGCGCCGCGGGAGCCACCACGGTTGGCGCCGCGGGAGCCACCAAGGTTGGCGCCGCCGGAGCAACCAATGTTGGCGCCGCCGGAGACACCATTGTTGCCGCATGCGGACTCACCGATGGCTCCACGCTGTGGGAGTTGCTGCCCGTGAAACTGGGAACCGGGGGAGGCCCCTTTTTTCCTCCCTCATACCACGCGTCCAGACCGGCAACCAAGGTAGGGATGAGGGAGCTAAGCGTCGTGCCCACTTGGTCCTCCACTTGCTTGTCTTTGCGTCCTCTGTTGGGTCTCCACGATTTGTTGCACTTGTTGCCGCACTTGCTCCTCGACCGATGTCGGGATCTGCGCAACTTGTGCCTTGAGCTGTGCGACCTCCTTCTCATCGATGGTGGCCTTTCTCTCCTTTTTCCCCGACTTATAGTATTCTGACCATTTCATAGAGCATCCTTTGCCGACCACACGACCAGCCGACGTCGGCTTACTCAATGGATCCCTCTTCTTGTGGGCATTCAATGCCCTATTTAAAGGGTTGTCCCAAGGGGCACACTGCGAGGAGCTCGTGGACCCCGCGCCGCTACTAGCTTCCTTTTCACTTTCCGTAGCGATCTCCTTAGCCTACGGGAGGAACATGCATGAACCATTTAGAAATTTGGATTCATCAATAAGAATGCAACCATAAAGGAGCTAATTAAGCGGGTGCATTCCTTACCAGAAGAGCCTCAAACTCCTTCACATCCGGAGTGGTGGTGAGCTCCTTTGTTTTCGGGTCAATACGGTACCGGGCCGGGAGAAAGTTCCTGGTTTGCTTGTTTGTGTATTGCGGGAGGAGGGGCTCGAGGCCGTTCTTCACACGCTCCTCATCCGCGGCGTCCCATTTCGGTTGCGCCACCCTAAAACCGCCGAGGACCAAGTTTGTGGGTGCCTAAGTTCAGTTTTCGCATGTCCTTCCCCACTCGACTAGAATCCGACGTTGACTCGCTCTCGCACTTGATCTTGAAATCAGCGTAGTCTTGCTCGGTGATCGAGGGATTTGACTCCTTGATCTTCTCGTAACTCTCACCATTATTAATCATTTTCTTCACTCGGGTCCTCCAACTAGCGAGGGCGGTGCTCATCTTCGTGAGGGCGGCATTGTGCACTTTGTTCCGCATGAGACGCTTTTCTGAGCAGTCCACCGGGAACTCGTATCGTTCGTGTAGCTTCTTGAAGAGGAGGGTGCGCAAATTCGCTCGGTCGGGATGCCCGAGGTTCTCGGTGTTGATCGAGACCGTGCTCCGGAGGATGCACCCGAGTTGGGCAGAGTACCCTTTGACTAAATCAGGGGTGCCGTTGGATGCCCACGGCGTTCACTTCGGTGAATGCTTGCTTCACGGTGCTTGAGCACATTCGGGCGACGCTCCCTCCGTAGCTTCTTCGGTGCGCCGGTGTCATCCTCGGCGGCACCATCCGTGGTGTCATCCTCGGCGGCACCATCAGTGGTGTCATCCTCGGCGGCATCGTCCGCTCGGTACTCTGGATCGGGGCCATCATCCTCGCCGTCGTCGCGGCGAGGTTGTGACTCCATCACCTCAATTTCATCGGTTAGCATCCAGAACGGCTTGCTACCGCTGCCGCCGGCCTCTTCGTTGTTGGCCATGTTCGAACTAAGTAGGAAAAAATGCATAAAATTAGCGCAAGATTTCACGGAAAAATTGGGCATGACCTATGCTAATTTATGGACATATGAGTGCCCCATTTTCGCCGAAACGGAAATGAATCAACATTTCGGCGATAATGGGCAACTCTGTCGATCCCTGCACAAGAATATGACAAGCAGCAACAGAGAATGAACTAAACCAGAGAATGAACTTGTTCTTTTTATGAACTAAAACATCTTTTCCCCCTTCCTTGCTTGCTACATCTGCAACAAAATAAATGGTAAAACTAAACTACAAAGAACTTGCTGCATTCCTATGAACTCCTTTTGTGAAATCAAAATTACAGAGAGTATTCCCGCACCTAACAACCTAGCAGCAGCAGCAAGCAAGCAAGCAACCTAGCAGCAGCAGCAACAAGCAAGCACATATATAGCAGCAGCAGCCTAGCAAGCACATAGTAGCAGCAGCAAGCAAGCAACCTAGCAAGCACATAGCAGCAACCTAGCAAGCACATAGCAGCAGCAGCAAGCAACCTAGCAAGCACATAGTACCTAGAATACAGATGAAATCCTCATGCTGCAGCTTTACGGTGTTCATTCCAAAACAAAACCTTGCAAGATATATACTATAGCAGCCAAATACAGACACAACACCAACTACATATTTACCATGAATTTCTTTGATCAGCCAAATGAAGCAAGTGTGCTATTTGTATGAACAGAACCACAAAACTAGATATGAACATGCCCACATTCAAGAATGGTTTCACCTTTTCCTCCTATTTTCTTATAGTGGAATACAAGTTCAATAATCACTCAATACTGCTTGATATATTAATGTAAAATACCTTAAACAGAGTCATATATTCACCTTATCCTAATGTAATGCTAGCAGTATTGCTCCTCTAAGGAAAATTATATCCTCAAATTAAGTTTTAGCATGCACGCCAACCCACTTCTCAGCATCTAGGCCTAACACGCTGTTGAAATATATTGACCCACTTCACAGGTTCTCCTCTAAGGAGCAGCAGTTCTTTTCTTTTTTGTGCTTAGATCATGTTTGGTGATAAGCATTAATATGTCCATTACCTTTGATTTTTCTTCTGATAACACACAGCAATACAGCATACGAGTGCTACTATCGTGGATTGTAAAGCTCATGCCAAACAGGCTCTAGTGCACACACATGAGAACAGATTCACAAGGCAGGTGCTAGGTGCATGTAAAAAATCCTAGCAGCAGAGGAGGGGGAGCAGCGGCGGTAAGAAACCTACCTTGGAAGGATGTGGTGGTGGCGTCGGCGGTCGAGGGCGGCACGGCGTGCTTCTCCCGCTGCTGCTCCGGGACGCTTGCGTGGCGTGCTGCTCCTCCGTGGCGAGGTCGGGGACGAGGTCGCCGGACGAGGTGCTGCTCCTCCGCGGCGAGGTCGAGGACAAGGTCGCGGACGAGGTGGGAGAGGCGGTCGCCGGCGGTGAATCGAGGAGGAGGCCACCGGTGGGAGGAGGGGATCGAGGTCGAGGGGATGCGGCCGTCGGGGTCGAGGAGGGCGTTGCTCGGGGGAGGGGTGGCGGCCGCCGGTGGGAGGTGGCGTCACTCGGGGAGGGGTGGCGCGCGAGGCGGATCGAGGGACGGCGGCGTCGCTCGGGGAAGGGGAGGGACGGCGGCGTCGCTCGGGGCGAGGTGGGATCTGGTCGAGACGGGGGAAGAAAGGGGAAATTTCACTAAGTCCCCTGATGCCTTAGCAATAGCGCACCTCTCGGGGTGCGCCACTATGAGGCTTAGCAATGGCGCACCTCTAGGGGTGCGCCACTGCCTCTTTATGTCTGGGTCAAAAGAATAACGCGGGGGGGATTGACATATCCCGCTTAGTACCGCATTGGCTCTGTCCCTGGTTGGTTTGTGCCAAACCCCTGCCGGCCAGGTTCGAACCCTGGCGGCCCCAATTTTTTTCCTTTTCTTTTTAAATTGATTTAACACTATAATAAACATCCAAAATAGCATAATACACCAAAATAAAAGGCATAAATAATTATAATTATGTAGAATATTTAAAATACTATAGAATCTAGAAAATATCCAAAAATATAAATTATATGTCTATTTTGATCGGTACAATGTGTAGATTAACAATATGACATCCATTATTCATACAAGAAAATGATACATAATTATCTTTTCACAATCTTCTTGCCCTTCTTTCTCGCGGTTGAATAATTTAGCCCCGGAACTCCTAGACTTCTTCTCTTGAATGGACGGCCTTTAGGTAGGGTGGTCCTGCGCGCTTCTTCTTGTTGTGTATGGTTCTTCATCATCGTCGTCGTCATCTTCCATCTTCGGATCGCCGTACTTGGTCAAGTCTAGCTCGTTGGCGGCTCCATCCATTCCGATATAATGCTCCTTTTGCCTCTCCTCACGACAACACGGCTGGGCTTAATTTTGCGGGTCGGTAATGAAGAAGCATTGGTCACTTGGGAAGCTAGTACCCATGGCTCATATTTCGCGGGGTGACCTTTGCGCCCGCTGTCTTGGATTTGGCTTCGGGTATATAACCATGGTGGTGAAATGCCGGTCTTCTTTTATGACGTTCTTGGCCCACCTGACACGGAACATCGGCACATTCTCTCCGGCGTAGCTCAGCTCCCAGATCTCCTCGATCTTTCCGTAGTATCTCTGCTTGACGTCACCGGTGTAGGACTCCATCATATCATTACCCCGGAGTTCTGATAATCGCTCTTCATGTCCTTTTCCTCGGTGTAGAATAATCGCATAACATATATATGTGCACACACACGTGTGTGTGCAAGACGAAGTGGTGCGCCACTGCTACGCCTCTAGCATCTCTAAAGGGGCTCTGGCCACCCCCTAGCAGTGGCGCACCTAATGACATGCGCCATAGGTAACCTACGTAGCAGTGGCGCACCACAGCAGTGCGCCATTGCTAAGCCTATCATCTCTAAACGGGCTCTGGACACCTCCTAGCAGTGGCGCACCTCTACAACGTGCGCCATAGGTAAGGAATGTAGCAGTGGCGCACCACGGAGACGTGCGCCACTACTAGGTTGGGGGAGGACCTGGCCTCCTGTCACCACTTACTTATGGCGCACCAGAATCAAGGTGCGCCACTACTACTTTTGTAACAGTGGCCCACCGTTTTGTGGTGCGCCACTGCTAAGTAGTAGTGGCGCACGGCAGTCATGGTGCGCCACTGATGGCAGTCTTACGGCTAGGCCTTTTCCTAGTAGTGAACATGTATGTCTCATGGATAATTGTCAACACAAAGTAATATGATTAATGCAAATATGCAAGTATGTAGGAATCAATGCACAGTTAACACAAGTGTTTGATTCTAAGATGGAAGGAAATAGGTAAACTGACTCAACATAAAGTAGAAGAATGGCCCTTCGTAGAGGGAAGCATGTATTGCTATATTTGTGCTAGAGCTTTTATTTTGAAAACAAGAAACAATTTTGTCAACGGTAGTAATAAAGTATATGTGTTATGTATAAGATATCCTATAAGTTGCAAGCCTCATGCATAGATTACCAATAGTGCCCGCACCTTGTCCTAATTAGCTTGGATTTACATGTTTTATCATTGCATAACATATTCTTCAACCAAGTGTCACAAAGGGGTACCTCAATGCCGCCTGTACAGAGGTCTAAGGAGAAAGCTCGCATTGGATTTCTCGCTTTTGATTATTCTCAACTTAGACATCCATACCGGGACAACATAGACAATAGATAATGGACTCCTCTTTAATGCATAAGCATTCAACAACAGATAATATTCTCATGAGAGATTGAGGATTGTTGTCCAAACTGAAACTTCCACCATGGATCATGGCTTTAGTTAGCGGCCCAATGTTCTGCTCTAACAATATGCATACTCAAACCATTTGATCATGATAAATCACCCTTACTTCAGACAAGAAGAACATGCATAGCAACTCACATGATATTCAACAAAGGTGAAATAGTTGATGGCGTCCCCAGGAACATGGTTACCGCTCAACAAGCAACTTATAAGAAATAAGATACATAAGTACATATTAAATACCACAATAGTTTTTAAGCTATTTTTCCCATGAGCTATATATTGCAAAGACAAAGAATGGAATTTTAAAGGTAGCACTCAAGCAATTTACTTTGGAATGGCAGAGAAATACCATGTAGTAGGTAGGTATGGTGGACACAAATGGCATAGTTTTGGCTCAAGGATTTGGATGCACGAGAAGTATTCCCTCTCAATACAAGGCTTAGGCTAGCAAGGTTGTTTGAAGCAAACACAAGTATGAACCGGTACAGCAAAACTTACATAAGAACATATTGCAAGCATTATAAGACTCTACATTGTCTTCCTTGTTGTTCAAACCCTCACCAGAAAATATCTAGACTTTAGAGATACCAATCATGCAAACCAAATTTCAACAAGCTCTATGGTGTTTCTTCACTAATAGGTGCAAAGTACATGATGCAAGAGTTTAAACATGATCTATTTGAGCACAACAATTGCCAAGTATCAAATTATTCAAGACATTATACCAATTACCACATGAAGCATTTTCTGTTTCCAACCAAATAGCAATAAACGAAGCGGTTTTCAACCTTCACCATGAACATTAAAAGTAAAGCTAAGAACACCAGTGTTCATATGAACAAGCGGAGCGTGTCTCTCTCCCACACAAGCATGAATTTATTCAGAGAATGAAAATAACAAAATGAAAATAAAAGCACATAGACGCTCCAAGTAAAGCACATAAGATGTGACGGAATAAAAATATAGTTTCACTAGAAGAACCTGATAAATTGTTGATGAAGAAGGGGATGCCTTGGGCATCCCCAAGCTTAGACGCTTGAGTCTTCTTGAAATATGCAGGGATGAACCACGGGGCCATCCCCAAACTTAGACTTTTCACTCTTCTTGATCATATATCATCCTCCTCTCTTGACCCTTGAAAACTTCCTCCACACCAAACTCGAAACAAACTCATTAGAGGGTTAGTGCATAATCAAAAATTCACATGTTCAGAGGTGAAATACTCATTCTTAACACTTCCGGATATTGCACAAAGCTACTGAAAGTTAATGGAACAAAGAAATCCATCAAACATAGCAAAATAGGCAATGCGAAATAAAAGGCAGAATCTGTCAAAACAGAACAGTCCGTAAAGACGAATTTTTCTGGGGCACTTAACTTGCTCAGATGAAAATGCTCAAATTGAATGAAAATTGAGTACATATCTGGGGATCACGCACGTAAATTGGCATATTTTTCTGAGTTACCTACAGACGGGGCTACTCAATTTCGTGACAGTAAGAATTATATTTCTGCGCAGTAATCCAAATCTAGAATCAACCTTACTATCAAAGACTTTACTTGGCACAACAATGCAATAAAATAAAGATAAGGAGAGGTTGCTACAGTAGTAACAACTTCCAAGACACAACAAAACAGTAGCAAAATAAAAGCATGGGTTATCTCCCAAGAAGTGCTTTCTTTACAGCCATTAAGATGGGCTCAGTAATTTTAATGACGCTCGCACAAGAAATAAGAGTTGAAGCAAAAGAGAGCATCAAAAAGAAAGTTCAAAACACATTTAAGTCTAACCCACTTCCTATGCATAGGAATTTTGTACACAAATAAATTCATGAAGAACAAAGTGACAAGCATAGGAAGATAAAACACAAGTAACTTCAAAAAATTTAGCATGTAAAGAGGTGTTTTTGTAACATGAAAATTTCTACAACCATATTTTCCTCTCTCATAATAATTTCCAGTAGCATCATGAACAAACTCAACAATATAACTATCACATAAAGCATTCTTATCATGAGTCTCATGCATAAAATAATTACTACTCCCAACATAAGCATAGTCATTCTTATTAATTGTAGTGGGAGCAAATTCAACAAAGTAGCTATCATTATTATTCTCATCATCAAATATAGGAGGCATAGTATAATCATAATAAACTTTATCCTCCATAGTAGGTGGCACCAAAATACCACTATCATTATAATCATCATAAATGGGAGGCAAAGTATCATCAAAGTAAATTTTCTCCTCCATGCTTGGGGGACTAAAAATATCATGCTCATCAAAACCAGCTTCCCCAAGCTTAAATTCTTCCATAGCATTAGCAATAATAGTATTCAAAGAGTTCATGCTAATAACATTGCTACAACTATTTTGCAAGCAAAGTTCCATGGGTTTTTTAATTCTCTCTTCAAACACATCATGTCCTAATTCAATATAAAGTTCATAAAGATCTCTAATTTTTTTGTTGTTTTCCATTAATCCTAACTAGTGTAAACAAGAAACAAAAAGATGCAATTGCAGGATCTAAAGGAAATAGCTTCGAGCACTCACACACCGGCAACAGTGCTAGGAAATAACTTAGTAGTCGGAGGATGTTAATACCTTTTACCTTACCTCCCCGGCAACGGCACCAGAAAATACTTTCTGTCCACAACAGGAGCGTGGTTGACGTGGGAGGTAGAAATCTCTGTGGTGTAGCTTTTCTTTGTTCCCCGGCAACGGCGCCAGAAAATAGCTTGATGTCTATGCACGCTTATATTCCTGTAGATAGTGTTGGGCCTCCAAGAGCAGAGGTTTGTAGAACAGCAGCAAGTTTCCCTTAAGTGAATCACCCAAGGTTTATCGAACTCATGGAGGTAGAGGTCAAAGATATCCCTCTCAAGCAAGCCTGCAATCACGATACAAGAAGTCTCTTGTGTCCCCAACACACCTAATACACTTGTCAGATGTATAGGTGCACTAGTTCGGCGAAGAGATAGTGAAATACAAGTAATATGGATGTATATGAGTGGTAATAACGGCGCCAGAAAATTGCTTGCTGGCGTGCAGTTGATGGTGGTAATATTGCAGGAAGTAAAGATGTAGTAGAACAGTAAATAAGCGATGATTGAAGTATTTGGAAACAAGGCCTAGGGATCATACTTTCACTAGTGGACACTCTCAACATTGATCACATAAATAAATAAGTTCTCTTCTCTTATGCTACTTCTACACTCTCTTGTTGGATAACAAACACCATTCATTGTGTAGGGCTACAAGAGCACCTCAATGCCGGAGTTAACAAGCTCCACAACATTCGGAGTTCATATTTAAGTAACCTTAGAGTGCATGATAGACCATTGCAATTTAAACCGAGTACTAACATAGCATGCACACCGTCACCGACAGGCTATGAAAGGGGGAATAGATCGCATCAATACTATCATAGTAATAGTTAACTTCATAATCTACAAGAGATTACAATCATAACCTATGCCAAGTACTACATGATGCACACACTGTCAACATTACATCATGAAGGAGGAATAGAGTACTTTAATAACATCACTAGAGTAGCACATAGTAATAGTTATACAAAGCTCATCATATGAATCTCAATCATGTAAGGCAGCTCATGAGATCATTGTATTGAAGTACATGGGAGAGAGATTAACCACATAGCTACTGATACAGCCCTTAGCCTCGAGGGAGAACTACTCCCTCCTCATCATAGGAGACAGCAGCGGCGAAGAAGATGGCGGTGGTGTCGATGGAGATGCCTTCCGGGGGCACTTCCCCGTCCCGGCGGCGTGCCGGAACAAAGACTTCTGTCCCCCGAATCTTGGCTTCGCGATGGCGGCGGCTGTGAAGGTTTTCCGTATCGTGGCTTTTGGTACTGGGGTAGTCACGATGAAGGCTTTAAGTAGGCGGAAGGGTAGGTCAGGGGGCGTCACGAGGGGCCCACACACTAGGGCGACGCGGGCCCCTTTCGGTCTTCTGGAAGCTTCGTGGAAAAATAAGACCCTGGGCGTTGATTTCATCCAATTCCGAGAATATTTCCTTTGTAGGATTTCTGAAACCAAAAATAGCAGAAAACAGGAACTGGCACTTCGGCATCTTGTCAATAGGTTAGTTCCGGAAAATGCATAATAATGACATAAAGTGTGTATAAAACATGTGTGTATCATCATAAAAGTAGCATGGAACATAAGAAATTATAGATACGTTGGAGACGTATCAGATATATGCCCAAGAGGCAATAATAAAGTGGTTATTATATATCTTTATGTTTATGATAAATGTTTATATACCATGCTATAATTGTATTAACTGAAACATTGATACATGTGTGTTATGTAAACAACAAGGAGTCCCTAGTAAGCCTCTTGTATAACTAGCTTGTTGATTAATGGATGATCATAGTTTCATGATCATGAACATTAGATGGTATTAATAACAAGGTTATGTCATTATATGAATGATGTAATGGACACACCCAATTAAGCGTAGCATAAGATCACGTCATTAAGTTTTTTGCTATAAGCTTTCGATACATAGTTACCTAGTCCTTCGACCATGAGATCATGTAAATCACTTATACCGGAAAGGTACTTTGATTACATCAAACGCCACTGCGTAAATGGGTGGTTATAAAGGTGGGATTAAGTATCTGGAAAGTATGAGTTGAGGCATATAGATCAACAGTGGGATTTGTCCATCCCGATGACGGATAGATATACTCTGGGCCCTCTCGGTGGAATGTCATCTAATTAGCTTGCAAGCATATGAATGGTTCATAAAGATACTACATACCACGGTACGAGTAAAGAGTACTTGTCAGGAGACGAGGTTGAACAAGGTATAGAAATACCGATGATCAAACCTCGGACAAGTAAAATATCGCGTGACAAAGGGAATCGGTATCGTATGTGAATGGTTCATTCGATCACTAAGTCATCGTTGAATATGTGGGAGCCATTATGGATCTCCAGATCCCGCTATTGGTTATTGATTGGAGAGAGGTCTCGACCATGTCTACATAGTTCGCGAACCGTAGGGTGACACACTTAAGGTTTGATGTTGTTTTAGTAGATATGGAATATGGAATGGAGTTCGAAGTTTTGTTCGGAGTCTCGGATGGGATCCAGGACATCACGAGGAGTTCCGGAATGGTCCGGAGAATAAGATTCATATATAGGAAGTCATTTTATAAGTTTGAAAATGATCCGGTGCATTTATGGAAGGTTCTAGAAGGTTCTAGAAAAGTGCGGAAGAAATCACTATGGAAGGTGGAGTCCCGAAGGGACTCCACTAGCATGGCCGGCCAACCCTAAGGGGGTGGAGTCCCAGGTGGACTCCACCTAAGGTGGCCGGCCACCCCACCTCAAGGAAAGGTGGGAGTCCCACCTTGGGTAGGACTCCCTCCTTGAGTAGGTTTCCCACCTATGGGAGGTTTTAGTGTTGGGGTCTTATTCGAAGACTTGAACTACAACTCTTGGGGCTTCCACCTATATAATGAGGGACAAGGGGAGGGGGCCGGCCACACCAAGCCATAGTTGGCTGCACCCCCTTGAGGCCGGCGCCCCCTCTCCCCAAACCCTAGCCGCCCCTCCTCCAGCACCTCTCCCGCATACGCTTAGCGAAGCTCCGCCGGAGATCTCCATCGACACCGTCACCACGCCGTCGTGCTGCCGGGATTCCAAGGAAGATCTACTACTTCCGCTGCCCGCTGGAACGGGGAGAAGGACGTCTCCATCAACACCGAACGTGTGACCGAGTACGGAGGTGCTGCCCGATTGTGGGACCATCAAGATCTTCTACGCGCTTTTAAAAGCGGCAAGTGATCATCTTCTGCAACAACGGGATCTAATCTTGTAGGCTTTGGAACTCTTCAAGGGTTAGTCTCGTTCATCCCCTCGATGCTACCGTCTTCTAGATTGCATCTTGGCTTGGATTACGTTCTCGCGGTAGGAAATTTTTTGTTTTCTATGCTACGAATCCCATCAGTATGTTACTCAACACCAGCCACCCACCACCCTATCTATCCACCTATGCAACCTCCATCAAGCTCCACGCCTCGATCACCCTCGACATCACCACCTCAAACTACACCAACTGGCGGGAGTTGTTCCTTGTCGCTCTCGGCCGCTACGGCCTGACCAACCATGTCCTCAGCGATCCCAAGGCCTCCCCCTCCGACACATCCCCCACCTCAGACTAGGGCCGCGACGACTACACCATGCTCTCCTGAATCTACGGCTCCATCTCTGCCGATCTTCTCGGCGTTGTCATGCGCCCAGACTCCACGGCACGCATCATCTGGGACGCCATCGAGAACCTTTTCCGCAACAACAAGAAGCATCACGTGCTCCAGCTGGAGGTGGAGTTCAGGAACACCCCGCAAGGAGACATGACCATCAGCGACTACTGCGCCAAGCTCAAGGCCCTTGCCGACGCACTGGTGGACGTTAGCCAACAGATCAGCGACAAAACCCTCGTGTTGACTCTCCTGCGCGGCCTCAACAACACCTACGCCAACCTTCATTCATTCCTCCTGTTTCAGGTGCCCTTCCCCACGTTTCTACAGACCCGCTAATATCTCATCTTGGAGGAGAACTAGAAGAAGTTGGATGCCAGGAACTCCGCCTCTAATGCGCTATGGGCTAACGGCAACAGCATCAAACCTGCCGCTGGTGGCGAGCGCACCCATTCCTGTAACTCCGGGGGAGGGCGCGGCCAGACCATCTTCTTCAACCGTGGCGGCAGCATCGGTGGCTGTGGTCGCGGACGCGACAGCAACAACCCCTGGCAGTTCAACCGGTGGACCGCCGCTCCTACCTGCGCCCACCTCATGCAGCAGTAGCTGCCGCCACCGGCGCCATGGCAGCCGCAGCCGCCCACCACCTGGCAGCCGCTCCCCCGGCAGACGACGTCACAGGCCTCCTAGGCCCGCGCCCTTCTCCACCTCCTCAGGCCTACCATGCGCACGGCACCATCAATACCACCATGCCCTCGACATTGTCAGCAAGCTCGAGTGTGGACCCAGCTCTCCTTGCGGCACTCAACAATTTGCAGATTCCAGGTTCTCATGAATGGTACATATACTCCGGAGCATCCTCTCACATGGCATCCGATCATGGTAAATTTGATTCCCTAAAACCTCTTACTTCCCTCCAATCTTTCACTGTTGGTAACGATGCAACTCTTCCTATCACACACATCGGTTCATATGCTCTCACAAGTACATCTCTTCCTCTTCATCTTCGCAACATTCTTATTGTTCCGCAAATCATTAATAATCTTGTTTCGGTTCGAAAATTCACAACTAATAATTCTTGTTCCATTGAATTTGATCCCTATGATTTCTCTATGAAGGATCTTCTCACCGGGGCCGTGATTCTTCGATGCAATAGTTCCGGACCTCTCTACCCAATTCATCCACCAAGCCATGAAGCCCACGTCACCACCTCCTCCATCGAAATCTGGCATCGTCATCTCGGTCACTGTGGCACCCACACCAGGACTAGTCTTCATCACCTTCAGTAAATTCCATCAAATAAAGTCAGTTCTAGTTTATGTCATGCTTGTCAATTAGGGAAACATGTTAGCCAGCCATTTTTTCCTTCACAGTCTTCAATTGTTCGGACTTTTGAGCGTATTCATTGTGATCTTTGGACATCTCTTGTACCCAGCACGTCTAGATATCGGTACTATCTTGTTATTGTCGATGATTATACACAATTCTTATGGAGTTTTTCCCTTCGCACTAAATCTGATGTTTACTCTACCTTCGTTGCATTTCATGCTTATGCCTCCACTCAATTCAACCTCCTCATACAATTTTTCCAATGTGATAATGGCCATAATAATGACAACAGCTAACTCTCCACCTTCTGTAGTACACATGGCATTGTTTTTCGTTTCTCCTGTCCCTACACCTCTCCATAAAACGGCAAGGCCGAACGCGCCATTCGTATTCAACGATGTTTTTCGCACGCTCCTATTTCAAGCATCTCTTCCTTTCTCATTTTGGGCCGAGGCCCTTCACACAGCCACCTATCTCATCAGCATTCGACCCACCAACCAATCTCAGTTCACCACCCCATATTATGCCTCAACGAACATCACCCACGGTATACTGATCTTTGTGTCTTTGGCTGTCTTTGCTACCCCAACACCTCGGCCACAGCCTACGCACCACGATCTACCCGCTGCATTTTCCTCGGCTACCCCTCTCGCCACTGAGGATATCGTTGTCTTGATCTCTCCACCAGACGCATCATCATCTCACGGCATGTCACGTTTGACGAAAACACCTTTCCCTACGCACCACCTCCCATCTCCAACCCTACACCAACCGAGTCTCTTGACATTCACTCCCTACACCTTCCCCAACCTCCTCCCCAGCCAGCCTTACCCCAGCCCACTACACCACTAACCTCTGTAGCGGCAGACAATTCGGCCCAAACCTCTGCCACGGCGGCTGAAACCCCTGCCGTGGCAGGACATTCTTCCCCTTTCTCTGCCACAGCAGCATCTCCTGCCGCAACTCCCCAATCCTCCGCCCACCATCTCCTCTTCTACATGTCACACCACCATCCAACACCACCTCACCTCCACCCACACCACCGTCACCCATCCATAGAAATCGCCGTCACACCGGCAAGATTCCCGGACCCCGTGAACGGCTCAATCTTTCCGCTACTATTTCCTCCCCCGTCCCACACAACTATCTCATTGCTCCTCGAGATTCTCAGCGGCGTCAAGCTACAAGAGGAATACAATGCACTTCTTAGCAATGGCACCTCCACTCTTGTCCCTCCCCCTCCAGGTGCTAACATTGTTAGTGGCAAATTGATTTTCTGACACAAGTTTCACTTTGACGGCTCTCTTGCACGCCACAAAGCTCGTTGGGTGGTTCGGGGTTTCACTCAACAGGCTGGTGTCGACTTCGATGAAACCTTCAGCCTTGTAGTTAAACACACCACCATTCGTGTTGTTCTCTCTCTCACTCTCTCTCAAAACTGGCCCATCGACCAGCATGATGTCAAAAACGCCTTTTTCATGGGAATCTCGACAAGGAAGTTTACAGCCAGCAGCCATCTGGTTTTGTTGACACCCGTCATCCCACTCACGTCTGCCTTCTCCGAAAATCCCTTTACGTACTCAAACAAGCTCCAACGTTTCTCCACCTGTGCTCACTCCATTGGCTTTGTTGAATCCAAGTCTGACGCTTCAATGTTCATCCTTCGCAACGACAACATCACCTCAGACCTCCTCCTCTACGTAGATGACAATATTCTCACAGCCTCATCTTCCACCTATCTTCATAAAATCATCTCTGAACTTCACACAGAATTCTCCATGAAAGACCTTGGATCCCTCCATCACTTCCTCGGCATCTCTATTTCTCGCACACCCTCCACACTGCACCTTTCTCAGCGTCAATACACCCTTGATGTTCTAAACCGTGCTAGCATGACCGATTGTAATCCATCACCCACTCCCGTTGACACCAAATCCAGACTCTCCGCTTTCGCTGGCCTTCCGGTGTCTGATCCGTCCCATTATCGCAGCTTTGTTGGTGCTCTTTAATACATAACTCTAACATGTCCTGAAATTTCTTATGCGGTCAATCAAGTGTGCCTCCATATGCATGATCCTCATGAACCTCACCTCATTCTCATCAAATGAATCCTTCGATATCTCAAAGGCACACTTGATCTCGGTCTTACCCTCCATTTTTCCAACACACATAATCTCATTACCTACTTGGATGCTGATTGGGCTGGATCCCTGGATACACGACGTTCTACGTGTGGATTTTGCATATATTTGGGTGACAACTTGGTTTCCTGGTCCTCTCGTCGAGAGCCGACTGTGTCTCGGAGCAGCGCTGAAGCTAAGTACCGTGATGTTTGTAACGGCCCCGGATAAAACCCCTATTAGATTTGTTTGTGCTTTCCTTTTATGCATCATCATGAAATCATATATCATATCATCCACAAGATTTTATCAAATAAAATTATTTTGAATAAAAACTATTTTGTGTTTTCCCCCTCTCGTATGGTTTATAAAATAAACCTCTTCTATGTCTTTTCATTTAACAAAACCCTAAGACCAAAACTATATAATAAATAAACTATTTCAAATGTTTCAAATTCCCAAATTAAACCTCTGCTTTGTTCTAATTTAATTTAAAAAAGAATCTATTAAAACCAGTTTTGAAATGGAGGAGAAAAACAAAAACAAAATTTTAAAAAAAGCAAAACCCCTCTAACCCTAACCAGGCCACCCCTCTCTGGCCGTCCCTCCCTCCTTCCTTCTGGCCCAACCCACCTCCATCTGGTCCTTACCATTTTGCCCCAGACGCCGTCTCTTTTCCCCGTTCCTTTTCTTCCTCGATGGACAACGATAGGGGACGCCCCCCACCTGCTAGCTCACGAAGCCCGCGTGAGTCTTCTCTCCTCATCGCCATCTTGGACACGGCTGCTCCTCCTTATCCTCTCAACCACTCTGCCCTTCTCCTTTTGCTTTTCCCCTTCGGCACGAAAGAAACAGAGGGAAGGAGAGGGTTTTTACCCACCGAGCGCCACCACCGTAGTCCACCGCCGGCCGGCCATCTCCGTCCACCTCAAGCCGCGTCGCCGCCACCGTTCAATGTGCCTCGCCGTCGCGCAGCTACCGGTGCAAGAAAATTGAGCAGGGGATGTGATGTCTACGGGAGCTTCTATTCTTGTAGACAGTGTTGGGCCTCCAAGAGCAGAGGTTTGTAGAACAGCAGCAAGTTTCCCTTAAGTGGATCACCCAAGGTTTATCGAACTCAGGGAGGAAGAGGTCAAAGATATCCCTCTCATGCAACCCTGCAACCACAAAGCAAGAAGTCTCTTGTGTCCCCAACACACCTAATAGGTGCACTAGTTCGGCGAAGAGATAGTAAAATACAGGTGGTATGAATAAATATGAGTAGTAGCAACGAC
Organism: Lolium rigidum; assembly: GCF_022539505.1. NCBI lineage: Eukaryota > Viridiplantae > Streptophyta > Magnoliopsida > Poales > Poaceae > Lolium > Lolium rigidum. Next base: position 309,351,651 of record NC_061514.1, read on the forward strand.
ACCGAGAAAAGTGCTTTGCTATCCAGGACTGGCGTGTAGTTGATGATGGTAATATTGCAGAAAGTACAGATGCAGTAGAACAGTAAACAAGCAGCGATAGCAGTATTTAGGAACAAGGCCTAGGGATCATACTTGCACTAGTGGACACTCTCAACATTGATCACATAACAGAATAAATAAATAGATGCTAGACTCTACACCCTCTTGTTGGATGATGAACACCACTAACTGTGTAGGATTACATGAACCCTCAATGCCGGAGTTAACAAGCTCCACAATATTCGATGTTCATATTTAAATAACCTTAGAGTGCATGACAGATTAACATAACCAAACCAAGTACTAACATAGCATGCACACTGTCACCTTCACGCTACGAAAGGAGGCATAGATCACATCAATACCATCATAGCAATAGTTAACTTCATAATCTACAAGAGATCACAATCATAGCCTACGCCAAGTACTACACGATGCACACACTGTCACCATTACACCGTGCGGGAGGAATAAACTACTTTAATAACATCACTAGAGTAGCACACGAGATAAATTGTGATACAAAACACATTGCAATCATAAAGAGATATAAATAAGCACTTCACTATGCCATTCATAACAGTGACTAAGTATTCTGTGAAATATAGCCTAAGAGACCCACACGGTGCACACACTTTCACCTTTACACACGTGGGATAAGGAGTCTCCGGAGATCACATAAGTAAAATCCACTTGACTAGCACAATGACATCTAGATTACAAGCATCATCATATGAATCTCAATCATGTAAGGCAGCTCATGAGATTATAGTATTGAAGTACATAGGAGAGAGATTAACTACATAGCTACCGGTACAGCCCCGAGCCTCGATGGAGAACTACTCCCTCCTCATGGGAGACAGCAGCGTTGAAGGAGATGGCGGTGGTGTCGATGGAGAAGCCTTCCGGGGGAACTTCCCTGTCCCGGCGGCGTGCCGGAACAGAGACTCCTGTCCCCCAGATCTTGGCTTCACGATGGCGGCGGCTCTGGAAGGTTTCTCGTACCGTGGCTTTTCTGTATCGAAGTTTTAGGTCAGGGACCTTTATATAGGCGAAGAGGCAGAGTCGGAAGGTCAACGAGGCGACGACACAACAGGGGGGCGCGGGCCCCCCCTTGGCCGCGCCAGGGTAGTGTCTGGTGGGCCTGTGGCCCCCCTCTGGCCTCTCTCGGATGTTCTGGAAGCTTCACGTGATCCTAAGATGCTGGGCGTTGATTTCGTCTGATTCCGAGAATATTTCCTTACTAGGATTTCTGAAACCAAAAACAGCAGAAAACAACAACTGGCCCTTCGGCATCTCGTCAATAGGTTAGTTCCGGAAAACACATAAATATGACATAAAGTATGTATAAAACATGTAGATATCATCAATAATGTGGCATGGAACATAAGAAATTATCGATACGTCGGAGACGTATCAGCATCCCCAAGCTTAGTTTCTGCTCGTCCCGGCAGGTAAACGATAACAAAGATAATTTCGGAGTGACATGCCATCATAATCTTGATCATACTATTGTAAGCACATGTAATGAATGCAGCGATCAAAGCAATGGTAAATGACATGAGTAAACAAATGAATCATAAAGCAAAGACTTTTCATGAATAGTACTTCAAGACAAGCATCAATAAGTCTTGCATAAGAGTTAACTCATAAAGCAATAATTTCATAGTAAAGGTATTGAAGCAACACAAAGGAAGATTAAGTTTCAGCGGTTGCTTTCAACTTGTAACATGTATATCTCATGGATAGTTGTCAATGCAAAGTAATATAACAAGTGCAATATGCAAGTATGTAGGAATCAATGCATAGTTCACACAAGTGTTTGCTTCTTGAGGTGGAGAGAGATAGGTGAACTGACTCAACATAAAAGTAAAAGAAAGGTCCTTCAAAGAGGAAAGCATCGATTGCTATATTTGTGCTAGAGCTTTGATTTTGAAAACAAGAAACAATTTTGTCAACGGTAGTAATAAAGCATATGTGTTATGTAAATTATATCTTACAAGTTGCAAGCCTCATGCATAGTATACTAATAGTGCCCGCACCTTGTCCTAATTAGCTCGGATTACCTGGATTATCATCGCAATGCACATGTTTTAACCAAGTGTCACAAAGGGGTACCTCTATGCCGCCTGTACAAAGGTCTAAGGAGAAAGCTCGCATCAGATTTCTCGCTTTTGATTATTCTCAACTTAGACATCCATACCGGGACAACATAGACAACAGATAATGGACTCCTCTTTAATGCATAAGCATGTAGCAACAATTAATGTTCTCATATGAGATTGAGAATATATGTCCAAAACTGAAACTTCCACCATGGATCATGGCTTTGGTTAGCAGCCCAATGTTCTTCTCTAACATTATGCATGCTCTAACCATTAAATGAGTGGTAAATCTCCCTTACTTCAGACAAGACGGACATGCATAGCAACTCACATGATATTCAACAAAGAGTAGTTGATGGCGTCCCCAGGAACATGGTTATCGCACAACAAACAACTTAATAAGAGATAAAGTGCATAAGTACATATTCAATACCACAATATTTTTTAAGCTATTTGTCCCATGAGCTATATATTGTAAAGATAAAGAATAGAAATTTAAAGGTAGCACTCAAGCAATTTACTTTGGAATGGCGGAGAAATACCATGTAGTAGGTAGATATGGTGGACACAGATGGCATAGTGGTTGGCTCAAGGATTTGGATGCATGAGAAGTATTCCCTCTCGATACAAGGCTTAGGCTAGCAAGGTTATTTGAAACAAACACAAGGATGAACCGGTGCAGCAAAACTCACATAAAAGACATATTGTAAACATTATAAGACTCTACACCATCTTCCTTGTTGTTCAAACTCAATACTATAAATTATCTAGACTTTAGAGAGACCAATTATGCAAACCAAATTTTAGCAAGCTCTATGTATTTCTTCATTAATAGGTGCAAAGCATATGATGCAAGAGATTAAACATAAGCACAACAATTGCCAAGTATCAAATTATTCAAGACATTTTAGAATTACTACATGTAGCATTTCCCGATTCCAACCATATAACAATTTAACGAAGAAGATTCAACCTTCGTCATGAATACTATGAGTAAAGCCTAAGAACATATTTGTCCATATGCAACAGCGGAGCGTGTCTCTCTCCCACACAATGAATGCTAGGATCCATTTTATTCAAACAAAAACAAAAACAAACCGACGCTCCAAGCAAAGCACATAAGATGTGATGGAATAAAAATATAGTTTCACTAGAGGAACCTGATAATGTTGTCGATGAAGAAGGGGATGCCTTGAGCATCCCCAAGCTTAGACGCTTGAGTCTTCTTGATATATGCAGGGGTGAACCACCGGGGCATCCCCAAGCTTAGAGCTTTCACTCTCCTTTATCATGGTATATCATCCTCCTCTCTTGACCCTTGAAAACTTCCTCCACACCAAACTCAAAACAACTCATTAGAGGGTTAGTGCATAATCAAAAACTCACATGTTCAGAGGTGACACAATCATTCTTAACACTTCTGGACATTGCACAAAGCTACTGGAGGTTAATGGAACAAAGAAATCCATCCCTCATAGCAAAAGAAGCAATGTGAAATAAAAGGCAGAATCTGTCAAAACAGAACGATGCAGTAAAGACGAATTTTAAAGAGGCACCGAGACTTGCTCAGATGAAAATGCCCAAATTGAATGAAAGTTGCGTACATATCTGAGGATCACTCACGTCAATTGGCATAATTTTCTGAGTTACCTACAGAGAATTAGGCCCAGATTCGTGACAGCAAGAAATCTGTTTCTGCGCAGTAATCCAAATCTAGTATCAACCTTGCTATCAAAGACTTTACTTGGCACAAAAATGCAAAAAAACTAAGATAAGGAGAGTTTGCTACAGTAGTAACAACTTCCAAGACTCAAATATAAAACAAAGTACTGTAGTAAAATAAACACATGGGTTATCTCCCAAGAAGTTCTTTTTTTATAGCCATTAAGATGGGCTCAGCAGTTTTAATGATGCACTCATAAGAAATAGTATTTGAAGCAAAAAGAGAGCATCAAGAGGCAAATTCAAAACACATTTAAGTATAACATGCTTCCTATGCATAGGAATTTTGTAAATAAACAAGTTCAAGAAGCATAATGCAACAAGCATAGAAAGATAAAACAAGTGCAGCTTCAAGATTTTCAGCAAAAAGAGAGGTGTTTTAGTAACACGAAAATTTCTACAACCATATTTTTCTCTCTCATAATAATGTCCAGTAGCATCATGAGCAAACTCAACAATATAACTATCACATAAAGCATTCTTATCATGAGTCTCATGCATAAAATTATTACTCTCCACATAAGCATAATCAATTTTATTAGTTGTAGTGGGAGCAAATTCAACAAAGTAGCTATCATTATTATTCTCATCATTAAATATAGGAGGCATATTGTAATCATAATCAAATTTATCCTCCATAACAGGTGGCACCAAAAGGCTACTATCATTATAATCATCATAAATAGGCGGCAAAGTATCGTCAAAGTAAATTTTCTCCTCAATGCCCGGGGGACTAAAAAGATCATGCTCATCAAAACCAGCTTCCCTAAGCTTAGAATTTTCCATAGCATTAGCAACAATAGTGTTCAATGTGTTCATGCTGATATGTTCCATGGGTTTTTTAATTTCTGGATCAAACCATCCATGTCTTAAATCAGGAAATAGAATAAGAAGCTCATTGTTGTCCATTATGCCTTACTAGTGTAAACAAGAAACAAAAAGATGCAATTGCAGGATCTAAAGGAAATAGCTTTGAGCACACACACAACGGCGCCAGAAAAGTACTGTTACCTGGAACCGAAGTATGAGTGCCTTTTACCTTTCCTCCCCGGCAACGGCGCCAGAAAAGTGCTTGATGTCTACGGGAGCTTCTATTCTTGTAGACAGTGTTGGGCCTCCAAGAGCGAGAGGTTTGTAGAACAGCAGCAAGTTTCCCTTAAGTGGATCACCCAAGGTTTATCGAACTCGGGGAGGAAGAGGTCAAAGATATCCCTCTCATGCAACCCTGCAACCACAAAGCAAGAAGTCTCTTGTGTCCCCAACACACCTAATAGGTGCACTAGTTCGGCGAAGAGATAGTAAAATACAGGTGGTATGAATAAATATGAGTAGTAGCAACGACACCAGAAAAGTGCTTTGCTATCCAGGACTGGCGTGTAGTTGATGATGGTAATATTGCAGAAAGTACAGATGCAGTAGAACAGTAAACAAGCAGCGATAGCAGTATTTAGGAACAAGGCCTAGGGATCATACTTTCACTAGTGGACACTCTCAACATTGGTCACATAACAGAATAAATAAATAGATGCTAGACTCTACACCCTCTTGTTGGATGATGAACACCACTAACGTGTAGGATTACACGAACCCTCAATGCCGGAGTTAACAAGCTCCACAATATTCGATGTTCATATTTAAATAACCTTAGAGTGCATGACAGATCAACATAACCAAACCAAGTACTAACATAGCATGCACACTTGTCACCTTCACGCTACGAAAGGAGGCATAGATCACATCAATACCATCATAGCAATAGTTAACTTCATAATCTACAAGAGATCACAATCATAGCCTACGCCAAGTACTACACGATGCACACACTCGTCACCATTACACCGTGCAGGAGGAATAAACTACTTTAATAACATCACTAGAGTAGCACACAGATAAATTGTGATACAAAACACATTGCAATCATAAAAAGATATAAATAAGCACTTCACTATGCCATTCATAACAGTGACTAAGTATTCTGTGAAATATAGCCTAAGAGACCCACACGGTGCACACACTGTCACCTTTAAACACGTGGGACAAGGAGTCTCCGGAGATCACATAAGTAAAATCCACTTGACTAGCACAATGACATCTAGATTACAAGCATCATCATATGAATCTCAATCATGTAAGGCAGCTCATGAGATTATTGTATTGAAGTACATAGGAGAGAGATTAACTACATAGCTACCGGTACAGCCCCGAGCCTCGATGGAGAACTACTCCCTCCTCATGGGAGACAGCAGCGTTGATGGAGATGGCGGTGGTGTCGATGGAGAAGCCTTCCGGGTGAACTTCCCCGTCCCGGCGGCGTGCCGGAACAGAGACTCCTGTCCCCCAGATCTTGGCTTCGCGATGGCGGCGGCTCTGGAAGGTTTCTCGTACCTTGGCTTTTCCGTATCGAAGTTTTAGGTCAGGGACCTTTATATAGGCGAAGAGGCGGAGTCGGAAGGTCAACGAGGCGACGACACAACAGGGGCGGCGCGGGCCCCCCCTTGGCCACGCCAGGGTAGTGTCTGGTGGGCCTGTGGCCCCCCTCCGGCCTCTCTCGGGTGTTCTGGAAGCTTCGCGTGATCCTAAGATGCTGGGCGTTGACTTCGTCCGATTCCGAGAATATTTCCTTACTAGGATTTCTGAAACCAAAAACAGCGAGAAAACAAGCAAGCGGCCCTTCGGCATCTCGTCAATAGGTTAGTTCCGGAAAACACATAAATATGACATAAAGTATGTATAAAACATGTAGATATCATCAATAATGTGGCATGGAACATAAGAAATTATCGATACGTCGGAGACGTATCAGGATTCCTCAACCTGTCGCCATTGTCACCGTTCTCCCTCAGCACCGGCCGCTTAATCCCTCGACTCCAGCCATCACGATCCTTCCTCGGCGACCTTGACCTCACCAGCGCGCTCCTGGTACTCCTGCTGATCTCAAGGACCTCTTTTCTCTCTCGATTTCGTCCTCTGCTGCTCCACCGGCGTTGATGTAATTCCTCCGTTGCAGATGTCCGCCGCCAGCTCCCTCCGGTGCCCCCCTTCAACCCGCGCCGCCACCCTTTGGTTCATGGCGTCGAGGCGCGTCTCGTGCGCCGTCTATCTTGCCTTGGCTCGCCCTCCAACGAAGAGACGGTGCTCGACTTGCTACGTCCCCGCACAGACACCGGCACGTCCCCGCGTTTCTGCTTCCTCTACGACGCGGACACCACACGCGGCTGCCTCCTCCATCACCTTCGGCCGCCTTCGGCCGCCTTCGGCCGCCTTCGCCCAAGCCAAGCTCGCCGCATCCTCCCGGTGAGCCCCGCCGTCTCCTTTTCCTTTTTCCCATGTAGCGCCGACACTTTTGTTCGTCGTCGTCGTATGCCCTGACCATCGGCGCTTCCTAACTTCAGTTTCGTCAGTAAGGTGCAGCAGCAGAAGGTTTGCCACGTTGGTTATCCGACGTTGCGCGGGACCCGATAGTCAGCCGCTCGGGCTAACTTCTCCCTGGTGAGAAATACCGTCTCAGATCCAGATCTAACATCTATGCACCTAGGCCCCTATCTCTTTTAACACAGTAACCCGTAGTCCCTGGCTCTAACGTTTTACATGATAACCCCTGTATGTTTTGAAAAGCAACCCGGGGTCCTTCCCTGGAAACAAAATTATTTTTCTGATTCTTTTCCAAATTAAAATAACTCTGTTTTTCTATTTTGATTAATAAAAACCAATATGTCAATAACTTTTGAATGGTAATTTTAAATAAAAAGTGTTATATATGTAAAATGTTCAGAAAAATGCAAGGATCATGAATATGCCATCCATTCATCTGTTTGCATCTCGCATCATGTTGTGATGTGATAGTTTGTGCATTTCACCTCACATAATATGCGGAGTATTTCAGATATCCACCTAAGGTTTCTCCGCTCCGTTTAATATTGAAGTAGCGCACCTTGCCATGTTATGACATGCTAATCAACACTTAAATTTGTCGGTAGAAAATGCAACTCCAACTCTAATTTGTTTGTCCGGGGTTCCGACTCCAATTAATATGGATAAGTTGCATTGCACCATCGCTGCCATGTCATGCATATCATCTTGAGCATGCCCACTCTTTATCCGTAGTAGTAAGACTTGCATGTGATGTGTGTTCCAGCATTTGCTTCTTCCCGGATAGGATCGCGAAGTGGTGTTGTGAGATACGACAAGTTCTCCGGATGTTCTTCGACAATCTTAACAGGCAAGCATTTCCTAAACTCCTGTCTCTGCAGGAGTCGCTCACCTATTTTATTTTGCCTTCTCTCTTATGCTAGCCTTGAGTTGCGTTCTTGTCACGTGTCCTATCCACTTGTTACCTCAAGCAGCCCATATTGCCACCACCTCCCTCCTACAGCTATTGTTTGGCTATTGGGTCTGCTTTGCGAGTCGTAGTGCATGCTACTGCTGTTATATCTCGTTATTGTTGTTGATATCTTATCGGGTTATCTGTTGGGGAATCATGACACATGGTTTATGGATATATTTGTTGGACATACTCACGCTTTACTTAATTGTTAACAACTAAAATTGTAAGCAGCTGTGAGCCCCTTTGCGAAAGCATCGGAACTTTGACTCGCTAATGTCCCCTAGGACCCGAATTCTTGTTATCTGTTCCGAGATTGAGCGCTCTACCCGTACATGGGGATTACTACTGGGACCCCCTCACCCTTTACCTTTTCTCAAGTCAGTTGAAAAGGGGGCCACAACGTTGGTTTTATTTGCTCATATGCACGATATGCACAATTTACTTCATGTTGCCTTCGGGTGTTTATATTATGTACCGTACTGCATCATTGCTAGACGACTTATCTAGTGCTTGGCCGTTAGTGCCCGCCTAGACGCCTACGCAACCCTGAGTCCGCTTCGGAGTGCAGCCGAACTTCGTTACGGGTATCTTAGTGGGGTGGTCCCCCTAGACTATCTTGTTGAACTTGGAACGTTCTTGTTGTGAGACATCCACCTGTCATAAGTGGGTCGAGCATGTGTATGGTTACATTTGGGCAACCCCTGTAGGGTGTACATCTTATCGATAAGCCGTGTTCACGGTTATGGACGACTTAGAATTTTTTAACTCGATCATAGAACAACTTACATCTTTATGTTGTTGTTAATAATCTGCTAATAACTTACGTAGTAATTTAGCATCACTACAACAGTTACTTAATAAAACTTTCCACCGTGTGAGTGCCTTTGTAAGTACTTCCTTTGCGAAGGGGGGAACACATCGGTTACGTTATGTATGCAGAGTATAGAACTGTTAGTTTATGCACTCTCTCACCTTCTTTGATAGACGAATGTTGTAGAGTATCTCTATAGGTTTTTAGTGCTTGCGCGCTGCCGCTTAACCCCACCATATTGCCTATGACGTTCCTCTTGCGTCCTCTAAGTCCCCTGCGTGCCTCAAGTACAAAGGACGACTAGTTGACGAATGCTTATACGTCTTGAAGTCTTGTTAAGTACGAACCCGTACTTATTGCTGCGTTAGGACATAACCGGGCAGGTATGAAGATCAGTGTGATGAAGACGATGTTAGCAAGGTTACCCTTCCGGCTTGGCCTGGGCAGGGTTATGGACGCCACTGGTTATCTTCAAGACTCTTAGTCCAATTTGTATCTTGTTCGTACTCGGACGTATTTGATCTTCTGTATGATTTGGATCTTGTATTGTATATTTGTATCTTGACTCGTTGGAGTCATTGTTGTAATATATGTTTCTTGTGGGCTCTATTGTAATCCTGTTGTACTGTTACCGCTCGTGATCATTCCTTTGGCATCACATGTGTGATTCGTTGTGCACATCGTGTCGGAGGGCGTCTCAGAATTGATACGTGCGGATTTCGGTGGAATCGCTGGAATCCTCATGGTACTGGTTTCGGGGCGTCATAAGTTGGTATCAGAGCTCAGGTTGTCGGTACCCCACTAGTTCAGCCTATAGGATAACCTTGCCAACGGACGCTGTTGTGTAGAGTGTCAACCCTATTTTCTAAAATTCGTTGGATAGATCTGATTAGATTTGATTTTTCTCCTTATCTATATTCTTTCTCCTCTTACCTTTGCGAATTTGAGTCTTCTCTCTTATCTGAGTTCTCCGAGTCTTAGGTTCGGACGTGGGTTGGACGATCTTTGCCTTTAACCTATTAGGTCTGATCTTCGGAGGTCCCAACGAAGGCGCATCATCAATAGCAGAACAACGACTTCTTGTTGGTGGTGTCGACCGATCATCATGGAGCAACAAATCTTGTTAGTGGTGTCGAGAAGATCAACACTTCGCCAGAAGAAGATTCCACCTCGAGGTCGGGTGATTGTCAACATGGTACAAGAAGACTCGATAGTTTAACCAACTCCCCCTTAGCTTGACATGGAACCTCGGGGCGAGGTTCCTTGTTAGTGGTGTCGATTGTAACGGCCCCGGATAAAACCCCTATTAGATTTGTTTGTGCTTTCCTTTTATGCATCATCATGAAATCATATATCATATCATCCACAAGATTTTATCAAATAAAATTATTTTGAATAAAAACTATTTTGTGTTTTCCCCCTCTCATATGGTTTATAAAATAAACCTCTTCTATGTCTATTCATTTAACAAAACCCTAAAACCAAAACTATATAATAAATAAATTATTTCAAATGATTCAAATTCCCAAATTTAACCTCTCCTTTGTTCTGATTTAATTTAAAAAAGAATCTATTAAAACCAGTTTTGAAATGGAGGAGAAAAACAAAAACAAAATTTAAAAAAAAGGAAAACCCCTCTAACCCTAACCAAGCTACCCCTCTCTGGCCGTCCCTCCCTACTTCCTTCTGGCCCAACCCACCTCCATCTGGTCCTTACCATTTTTCCCCCAGACGCCGTCTCTTTTCCCCGTTCCTTTTCTTCTTGGATGGACAACGACAGGAGACGCCCCCACCTGCTAGCTCACGAAGCCCGCGTGAGTCTTCTCTCCTCATCGCCATCTTGGACACGGCTGCTCCTCCTTATCCTCTCAACCACTCCGCCCTTCTCCTTTCGCTTTACCCCTTCGGCACAAAAGAAATAGAGGGAAGGAGAGGGTTTTTACCCACCGAGCACCACCGCCATAGTCCACCGACGGCCGGCCATCTCCGTCCACCCCAGGCCGTGCTGCCGCCATCGTTCGACGCGCCTCACCGTCGCGCAGCTACCGGTGCAAGAAAATCAAGCCGGGGATGCCTCAACCTGTCGCCATCATCACCGTTCTCCCTCAGAACCAGCCGCTTAATCCCTCAACTCCAGCCACCGCGATCCTTCCTCGGCGACCTTGACCTCACCAACGCGCTCCTGATACTGCCGTTGATCTCAAGGACCTCTTTTCTCTCTCGATTTCGTCCTCTGCTGCTCCACCGGTGTTGATGTCATTCCTCCGTTGCAGATGTCCGCTGCCAGCTCCCTCCGGTGCCCCCCTTCAACCCACGCCGCCACCCTTTGGTTCATGGCGTCGAGGCGCGTCTCGCGCGCCATCTGCCTTGCCTTGGCTCTCCCTCCAACAAAGAGACGATGCTCGACTTGCTACGTCCCAGCACAGACACTGGCACGTCCCCGCATTTCTGCTTCCTCTACGATGCGGACGCCTGATACGTCTCCAACGTATCAATAATTTCTTATGTTCCATGCCACATTATTGATGTTATCTACATGTTTTATGCACACTTTATGTCATATTCGTGCATTTTCTGGAACTAACCTATTAACAAGATGCCGAAGTGCCGGTTCTCGTTTCTATGCTGTTTTTGGTTTCAGAAATCCTAGTAACGAAATATTCTCGGAATCGGACGAAATCAACGCCCAGGTTCCTATTTTACCCGGAAGCATCCAGAACACACGAGAACCGCCAGAGAAGGGAGGCAGGGCCACCACACCACACCCCGGCGCGGCCTAGGGGGGCGCCCCCCTAGGGTGTGGGCCCCCCTTCGACCTTCCTGCGCCGCCTCTTCGCCTATAAGAAGCCCCTGGATCAGAAAACCCTACACCAATTGACGAAACCCACGAAAACCTTCCGGAGCCGCCGCCATCGCGAAGCCAAGATGCGGGGGACAGGATCTCCGTTCCGGCACCCTGCCGGAGCGGGGAAGTGCCCCGGAAGGCTTCTCCATCGACACCGCTGCCATCTCCACCGCCATCTTCATCACCGCTGCTGCTCCCATGAGGAGGGAGTAGTTCTCCATCGAGGCTCGGGGCTGTACCGGTAGCTATGTGGTTAATCTCTCTCCTATGTACCTCAATACAATGATCTCATGAGCTGCTTTACATGATTGAGATTCATCCGAGTTTTGTATCACTACTATCTATGTGCTACTCTAGTGATGTGTTATTAAAGTAGTTCTATTCCTCCTCGCACGTGTGTAAAGGTGACAAGTGTGTGCACCGTGTTAGTACTTGGTTTATGCTATGATCATGATCTCTTGTAGATTATGGAGTTAACTATTGCTATGATATTATTGATGTGATCTATTCCTCCTACATATGCATGAAGGTGACAAGTGTGCATGCTATGCTAGTACTCGGTTTAGTCCGTTGATCTATCTTACACTAAAGGTTACTTAAACATGAGCATTATTGTGGAGCTTGTTAACTCCGGCATTGAGGGTTCGTGTAATCCTACGCAATGTGTTCATCATCCAACAAAAGTGTAGAGTATGCATTTATCCGTTTCTGTTATGTGATCAATGTTGAGAGTGTCCACTAGTGAAAGTGTAATCCCTAGGCCTTGTTCCTAAATACTGCTGAGTTACTACTGCTTGTTTACTGTTTTACTGTGTTACTACTGCTGCAATACCACCACCATCAATTACGCGCCAAGCACTTTTCTGGCACCGTTGCTACTGCTCATACTTATTCATACCACCTGTATTTCACTATCTCTTCGCCGAACTAGTGCACCTATTAGGTGTGTTGGGGACACAAGAGACTTCTTGCTTTGTGGTTGCGGGGTTGCATGAGAGGGATATCTTTGACCTCTTCCTCCCCGAGTTCGATAAACCTTGGGTATCCACTTAAGGGAAACTTGCTGCTGTTCTACAAACCTCTGCTCTTGGAGGCCCAACACTGTCTACAGGAAAGGAGGGGGAACGTAGACATCAAGCACTTTTCTGGCGCCGTTGCCGGGGAGGAAAGGTAAAAGGCTCTCATACTACGGTCCCAGGTAAAGTATTTTTCTGTTGCCGTCGTGTGTGTGCTCGAAGCTATTTCCTTTAGATCCTGCAATTGCATCTTTTTGTTTCTTGTTTACACTAGTTTGGCATAATGGACAACAATGAGCTTCTTGTTCTATTTCCTGATTTAAAACATGGATTGTTTGATGCGAAAATTAAAAAACCTATTAAATCTTGTTTGCATGCTGGTAGTAATATTAGTATGAACGCTTTGAACACCATTGTTGATAATAATATAGAAAGTTCTAAGCTTGGGGAAGCTGGTTTTCATGATCTTTTTAGTCCCCCAAGCATTGAGGAGAAAATTTTCTTTGATGATACTTTGCCTCCTATATATGATGATTATAATGATAGTGGTCTTTTGGTGCCACCTACTATGGAGAGTGAATTTGATTATGATTACAATATGCCTCCTATATTTGATGATGAGAATAATAATGATAGCTACTTTGTTGAATTTGCTCCCACTACAACTAATAAAATTGATTATGCCTATGTGGAGAGTAATAACTTTATGCATGAGACTCATGATAAGAATGTTTCATTTGATAGTTATATTATTGAGTTTGCTCATGATGCTACTGAAAGTTATTATGAGAGAGGAAAATATGGTTGTAGAAATTTTCATGTTACTAAAACACCTCTCTATGTGCTGAAATTTTTGAAGTTACACTTGTTTTATCTTCCTATGCTTGTTACTTTGCTCTTCATGAACTTGTTTATTTACAAGATTCCTATGCATAGGAAGCATGTTAGACTTAAATGTGTTTTGTATTTGCCTCTTGATGCCCTCTTTTGCTTCAAATACTATTTCTTGCGAGTGCATCATTAAAACTGCTGAGCCCATCTTAATGGCTATAAAGAAAAGAACTTCTTGGGAGATAACCCATGTGTTATTTTGCTACAGTACTTTGTTTTATATTTGTGTCTTGGAAGTTGTTTACTACTGTAGCAACCTCTCCTTATCTTAGTTTTGTGTTTTGTTGTGCCAAGTAAAGCCGTTGATAGAAAAGTAAGTACTAGATTTGGATTACTGCACAGTTCCAGATTTCTTTGCTGTCACGAATCTGGGTCCACCTCCCTGTAGGTAGCTCAGAAAATTAAGCCAATTTACGTGCATGATCCTCAGATATGTACGCAACTTTCATTCAATTTGAGAATTTTCATTTGAGCAAGTCTGGTGCCATTTTAAAATTCGTCAATACGAACTGTTCTGTTTTGACAGATTCTGCCTTTTATTTCGCATTGCCTCTTTCGCTATGTTGGATGAATTTCTTTGATCCACTAATGTCCAGTAGCATTATGCAATGTCCAGAAGTGTTAAGAATGATTGTGTCACCTCTGAACATGTGATTTTTTGATTGTGCACTAACCCTCTAATGAGTTGTTTCGAGTTTGGTGTGGAGGAAGTTTTCAAGGATCAAGAGAGGAGTATGATGCAACATGATCAAGAAGAGTGAAAGCTCTAAGCTTGGGGATGCACCCGGTGGTTCACCCCTGCATATATCAAGAAGACTCAAGCGTCTAAGCTTGGGGATGCCCAAGGCATCCCCTTCTTCATCGACAACATTATCAGGTTCCTCCCCTGAAACTATATTTTTATTCCATCACATCTTATGTGCTTTGCTTGGAGCGTCTGTTTGTTTGTTTCTATTTTTGTTTGTGTTTGAATAAATTGGATTACATCATGCTTGTGTGGGAGAGAGACACGCTCCGCTGGTTCGTATGAACACATGTGTTCTTAGCTCATAATATTCATGGCGAAGTTTCCTCTTCGTTAAATTGTTATATGGTTGGAATTGGAAAATGATACATGTAGTAATTGCTATAAATGTCTTGGATAATGTGATACTTGGCAATTGTTGTGCTCATGTTTAAGCTCTTGCATCATATGCTTTGCACCCATTAATGAAGAAATACATAGAGCATGCTAAAATTTGGTTTGCATATTTGGTTTCTCTAAGGTCTAGATAATTTCTAGTATTGAGTTTGAACAACAAGGAAGACGGTGTAGAGTCTTATAATGTTTTCAATATGTCTTTTATGTGAGTTTTGCTGCACCGGTTCATCCTTGTGTTTGTTTCAAACAACCTTGCTAGCCTAAACCTTGTATCGAGAGGGAATACTTCTCATGCATCCAAATACTTGAGCCAACCACTATGCCATTTGTGTCCACCATACCTACCTACTACATGGTATTTTTCAGCCATTCCAAAGTAAATTGCTTGAGTGCTACCTTTAAAATTCCATCATTCACCTTTGCAATATATAGCTCATGGGACAAATAGCTTAAAAACTATTGTGGTATTGAATATGTAATTATGCACTTTATCTCTTATTAAGTTGCTTGTTGTGCGATAACCATGTTTACTGGGAACGCCATCAACTCATTGTTGAATTTCATGTGAGTTGCTATGCATGTTCGTCTTGTCTGAAGTAAGGGCGATCTACACTGAGTTGAATGGTTTGAGCATGCATATTGTGAGAGAAGAACATTGGGCCGCTAACTAAAGCCATGATCCATGGTGGAAGTTTCAGTTTTGGACAAACATCCTCAAATCTCTAATGAGAAAAGAATTAATTGTTGTTGAATGCTTAAAGCATTAAAAGAGGAGTCCATTATCTGTTGTCTATGTTGTCCCGGTATGGATGTCTAAGTTGAGAATAATCAAAAGCGAGAAATCCAAATGCGAGCTTTCTCCTTAGACCTTTGTACGAGCGGCATAGAGGTACCCCTTTGTGAAACTTGGTTAAAGCATATGTATTGCGGTGATAATCCAGGTAGTCCAAGCTAATTAGGACAAGGTGCGGGCACTATTAGTATACTATGCATGAGGCTTGCAACTTATAAGATATAATTTACATGATGCATATGCTTTATTACTACCGTTGACAAAATTGTTTCATGTTTTCAAAATCAAAGCTCTAGCACAAATATAGCAATCGATGCTTTTCCTCTATGAGGACCATTCTTTTACTTTCAATGTTGAGTCGGTTCACCTATTTCTCTCCACCTCAAGAAGCAAACACTTGTGTGAATTGTGCATTGATTCCTACATACTTGCTTATTGCACTTATTATATTACTCTATGTTGACAATATCCATGAGATATACATGTTACAAGTTGAAAGCAACCGCTGAAACTTAATCTTCTTTTGTGTTGCTTCAATACCTTTACTTTGAATTATTGCTTTATGAGTTAACTCTTATGCAAGACTTATTGATGCTTGTCTTGAAGTGCTATTCATGAAAAGTCTTTGCTATATGATTCAGTTGTTTACTCATGTCATTACCATTGTTTTGATCGCTGCATTCACTACATATGCTTTACAAATAGTATGATCAAGATTATGATGGCATGTCACTCCAGAAATTATCTGTGTTATCGTTTTACCTGCTCGGGACGAGCAGAACTAAGCTTGGGGATGCTGATACGTCTCCGACGTATCAATAATTTCTTATGTTCCATGCCACATTATTGATGTTATCTACATGTTTTATGCACACTTTATGTCATATTCGTGCATTTTCTGGAACTAACCTATTAACAAGATGCCGAAGTGCCAGTTCCTGTTTTCAGCTGTTTTTGGTTTCAGAAATCCTAGTAACGAAATATTCTCGGAATCGGACGAAATCAACGCCCAGGTTCCTATTTTACCCGGAAGCATCCAGAACACACGAGAACCGCCGGAGAAGGGAGGCGGGGCCACCACACCACACCCCGGCGCGGCCTAGGGGGCGCGCCCCCTAGGGTGTGGGCCCCCTTCGACCTTCCTGCGCCGCCTCTTCGCCTATAAGAAGCCCCCGGATCAGAAAACCCTACACCAATTGACGAAACCCACGAAAACCTTCCGAGCCGCCGCCATCGCGAAGCCAAGATCCGGGGGACAGGATCTCTGTTCCGGCACCCTGCCGGAGCGGGGAAGTGCCCCGGAAGGCTTCTCCATCGACACCGCTGCCATCTCCACCGCCATCTTCATCACCGCTGCTGCTCCCATGAGGAGGGAGTAGTTCTCCATCGAGGCTCGGGGCTGTACCGGTAGCTATGTGGTTAATCTCTCTCCTATGTACCTCAATACAATGATCTCATGAGCTGCTTTACATGATTGAGATTCATCTGAGTTTTGTATCACTACTATCTATGTGCTACTCTAGTGATGTGTTATTAAAGTAGTTCTATTCCTCCTGCACGTGTGTAAAGGTGACAGTGTGTGCACCGTGTTAGTACTTGGTTTATGCTATGATCATGATCTCTTGTAGATTATGGAGTTAACTATTGCTATGATATTATTGATGTGATCTATTCCTCCTACATATGCATGAAGGTGACAGGTGTGCATGCTATGCTAGTACTCGGTTTAGTCTGTTGATCTATCTTACACTAAAGGTTACTTAAACATGAGCATTATTGTGGAGCTTGTTAACTCCGGCATTGAGGGTTCGTGTAATCCTACGCAATGTGTTCATCATCCAACAAAAGTGTAGAGTATGCATTTATACTGTTCTGTTATGTGATCAATGTTGAGAGTGTCCACTAGTGAAAGTGTAATCCCTAGGCCTTGTTCCTAAATACTGCTGAGTTACTACTGCTTGTTTATCGTTTCTATCGTGTTACTACTTCGCTGCAATACCACCACCATCAATTACGCGCCAAGCACTTTTCTGGCACCGTTGCTACTGCTCATACTTATTCATACCACCTGTATTTCACTATCTCTTCGCCGAACTAGTGCACCTATTAGGTGTGTTGGGGACACAAGAGACTTCTTGCTTTGTGGTTGCGGGGTTGCATGAGAGGGATATCTTTGACCTCTTCCTCCCTGAGTTCGATAAACCTTGGGTATCCACTTAAGGGAAACTTGTTGCTGTTCTACAAACCTCTGCTCTTGGAGGCCCAACACTGTCTACAGGAAAGGAGGGGGAACGTAGACATCAACGCCACGCGCGGCTGCCTCCTCCCTCACCTTTGGCCGCCTTCGGCCAAGCCAAGCTTGCCACATCCTCCCGGTGAGCCTCGCCGTCTCCTTTTCCTTTTTCCCATGTAGCGCCGACACTTTGTTCGTCGTCGTCGTATGCCCTGACCATCGGCGCTTCCTATCTTCAGTTTCGTCAGCAAGTTGCAGCAGAAGAAGGTTTGCCATGTTGGTTGTCCGACGTGGCGCGGGACCCGTCAGTCAGCCGCTCGGGCTAACTTCTCCCTGGGTGAGAAATACCGTCTCAGATCCAGATCTAACATCTATTCATCTAGACCCCTATCTCTTTTAACACAATAACCCGTAGTCCCTGGCTTTAACATTTTACATGATAACCCCTGTATGTTTTGAAAAGCAACCCGGGGTCCTTCCCTGGAAACAAAATTATTTTCGGATCCTTTTCCAAATTAAAATAACTCTGTTTTTCTATTTTGATTAATAAAAACCAATAGGTCAATAACTTTTGAATGGTAATTCGAAATAAAAAGTGTTATATATGAAAAATGTTCAGAAAAATGCAAGGATCATGAATATGCCATCCATTCATCTGTTTGAATCTCGTATCATGTCGTGACGTGATAGTTTTTGCATTTCACCTCACATAATATGCAGAGTATTTCAGATATCCACCTAAGGTTTCCCCGCTCCGTTTAATATTGAAGTAGCGCACCCTGCCATGTTATGCCATGCTAATCAACACTTAAATTTGTCGGTAGAAAATGCAACTCAACCTCTAATTTGTTTGTTTGGGGTTCCGACTCCGATTAACATGGATAAGTTTCATTGCATCATCGATGCCATGTCATGCATATCATCTTGAGCATGCCCACTCTTTATCCGTAGTAGTAATACTTGCATGCGATGTGTGTTCCAGCAGTTGCTTCTTCTCGGATAGAATCGCGAAGTGGTGTTGTGAGATACGACAAGTTCTCCGGATGTTCTTCGACAATCTTAATAGGCAAGCATTTCCTAAACTCCTGTCTCTGCAGGAGTCGCTCACCTATTTTATTTTGCCTTCTCTCTTATGCTAGCATTGAGTTGCATTCTTGTCACGTGTCCTATCCACTTGTTACCTCAAGCAACCCATATTTCCACCACCTCCCTCCTACAGCTATTGTTTGGCTATCGGGTTTGCCTTGCGAGTCGTAGTGCATGCTAGTGATGTTATATCTCGTTATCATTGTTGATATCTTATCGGGTTATCTGCTGGGGAATCATGACACATGGTTTATGGATATATTTGTTGGACATACTCATGCTTTACTTAATTGTTAACAACTAAAATTGTAAGCAGAGGCATCTGTGAGCCCCTTTGCGAAAGCATCGGAACTTTGACTCGCTAATGTCCCCTAGCACCCGAGTTCTTGTTATCTGTTCCGAGATTGAGCGCTCTACCCGTACATGGGAATTACTACTGGGACCCACCTCACCCTTTACCTTTTCTCAAGTCAGTTGAAAAGGGGGCCACAACCTTGGTTTTATGATGAGGTCTAAGACCCCGTTTGTGGCCCGATCTCGCGATTGACCCAAATCCAAGGGGGGAAGAGAGGGAGAACACGAAGAACGCGAAGAACATGAAAAACACACGCACACCAACCCGATACAATCGATACTTACCCTCGTGGCTCGATGGACCACGCCAATAGAATCAACCCGGGAGAGACGCGAGGTAGAATCCCGGAGTGAGAGATCGGTGTTGGAGACGAAGACCGGTGAGGGAGAGAGAGTGGAGCACACTAGAATCTCACTCACAAATATCCAATCTCAACAAGGGTTGCCTTGGGTACAAAGGGGACGAAACCCTAGGGAGACAAAGCTCAAAGTCATGTTTAATCCTAAATCTTGTCTAAAGAGGTAAGGGGGAGACCTAGGTGCTTATATAGAGGTACAAGGCGACTTGGGTCGAACAGGTAAGTGGTGGACCGACTCGGGTCATTCCGGTCGAGTCAAACCCGTCGAATCTGGTCGAGGGGTCGGTTGGACCGGGCCTGGGGCCGGGCAATCCGGTCCAAACCGGGCCAGGGACCGGGCTAGAACCAGAAGTGCCACAGATGCCGATCCGGTTGGCGTCGGCATGCCGCCCGGTTGACGCCGGAGGGGGTCCAGCCTGGGGCCCGGTTGGCCGGCTCCTGGGCCGGCTGGGCCTCCTCCTCCCGCCTCTTCTTCCTCTTCCTTCTTCTCTTCTTTCCTTCTTCTTCTTCCCTCTTCCTTGCACCATGGGAGTTCCTTCTCTCTTGGTCCTTGTCTATGTCGGCACCTGTAGACACCATGATGATAGGCATGAGGTAGCATACCATTCAAGTTGGTGATGATGTCGACCATAGAGAGGATAGGGTTCACCTTGACATATATGGCGGGGTTTTGCGTTGTTGGTCCACTTGGGGGACTGATACGTCTCAAACGTATCTATAATTTCTTATGTTCCATGCTACTTTTATGATGATACTCACATGTTTTATACACATTATATGTCATTATTATGCATTTTCCAGCACTAACCTATTAACGAGATGCCGAAGAGCCAGTTGCTGTTTTCTGTTGTTTTTGGTTTCAGAAATCCTAGTAAGGAAATATTCTCGGAATTGGACGAAATCAACGCCCAGGATCCTATTTTTCCACAAAGCTTCGAGAAGTCCGAAAGGGAAACAAAGTGGGGCGACGAGGCGGCGACACGCCAGGGCGGCGCGGCCCAGGCCCTGGCCACGCGGCCCTGTTGTGTGGGCCCCTCGCGTCGCCCCTAAACCTACCTCTTCGCCTATAAGAAGCCTTCGTCGATATTAGTTCCAGGACCGAGAGCCACGATACGGAAAACCTTCCAGAGACGCCGCCACCGCGAATCCCATCTCGGGGGATTCAGGAGATCGCCTCCGGCACCCTGCCGGAGAGGGGAATCATCTCCCGGAGGACTCTTCACCGCCATGGTCGCCTCCAGATTGATGTGTGAGTAGTTCACCCTGGACTATGGGTCCATAGCAATAGCTAGATGGTCATCTTCTCCTAATTGTGCTATCATTGTTGGATCTTGTGAGCTGCCTAACATGATCAAGATCATCTATCTGTAATGCTACATGTTGCGTTTGTTGGGATCCGATGAATATGGAATACTATGCTATGTTGATTATTAATCTATCATCTATGTGTTGTTTATGATCTTGCATGCTCTCCGTTGCTAGTAGAGGCTCTGGCCAAGTCGTTACTTGTAACTCCAAGAGGGAGTACTTATGCTCGATAGTGGGTTCATGCCTCCATTAAATGCGGGAGTGACAGGCAACCTCTAAGGTTGTGGATGTCTTGTTGCCACTAGGGATAAAACATCAATGCTATATCTAAGTATGTATTTGTTGATTACATTGCGCACCATACTTAATGCAATTGTCCGTTGTTTGCAACTTAATACTGGAGGGGTTCCGATGATAACCTCGAAGGTGGACTTTTTAGGCATAGATGCATGTCTGGATAGCGGTCTATGTACTTTGTCGTAATGCCCAATTAAATCTCACACTACTCATCATAACATGTATGTGCATTGTTATGCTCTCTTTATTTGTCAATTGCCCAACTGTAATTTGTTCACCCAACATGCTATTTATCTTATGGGAGAGACACCACTAGTGAACTGTGGACCCCGGTCCATTCTTTTACATCGAATACAATCAACTGCAATACTTGTTCTACTGTTCTCTGCAAACAATCATCATCCACACTATACATCTAATCCTTTGTTACAGCAAGCCGGTGAGATTGACAACCTCCCTGTCACATTGGGGCAAAGTAATTTGGTTGTGTTGTGGGGGTTCCACGTTGGCGCCGGAATCCCTGGTGTTGCGCCGCACTACACTCTGCCGCCATCAACCTTCAACGTGCTTCTTGGCTCCTACTGGTTCGATAATCCTTGGTTTCTTACTGAGGGAAACTCACTGCTGTACGCATCACACCTTCCTCTTGGGGTTCCCAACGGACGCGTGTTGAACGGAAAGACATACGTCAACCACGCGCAGCAAGAAGATTTTCTGGCGCCGTTGCCGGGGAGATCAAGACACGCTGCAAGGGGAGTCTCCCACTTCCAATCTCTTTACTTTGTTTTTGTCTTGCTTTACTTTATTTTATTTACTGCTTTGTTTGTTCATTATATCAAAAACACACAAAAATTAGTTACTTGCATTTACTTTATCTAGTTTGCTTTATTTACTATTGCTAAAATGAATACTCCTGAGAACACTAAGTTGTGTGATTTCACTAGTTAGGCATAATGGAAAACAATAGTGAGCTTTTTAATCTATTTCCTGAGTTAAGACATGGATTGTTTGATGCGAAAATTAAAAAACCTATGGAACCTTATTTGCATGCTAGTAGCAATGTTATTCGTATGAATACTATTATTGCTAATGTTATGGAATAATTTAAGCTTGGGGAAGCTGGTTGTGATGAGCATGATATTTTTAGTCCCCCAAGCATGGAGGAGAAAACTTACTTTGATGATACTTTGCCTCCCATTTATGATGATAGTGGTATTTTGGTGCCACCTACTATGGAGGATAGAGTTTATTATGATTACAATATGCCTCCTACATTTGATGATTATGGTGATGAGAATAATAATGATAGCTACTTTATTGAATTTGCTCCCACTACAATTAATAAGAATGACTATGCTTATGTTAGGAGTAGTAATTATTTTATGCATGAGACTTATGATAAGAATGCTTTATGTGATAGTTATATTGTTGAGTTTGTTCATGATGCTACTGGAAATTATTACTAGAGAGGAAAATATGGTTGTAGAAATTTTCATGTTACTAAAACACCTCTCTACATGCTGAAAATTTTGAAGTTACTCGTGTTTTATCTTCCTATGCTTGTCACTTTGTTCTCCATGAATTTATTTGTGTACAAGATTCCTTTTCATAGGAAGTGGGTTAGACTTAAAATTGTTTCTTATTTGCTTTTGATGCTCTCATTTGCTTTAACTCTTATTTCTTGCAAGAGCATCATCAAAATTGCTGAGCCCATCTTAATGGTTATAAAGAAAGCATTTCTTGGAAGATAACCCATGTATTTATTTTGCTACTGTTTTGTTGAGTCTTGGAAGTTGTTACTACTGTAGCAACCTCTCCTTATCTTTATTTTATTGCATTGTTGTGCCAAGTAAAGTCTTTAATGATAAAGTTCATACTAGATTTGGATTACTGCTCAAAAACAGATTTCTTGCTGTTACGAAATTGAGCCGCCACGTCTGTACGTAACTCAGAAAAATATGCCAATTTACGTGCGTGATCCTCAGTTATGTACGCAACTTTCATTAGTTTTGAGTTTTCTCATTTGAGCAAGTCTGGTGCCCCAGAAAAATTCGTCTTTACGGACTGTTCTGTTTTGACAGATTCTGCATTTTATTTCACATTGCCTGTGCTATGTTAGATGGATTTCTTTGTTCCATTAACTTTCAGTAGCTTTGTGCAATGTCCAGAAGTGTTAAGAATGATTATGTCACCTCTGAACATGTGAATTTTTGATTATGCACTAAGCCTCTAATGAGTTTGTTTCGAGTTTGGTGTGGAGGAAGTTTTCAAGGATCAAGAGAGGAGGATGATACAATATGATCAAGGAGAGTGCAAGCTCTAAGCTTGGGGATGCCCTGGTGGTTCATCCCTGCATATTTCAAGAATACTCAAGCGTCTAAGCTTGGGGATGCCCAAGGCATCCCCTTCTTCATCGACAACATTATCAGGTTTCTCTAGTGAAACTATATTTTTATTCCATCACATCTTATGTGCTTTACTTGGAGCGTCTGTATGTTTTTGTTTTTGTTTTGTTTGAATAAATTTGGATCCTAGCATTCATTGTGTGGGAGAGAGACACGCTCCGCTGTTGCATATGGACAAATATGTCCTTAGGCTTTACTTATAATATTCATGGCGAAGGTTGAACTGCTTCGTTAAATTGTTATATGGTTGGAAACGGGAAATGCTACATGTGGTAATTGGTATAATATCTTGAGTAATGTGATACTTGGCAATTGTTGTGCTCATGTTTAAGCTCTTGCATCATATATATTGCACCTATTAGTGAAGAAATACTGTAGAGCTTGTTAAAATTTGGTTTGCATAATTGGTCTCTCTAAGGTCTAGATATTCTCTAGTAAGGGTCGAACAACAAGGAAGACAGTACGTATAGAGTCTTATAATGCTTACAATATGTCTTTTATGTGAGTTTTGCTGTACCGGTTCATACTTTTGTTTGCTTTAAACAACCTTGCTAGCCTAAACCTTGTATCGAGAGGAAATACTTCTCATGCATCCAAAATCCTTGAGCCAAACACTATGCCACTTGTGTCCACCACACCTACCTACTACATGGTATTTCTCCGCCATTCCAAAGTAAATTGCTTGAGTGCTACCTTTAAAATTTCTATTCTTTATCTTTGCAATATATAGCTCATGGGACAAATAGCCTAAAAACTATTGTGGTATTGAATATGTACTTATGCATCTTATCTCTTATAAGTTGCTTGTTGAGCGATAACCATGTTCCTGGGGACGCCATCAACTATTTCTTTGTTGAATATCATGTGAGTTGCTATGCATGTTCATCTTGTCTGAAGTAAGGGTGATTTATCATGATCAAATGGTTTGAGTATGCATATTGTTAGAGAAGAACATTGGGCCGCTAACTAAAGCCATGATCCATGGTGGAAGTTTCAGTTTGGACAACAAACCTTAATCTCTTATGAGAATATTATCTCGTTGTTGAATGCTTATGCATTAAAGAGGAGTCCACTATCTGTTGTCTATGTTGTCCCGGTATGGATGTCTAAGTTGAGAATAATCAAAAGCGAGAAATCCAATGCGAGCTTTCTCCTTAGACCTTTGTACAGGCGGCATAGAGGTACCCCTTTGTGACACTTGGTTAAAACATATGCTATGCTATGATAATCGATGTAAATCCAAACTAATTAGGACGAGGTGCGGGCACTATTGGTATACTATGCATGAGGCTTGCAACTTGTAGGATATAATTTACATGATACATATGCTTTATTACTACCGTTGACAAAATTGTTTCTTGTTTTCAAAATAAAAGCTCTAGCACAAATATAGCAATCAATGATTCCCTCTGCGAAGGGCCTTTATTCTACTTTTATTGTTGAGTCAGTTTACCCATTTCCTTCTATCTCAAGAAGCAAACACTTGTGTTAACTGTGCATTGATTCCTACATACTTGCATATTGCACTTGTTATATTACTTTATGCCGACAATATCCATGAGATATACATGTTACAAGTTGAAAGCAACCGCTGAAACTTAATCTTCCTTTGTGTTGCTTCAATGCCTTTACTATGAATTTACTGCATTATGAGTTAACTCTTATGCAAGACTTATTGATGCTTGTCTTGAAAGTACTATTCATGAAAAGTCTTTGCTATATGATTA
The DNA here is from genome assembly GCF_022539505.1 of Lolium rigidum. Lineage (NCBI taxonomy): Eukaryota > Viridiplantae > Streptophyta > Magnoliopsida > Poales > Poaceae > Lolium > Lolium rigidum. The sequence continues at coordinate 309,377,107 of NC_061514.1, forward strand.
AATTGTTTACTCATTGTATTTACCATTGCTTCGAATCGCTGCATTCATTACATGTGCTTACAATAGTATTGATCAAGATTATGATAGCATGTCACTTAAGAAATTATCTTTGTTATCGTTTACCTACTCGGGACGAGTAGGAACTAAGCTTGGGGATGCTTGATACGTCTCAAACGTATCTATAATTTCTTATGTTCCATGCTACTTTTATGATGATACTCACATGTTTTATACACATTATATGTCATTATTATGCATTTTCCGGCACTAACCTATTAACGAGATGCCGAAGAGCCAGTTGCTGTTTTCTGCTGTTTTTGGTAAGGAAATATTCTCGGAATTGGACGAAATCAACGTCCAGGATCTTATTTTTCCATGAAGCTTCCAGAAGTCCGAAAGGGAAATGAAGTGGGGCGACGAGGCGGCGACACGCCAGGGCGGCGCGGCCCAGGCCCTGGCCGCGCGGCCCTGTTGTGTGGGCCCCTCGCGTCGCCCCTAAACCTACCTCTTCGCCTATAAGAAGCCTTCGTCGATATTAGTTCCAGGACCTAGAGCCACGATACGGAAAACCTTCCAGAGGCGCCGCCACCGCGAATCCCATCTCGGGGGATTCAGGAGATCGCCTCTGGCACCCTGCCGGAGAGGGGAATCATCTCCCGGAGGACTCTTCACCGCCATGGTCACCTCCGGATTGATGTGTGAGTAGTTCACCCCTGGACTATGGGTCCATAGCAGTAGCTAGATGGTCGTCTTCTCCTAATTGTGCTATCATTGTTGGATCTTGTGAGCTGCCTAACATGATCAAGATCATCTATCTGTAATGCTACATGTTGCGTTTGTTGGGATCCGATGAATATGGAATACTATGCTATGTTGATTATCAATCTATCATCTATGTGTTGTTTATGATCTTGCATGCTCTCCGTTGTTAGTAGAGGCTCTGGCCAAGTCGTTACTTGTAACTCCAAGAGGGAGTACTTATGCTCGATAGTGGGTTCATGCCTCCATTAAATCTGGGGGAGTGACAGCAACCTCTAAGGTTGTGGATGTGCTGTTGCCACTAGGGATAAAACATCAATGCTATATCTAAGGATGTATTTGTTGATTACATTACGCACCATACTTAATGCAATTGTCTGTTGTTTGCAACTTAATACTGGAGGGGGTTCGGATGATAACCCTGAAGGTGGACTTTTTAGGCATAGATGCATGCTGGATAGCGGTCTATGTACTTTGTCGTAATGCCCAATTAAATCTCACACTACTCATCATAACATGTATGTGCATTGTTATGCTCTCTTTATTTGTCAATTTCCCAACTGTAATTTGTTCACCCAACATGCTATTTTTCTTATGGGAGAGACACCACTAGTGAACTGTGGACCCCGGTCCATTCTTTCACATCGAGTACAATCAACTGCAATACTTGTTCTACTGTTCTCTGCAAACAATCATCATCCACACTATACATCTAATCCTTTGTTACAGCAAGCCGGTGAGATTGACAACCTCACTGTCACGTTGGGGCAAAGTAATTTGGTTGTGTTGTGCAGGTTCCACGTTGGCGCCGGAATCCCTGGTGTTGCGGTGCACTACACTCCGCCGCCCTCAACCTTCAACGTGCTTCTTGGCTCCTACTGGTTCGATAAACCTTGGTTTCTTACTGAGGGAAACTCACTGTTGTACGCATCACACCTTCCTCTTGGGGTTCCCAACGGACGCGTGTTGAACGGAAAGACATACGTCAACCACGCGCAGCAGGGACTCCTTGGCCATGGTGTAGCGTCGACGATAGGAGGGGCTGCACTTGTCGGTCTTGAGGTGGAGGTGTCCAAAAGCCACCCCGCATCATCTACCCCCCTTGGGGAAGATTCGTCCTCGACTCTTGTTCCTCCTCATCGATGATGTAGTCCATGACGGTTCTCCCATGTAGTGATGGATGGGCAAAGTCGCGGTCGAAGAAGAACTTGGGGAAAAACAACTTGCGAATGGAAAGCTTGTGGATGCCAATTTGGTGATCGGCGAACAAGAGGCTCTCAATCAAATACGAAGCATCAAGTTGTTTCTCCAAGAGGCATTTGGAAAAAATGGGAATCAAAAGAGTGTGGATGTATCCAAAATGGGGTAGGGCAAAAATTTGTGCATGTAAGAGTTGTAAGGTGTCAAAAATGTGTGGTGTAGCATTGTCCCAAACAAATGGAACAAACAAAAGGCAAGTGTTGGCGGCAAAATTTGGGGCAAAATTGTTATGTGCAATGGCAAAGCGATGGAGACTTCGAGCTTGGGAGAGTATGGTTGGCGTGAGCCGAGTATGAGTGTCCTCAAGTGTGAAAGAATCCATTGCAATTGCCAAAGATGAAATGAGAAATCCAAAGAAGAGCAACTTTTTGTGTGACATGTGGCACAAAAGATGCATAAGGTGTCTCTCACATGTATGACATGGTCCTTGAGAATCTCGGAGTGTATGATGATATCATCAAGACATACAACAACCATTGTGCCAACAAGATGTGTCAAGATATGTTGCATAAGAGGCAAAAGAGGTGACGAGGCATTGGCCCAAACCGGAAGTTCGCCAAGGAAAACCGGAAGCACACGAGGGCGAAGGCTTTTGGGAACATACCCTTTGGCGTGAATCCCACGGGTCGGATCATGTATCTCGTCTTTGTTGGGGTAGCTCTCTTGAGCTCGTTTCGTCAACTCATGCTCCGTGGCGGTGGAAGTGGTCGTCCGTGTACCTACACATGGAATAAACAAAACAAAAAGCGTGTGTGCATGGTAGAGGAACACATCATCCATCATGATGGTCCATGACTTGTGCACGCCACCATTAGTGTCAATCAAGATAGTATGAAATGCATGGCGATAGTGCATATGGTATGAAGGTGCATTCATGGCATGTGGTAACTCATGATCATAAAAAAGTGAGAAGGCTATGGGGGCCATCTCGTTGACAATGAAAGAAGCATTCTTGCATACCAAGCATAAGAAAGAGCAATTGTTCACATCTTGGATGCAAGGATCATGGAATGGTGCAAACATGTCGGCAAAGCATGCGGAAGTTGATGTAATCATTGTCATTATCATTGCAAGCAATCGGAGCAAATATGAAACTCTCATAGCATGGCATGGTCATGGTATCACAATCAATCAATTCCACATTATCAACAATGTTATCAAGCAAAGCATCGTATGGGAATATGAAAGAAGCATGTGATGTAGCAAATGTATCATCAAGATCATGCATGCACCCATAAGTCATCATGTCCACTAGTGGGATCATGGCATCATCAACACCTATGTTGTTACCTTTGTAGGCCGACTCATTTGAAGTAGGTGTTTTGGAAGTAGGAGGATCCATGTTGGCGACATGTACATCTTGAAGCAAGCATGGTGTGATGTCATTATCTTCGTGCACCATGTACATCGTCTCCATGATCGGGAGCTCATCCTCCGTGGAACCTAGTGCAACATAAGAAGACACAAACGAGGGAGAGGTTAATGTGTTAGCAAATGTGATGTCCTCCATGGACCTATCATCTACCTCTCTCAACTCACTTTGTGTATCACTCATGTCCTCCCATTGGAAGCACTCAAACTCACATATGGGGAGGAAGTCACTCAACTCACTATCATTCTCACTCAAGTGGGCTAAGTGGCTCTCATGCTCACATGGGATTGGTACCAACTCATCAATGAAGCATATAGGAGTAGGCTCGACTTTCTCATCTCCATGCGCCTCCATAGGTGAAGGCAAAATTCCATGCTCAACCATCTCAACTCCATCGCCTCCCAAGTCATCCTCGATCGGTGGCGCCATAGTGTCGTTGAGAGCTAGGCTCGGATCAACTTCACCCTTGAGTTCACCTTGGTGATCTTCATCTTGAAGTGAGGGCGTCAAAGGCTTCTTGGTGGCTTGGGCTAGTAGCTCGTCGAAGTAGAGCGTCTTGGCGCTTGGCGTTGTGCATTGCCATGCCATGTGACCCTTGGCCTTACATACCTCACATAGGAGATTGGGACATTCCCGTGGGAGGTGGCCTTGTTGCTTGCACTTGTAGCATCGTAGTCCATAGGCATGTGACGAGATAGGGGCCATTGTGGTGGTGGCACAAGAGGTGGAAGTCGCCTCGAAGGTATGTGCGATATGCACTTGCCGTCCTTGGAGTGGTGGACACCCTATGATGGTGTTTGTCATCTTCATGTCGAGGATCTCCTCTTCGTGCATCATCACCATGGCTTGAGTGGTGTCGTCGAAGATCCGTGGAAGATGTTGCTCGATGGCGCTCATGGGGTGGCTTGTGTCGGTGAAGATCATGTGGTGACATGTGTCGATCGGATCCATGAGATGGTGGATGGCGACGATGATCATGTGAAGGTGTGCATTGATGACGATCCTCGACATGCCTAGATGATGGCTCATGCGACTTGGCATATTGCTTGTGGCGCCTTGTGGAGCTTGGAGAAGCGTGTCGATGACGATCATGTTGGGGACGCTCTTGGTGCTCCATATGATGCCCTTGATGTCGATGATGTTGTGCATAAGCACTCTCATGATGGCGCCTTGTGGAGCTCGGAGAAGTGTGTCGATGACGAACATGTTGGGGACGCTCTTGATGATCCATATGATGGTGCCATCGTGGAGGTCCTCGATCTTCATATGTAGCTCCATTGGCCAAGTAGGTGTACGTGGGAGCACCGGTGTTGTTCAAGGTGGAGTCGAGGTGAGGCTCCGCCATGGTGTCGATGTCGTAGGCGTGGCGTTGCTCCACCATGTCGTCCATGCTTGATGAGCCGTTGTCGATGTAGAGCTCGTCGATGTCGTCCTCAAGGTGGTGCTCCACCATGTCGTCCATGCTTGTTGAGCCATTGTCGGAGTAGAGCTCCTCGATGTCGAACATGTCGATGATTCTTGCGGAGCTAGAGTCGGTGTCGAGCTCCACCTGTTCCTCCACATCCGCGGTGCTTGAAGAGGTATCCTCCTCGAAGTGCCCCGTGTAGTCCTCCGTATCTTCTTCGTCGCTATACATGTTAGCACGACAAGATCTATATGGTGTATGTTAGTGGAAGAACACTACCTTGCAACCTTACCGTGGTATGATAAGATCGGGGTGATCCAACAAGCCGAGAACAAAAACAATTGTATCGGGCACTCACACAAAAGCACACGCAAAAGCTAGCAAATATGGTGTTAGGTGAGTATGGTGGAAAGCCAAAAGATGAAATCTGAAATCAATTTTGTTGTTAAGAGTGGGTAAAATCCAAAAATCAAATGTCAAAGCGATGATCACTATAAACACGGAAAAGATATGGAACGCACACACGAGATGAACGGGGTTAGTGCGACCAAGGAATGAGCGGAAAAGTGTAAGAAGCCCTTAAGCAAGGGTGCTCGGTGTCACACTAACACAAGGAGAGGCAAAGCTTTGGTTGCAAATGAAGAGACAACAAGATTCACACGCGGCCTCTCTTCTATTTTCTCTCTTTTGCTTAAAAGCTTTTTCTCTTTTGTATTTGGTGGCACTTGACTCTCTTTTGTATTTGTATGTATGGGGGCACTTGCACTCTTTTGCTCTTTTTGTGTTTTTGCGGCTTTTTCTCGCACTATGTTAGCGTTAGCTCGCTTTTTGCTATCTTGCCACACGAGTTTTGCTTAGAAACTTGACTCCACACTACACACACACCTCACAACGGGGCCACGTGCAATGTCTCGCAACACTCAATAAGCAATGCTCGATAGGATAGATCGCAAAAGAAGAGGGGTTACAAGGGTAATGCAAGTTATACCTAAGATGTGTAGCCGGTGATGAACACACAACTTGCAATGATGGCGGTGATGTCAATAGTACGGTTGCAAGTCCGGGGTGCCGAGGATGTCGTCGCTTGCTTCGGAGCTGTGGGTTAGTGTCACAAACAAGGCACTCAAACCGGAACAAGCAAACACAAGTTAGCGGATAAGATGGGTCAAAGTAGCTTGGCGGTGGTGGCAGTGGTATGCCGGTGGTGGGTGGTGTCGATGCTCTTGCGGTTGCGGCGGTGGTTGTGGGGCCGCGGTGGTGTTTCCCGGTGGTTTGGGGATGGTGGCGGTGCTTGCCGGCGGTGGAGAGGGGTGGCGGTGGTCGACGGGGGAGGTGGCGTTGTGGCGCCCGGCCTGGGGCCCGGTTGACCGGCCCTGGGGCCGGCCTGGCCGGTCTGCAGCCCGGTTGACCGGGTTCTGGGCCGGCTGGTCCGGTCTGCCACCCGGTTGACCGGGTTTCTCAACCGGCATGTCGTGTTCTTGAGCCAAACTCGCCCAAATCGACCCAAATCGAAGGAAAACGATGGAATTGGGGGCTAAAAGTTGGGGAAATAGTAGATCAAGCACAATAACACCGAATCCATGGACCAAAACCACTCGAAACGCAACCAAATCGCAGATCCGTCCAAAGGAAAATTAGGGCTATTTTTTGGGGATTTTTGGGAAAAAAATTTAGAGACGAAATTGGGTGGGTGGGGGGTCAAATCCGCGGAAACCAAAGGCTGCTAATACCATATGATGAGGTCTAAGACCCCGTTTGTGGCCCGATCTCGCGATTGACCCAAATCCAAGGGGGAAAGAGAGGGAGAACACGAAGAACGCGAAGAACACGAAGAACACATGCACACCAACCCGATTGAATCGATACTTACCCTCGTGGCTCGATGGACCACGCCAATAGAATCAACCCGGGAGAGACGCGAGGTAGAATCCCGGAGTGAGAGATCGGTGTTGGAGACGAAGACCGGTGAGGGAGAGAGAGTGGAGCACACTAGAATCTCACTCACAAATATCCAATGATAAGGGATCGACCCACTGGATCCTCCTTAGTTGATGCCCGATCTTTCACAGCGAGCACACTAGAAAATCCTTCCAACAACGCGATGAACGCAGCCTGGAGAAGAGGGAACGAATCCAGCAAGCAACGGATCGACGAACGATACGCCTCAAACCAAGAGCTAGACAATCCTTGATGAACACAAGAACCTTCGCAGCGGATAATATAGATAAACGGCAGCGCTGTACCCCCGGAGGGATGATACACGTGAACACACGCAATGGGGAAAAACACTAATCTTTAGACTAAACTTCAACTATCTAAACCCTAGCTGCCCCACCTCCTTATATGAGGGGGAGGTGGCCGGCCAGCCCTTGCTGGGCTGGGGCGCCCCTCTATGGGCCTCCTAACTTGGTTGGACAGGCCCAAACCAAGACTGACTCGATTTATTAAAAATCCCTAATTTGCCAATATATGACAATTACAAAAACTAAGATAATTAAACTGGTGGAGTCCTGAATCTGGGCTCCACATAGGCCTCCATGCCCGTATCATCCTCCCCCCTTCAAGAAGCGTTGTCCCCAACGCGTGAGGGTCTTCTGGAAAAGGTGACGTGATATGAACATGACAAGTCCTCGCCGTCCTCAAGTCTTGCTTGCCTTCCACACCACATCCTCCCTCGCGGCCTTCTGGACTTGATACAGCACTTGGCGCCTCCTTTCGTCTCCATATGAGCTTGGACTTTGGCGCCAACTCCTTCTTGCGAGGTTTTGATGGAACCTTGTGTTGCTGCACATGACCCAACACAAGATGTGTAATTCCTGGGCCACATAGATGTCTCACACGTCCATCCATGCCTCGATGCATCCGCGGTGTCGCGGAAAACTGGACAATACTCCTAGCACGGTAGTGCCGCTGCCCACCGTCTCCACTGACGTGCTCGCCTCCCACTCCTCCCACGCGCATCTGCGCCACATGTACTGAAGTATCATCAGCACAAATATCATCGATCACGTATCCGGCATCAACACAAGCTGGAACTGTAGCACATGCTGCAACATCCACATCAACAACAAGTGTAGCTTCATCCGGCTTGTCACCAACAAGAACTGGCTTATCATCTACAGGCTTGGCTGAAACGTCACCAACATCAATGCTTGGAACATCATGCACCTCTAGCTGCACTTTAGGCTTGTGCAACTTCTCCTTACGCACTACTAACTCCACATCGGACTTGATATGATCATCAGCCATGGGCTTCAAAGTCCGCTGTTTGCCACCATGCACAAAAGAATATGTATTTGCTCGCCCAGCATCTGTCACATTGCGATCATACTGCCAAGGACGCCCAAGTAGCAATCCACACACCTCCAATGGCAACACATCGCAATCGATCTCATCAACATAATCATCAACTGTAAATGGCACACGCACCTTTGAGTAATCTTCAGCATACCACAGCTATTCAACCACTCAAGACGCTTAGGTTCGGGAAGACGCCATGTAGACAACCCCAATGCTTGCCACCATCGCCTTACTAATGCCATTAGTACGGCTACCACCATCAATCATCAACTTGCAAGCCTTGCCCTTGATAAAGCAACGAGTCTGAAACAAACTCCACCGCTGACCCTTGTCAACTGTCTTTCAAGCATCATCTTGTACCCTCTTGAGTTGCATATTCAGCCCGCTCAATGGTACATCCTCCTCAACAGTCACAGCAGTGCTCTTGGTATCAGAGTCAGGTTTCCTCTCCTCTGAAGATATCACCTTGTCCTCAGTGACTGTTGGTAGTGGAACAACCTCCTGAATAGGAACAATGCACTTGTCCACTTTCTTCATTGTATGCACAACTTTGGACGGCTGCTCACTCTCCTTCACATATGGTAATACGAAACCACTACGAAGAAAAGTTTTGTAGTCTTCCCAAGTTTCACCAAATTCACCTCTGTACACCGCATTCTCCCAGCAATGTTCCAATTCCTCGTCCACACGCCGTATAGCAAGATAAAAGGCATAAGAACTATTGAACTTCCTGTTGTATGTGCGGCATCGAGAAAAACCCAATTCCATGTTCCTCTCCCAATCTTCATACTCCTCAACTGTCGCTAGACGGTGTAGATACCAACGAAGACTGGATGGCGGATGTTGTTCTCCCTTCAAGCAGTCCAGATAGTCATTGAACACAAAACCGGATTTTGTGCCACGCGAACACCGTATGCCTAATACATCGTCCGGAAATGAAGTAGCATCATGAGTAGCAACAACCAACTTTGCCGGAGAAACAACAGCAGCCTGCAACGCAGGAGAAACCACCGCCGGAGCAGGAGAAATCACCGGAGAAAGCACCGCCACAGCAGGGAAAATCACCGGGGAAGGAACCGGAGCAGTAGGAGCCTGGCCGGCCCAGGATCCGGTTGGACCGGCCTGTGGACCGGCTGGGCCGGCCCAGGGCCCGGTTCGACCGGCCTGATGACCGGCCTGGCCGGCCTGAGGCCCGGTCTGACCGGCCTGGCGACCGGTTCGGCGTCCTGGAGCCCCTGGATTAGGCCCGGATGGCACAAGTGGAAAATCCGGTTTTGACCGGCCCGGCCGGCCCAGATCCCGGTCAACCGGCCTGGAGACCGGATCTGGTCGCGATTCTCCGTCTTCTTCCCGATTCTAGATGCGATTTTTCGCGGTTTTGACCTCCGAAACATCCATGGATGACCTCCAAACTGCACCAAACAACGCCAAACTTCCTCCAACCAACCTCCTTCGACCGAGAGCCAAACTCCTCCGATCTTAGAGCTAATCTTCTCCGATGCAAACCGATCCAAAAAGATCGATCAACACAACCTTGCCGTGAGCAACCCAGAAAGCTGATACCACATGATAAGGGATCGACCCACTGGATCCTCCTTAGTTGATGCCCGATCTTTCACAGCGAGAACCTGGGGTAGAGAATCCTCCCAACAACGCGATGAACGCAGCCTGGAGAAGAGGGAACGAATCCAGCAAGCAACGGATCAACGAACGATACGCCTCAAACCAAGAGCTAGACAATCCTTGATGAACACAAGAACCTTCGCATCGGATAATATAGATAAACGGCAGCGCCGTACCCCCGGAGGGATGATACACGTGAACACACGCAATGGGGAAAAACCCTAATCTTTAGACTAAACTTCAACTATCTAAACCCTAGCCGCCCCACCTCCTTATATGAGGGGGAGGTGGCCGGCCAGCCCTTGCTGGGCTGGGGCGCCCCTCTATGGGCCTCCTAACTTGGTTGGACAGGCCCAAACCAAGACTGACTCGATTTATTAAAAATCCCTAATTTGCCAATATATGACAATTACAAAAACTAAGATAATTAAACTGGTGGAGTCCTGAATCTGGGCTCCACATAGGCCTCCATGCCCGTATCATCCAATCTCAACAAGGGTTGCCTTGGGTACAAAGGGGATGAAACCCTAGGGAGACAAAGCTCAAAGTCATGTTTAAGCCTAAATCTTGTCTAAAGAGGTAAGGGGGCGACCTTGGTGCTTATATAGAGGTACAAGGCGACTTGGGTCGAACAGGTAAGTGGTGGACCGACTCGGGCCGTTCTGGTCGAGTCAAACCCGTCGAATCCGGTCCAGGGGCCGGTTGGACCGGGCCTGGGGCCGGGCAATCCGGTCCAAACCGGGCCAGTGACCAGGCTAGAACCGGAAGTGCCACAGATGCCCATCTGGTTGGCGTCGGCGTGCCGACCGGTTGACGCTGGAGGGGGTCCGGCCTGGGGCCCGGTCTGACCGGCCCTGGGGCCGGCCTGGCCGGCCTGGGGCCCGGTTGGCCGGCTCCTGGGCCGGCTGGGCCTCCTCCTCCCGCCTCTTCTTCCTCTTCCTTCTTCTCTTCTTTCCTTCTTCTTTTTCCCTCTTCCTTGCACCATGGGAGTTCCTTCTCTCTTGGTCCTTGTCGATGTCGGCACCTGTAGACACCATGATGATAGGCATGAGGTAGCATACCATTCAAGTTGGTGATGATGTCGACCATAGAGAGGATAGGGTTCACCTTGACATATATGGCGGGGTTTTGCGTTGTTGGTCCACTTGGGGGACTCCTTGGCCATGGTGTAGCGTCGACGATAGGAGGGGCTGCACTTGTCGGTCTTGAGACGGAGGTGTCCAAAAGCCACCCCGCATCATTTTATTTGCTCATATGCACAATATACACGATTTACTTCCTTTTGCCTTCGGATGTTTATATTATGTACTGTATTGCATCATTGCTAGATGACTTATCTAGTGCTTGGCCGTTAGTGCCCGCCTAGACATCTACGCAACCCTGAGTCCGCTTCGGAGTGCGGCTGGACTTCGTTACGGGTAGCTTAGTGGGGTGCCCCCCTAGACTATCTTGTTGAACTGGGAACGGTCTTGTTGTGAGACATCCACATGTCATAGGTGGGTTGAGCATGCGTATGGTTACATTTGGGCAACCCCTGCAGGGTGTATATCTTATCGATAAGCCGTGTCCACGGTTATGGACGACTTGGAATTGTTTAACTTGATCATAGAACAACTTACACCTTTATGTTGCTGCTAATAATCTGCTGATCACTTGTGTAGTAATTTAGCATTACTACAACGGTTACTTAATAAAACTTGTCTACCGTGTGAGTGCCTTTGTAAATACTTCCTTTGTTAAGGGGGGAACACATCGGTTAGGTTATGTATGCAGAGTATAGAACTGTTAGTTTATGCGCACTCTCACCTTCTCTGATAGACGAATGTTGTAGAGTGTCTCTATAGGTTTTTAGTGCTTGCGCGCTGCCGCTTAACCCCACCATATTGTCTATGACGTTCCTCTTGCCTCTTGCGTCCTCTAAGTTCCCTGCGTGCCTCAAGTACAAAGGACGACTGGCTGACGAAAGCTTATACGTCTTGAAGTCTTTTTAAGTACGAACCCGTAATTACTGCTGCTTTAGGACATAACCGAACAGGTATGAAGATCAGTGTGATGAAGACGACGTTAACAAGGTTACCCTTCCGGCTTGGCCTGGGCAGGGTTATAGACGCCACTGGTTATTTTCAGGACTCTTAGTCTAATTTGTATTTTGTCTGTACTCGAACGTATTTGATCTTCTGTATGATTTGGATCTTGTATTGTATATTTGTATCTTGACTCGTTGGAGTCGTTGTTGTAATATATGTTTCTTGTGGGCTCTATTCTAGTCCTGTTGTAATGTTACCGCTCGTGTTAATTTCTCTGGCATCATGTGTGTGATTCGTCGCGCACGTCGTGTCGGAGGGCGTCTCAGAATCGATACGTGCGGATTTCGGCGAAATCGCTGAATCCTCATGGTACCGGTTCCGGGGCGTCACAATGTTGCTACTGCTGTGGCCGAAACATGCTGGTTAAGCCAACTACTACGTGAGCTCCATCGACCACTTGACAGGGCGATTGTGGTTTATTGTGATAATATCTCTGTTGTTTATATGTCTACCAACCGAGTTCAACACCGCCGCACCAAACACATCGAACTAGATATTCATTTTGTCAGAGAGAAGGTTGCCGTCGGGGCCTTGCGAGTCCTACATGTTCCTACTTAGCACCAGTTCGCGGATATATTTACCAAGGGTCTGCCAATCAAGTTTAGGGTTTCGTGGGGCACAGCCCTCACGTGTCTCTCCTTTATATAATGATCAGCATACAAGGTACAAGGGTACAACCGTGCATGTATCGACAGATGTATTCCTATACAAGATATACACTAGACCTATGTTAACACTCCCCCTCAATCTGAACTTCTAGACACTAAATTCAGATTGGACCTTACACGGTCTAGCATCTGTCGAGTGGCTGGTTTGGTAAACACATCAGCCAGCTGATCACGAGTAGAGATGAACCTAACTTGAAGAGCACCAGAAGCTACACGCTCACACACAAAATGGAAATCAATCTCAATGTGCTTTGTCCGAGCATGAAAAACTGGATTTGTAGTCAGGTATGTGGCCCCTAAATTATCACACCATAAGATGGGAATGCGCTGTTGAGAAACTCCCAATTCCCAGAGTAGAGACTTGACCCATATAGCTTCAGCAGCTCCATTTGCTGATGCCTTGTATTCTGCTTCGGTACTTGATCTCGAAACAGTAGGCTGCTTCTTTGAACTCGAAGAAATGAGGTTTGGTCCAACAAAGATAGCAAAGCCACCAGTGGAACGGCGATCATCAACACAGCCTGCCCAGTCAGCATCAGTGAAAACGCTAATGTCAGTAGATGGCGATCTGCGTATCCTCAGTCCTGTATCTAGAGTTCCCTTAATATACACTAGTAGGAAAAGCCTCATCAGTGGCGCACCAAAAATGGATTCTGTGGCGCATGGGAGGTGCGCCACAGAAACGTCGCCACAAAAATAAGGTTTCTGTGGCGCACCTGCCCATGCGCCACGAGAATTAGGTTTACGTGGCGCACTTGTTCTTAGGTGCGCCACGTGAAAGCGTGCGCCACGGAATTGGTTCTTAGTGCGCCACAGATTTTGCTTGTATTATACACGATTTTGTGCTGCTTGCTATACATATGCGGTTTATAGACAGCAATACGGATACACGGAGTTATATACGGCAACATTCAGATATAATATAAATATCATGTACATTGCACTGAGATATAACATAGACATCATCATCACATTACTTAGAGCCCGATCGAGATACATATATAGTGGCAAGTGTCAAATGTTTTGCATACAACTCTTAATTCATGCAAAATTCACAATTTTGAGATACAAAGTAGTCTTCATCCGGTTCCTCCTTTGCTCCGTCATCTCTACCCACCAGGCTCGCTTGCATCGGGGTCCTTCATCCAGTTCCTACTATGATGAAAATGGAAGAAAGTGAGACCAACAAGTCCGATGCACAAGAGAAATGGAATAAATGCCTCATACATTGTTGGTCAACACAAATATTAACATTCGGGGACGGTGTAAGTGAGACCAAGTCCGATGCACAAGAGATTGATATTTGTGCTATCTTACCAGGCTCAATTACGCCGCCCCCGAGTGTACGGTGACCAAACATTTTAATCATCGGCATTTTGAAAATCTCAAAGCAAATGGAATGACAAAATGGAATAAGTGCCTCATACATTATTGGTCAACACAAATATTAACATTTAGGGATGGCGTAAGTGAGACCAAGTCCGATGCACAAGAGATTGATATTTGTGCTATCTTACCGAGCTCACTTACGCCACCCCAAGTGTACGGTGACCAAACATTTTAATCATCGGCATTTTGAAAATCTCAAAGCAAATGGAATGACAAAATGGAATAAGTGCCTCATACATTGTTGGTCAACACAAATATTAACATTTAGGGATGGTGTAAGCGAGGCCAGGTAGGATGCACAAGAGATTGATATTTGTGCTATCTTACCAGGCTCACTTACGCCACCCCGAGTGTACGGTGACCAAACATTTTAATCATCGGCATTTTGAAAATCTCAAAGCAAATGGAATGACAAAATAGAATATGTGCCTCATACATTGTTGGTCAACACAAATACTATGGTCAGAAACCATAGTTGCGGTATACACCGCCGTATACTTTGCGGAAGGGCCCCCTTTCCCCGGTCGGCGTTCCGTCAACGGGTGCTTGACGACACAACAACGCCGATCTGCATCTCCGGTGCGAGAACCACGCCGGTCCCTCGCTGTCCGGTGAACGAGTCCTTGATGCAAAGACCGTGCCGGCCTGCCCAGCATTATGCCGGGCCGTGTTGCCGCGCTTCAAGCCGTGTGTCCCGCGCCTGCCTTTGTTCGCCTTCTTGCCCGGTGAACCAATAGGCGGATCGTTGGAATAAGGAAACCGATGACAGCCGGTCGCAAGATTAAATTGCGATCGGCCGTCATCGGCTTCCTTATTCCAACGATTAGTCTATTCGTTCACCGGGCAAAAAGGCGAAGAGTGCGAGGCGCGTGATCGCACGGCCTAAAGCGCGACAACGGAGGTCGGCATGATGCTAGGGAGGCTGGCACCGTCTTGGCATTAAGGACTCGCTCACGTACTTGGACGGCGAGAGAAGAAAAGTGGTGCTGCGCCGGAGAGGCATGTCGGCGTTGTTGTCTCGTCAAGGACTCGTTCACGGAACGGCGGCCAGGGAAAGGGGCTCGTCTACAAAGTATATTGCGGCGTATAGGTGACCAAACATTCTAATCATCGGCACTAAAATGGAAGAAAGAGCCAAGTGGTATCTCAACTAGATATCATATGCCTCATACTTTGTTGGTCGAAAGAAATATTAACATTCGGGGATGGGGTCGGCGAGGCCGGGTAGGATGCACAAGAGATTGATATTTGTGCCATCGCACCGGGCTCGGTGGCCCCACCCCGAAGTGTACAAGTGACCAAACAATTTAATCATCGGCACTAGAATGGAAGAAAGGCCAATGCAATTAAGAAGTAGCTAGTATGAACTAAATGGAATGCCTCATACTTTGTTGGTCGAAACAAATATGAACATCCCGGGATGGCGTTAGTGAGGCCGGGTAGGATGCACAAGAGATTGATATTTGTGCCATCACACCGGGCTCACTAGCGACACCCGGAGTGTACGATTGACCGATACGTCTCCGACGTATCGATAATTTCTTATGTTCCATGCCACATTATTGATGTTATCTACATGTTTTATGCACACTTTATGTCATATTCGTGCATTTTCTGGAACTAACCTATTAACAAGATGCTTGAAGTGCCAGCTTGCTTGTTTTCTCGCTGTTTTTGTTTCAGAAATCCTAGTAACGAAATATTCTCGGAATTGGACGAAATCAACGCCCAGGGTCCTATTTTGCCACGAAGCTTCCAGAAGACCGAAGAGGAGACGAAGTGGGGCCACGAGGGGGCCACACCATAGGGCGGCACGGCCCAGGCCCTGGCCGCGCCGACCTGTGGTGTGGGGCCCTCGTGCCGCCTCTTGACCTGCCCTTCCGCCTACAAATAGCCTCCGTCGCGAAACCCCCAGTACCGAGAGCCACGATACGGAAAACCTTGCGAGGCCGCCGCCGCCGCCGATCCCATCTCGGGGATCCAGGAGATCGCCTCCGACACCCTGCCGGAGAGGGGATTCATCTCCCGGAGGACTCTACGCCGCCATGGTCGCCTCCGGAGTGATGTGTGAGTAGTCTACCCCTGGACTATGGGTCCATAGCAGTAGCTAGATGGTTGTCTTCTCCCCATTGTGCTTCATTGTCGGATCTTGTGAGCTGCCTAACATGATCAAGATCATCTATACGTAATTCTATATGTTGCGTTTGTTGGGATCCGATGAATAGAGAATACTTGTTATGTTGATTATCAAAGTTATATCTATGTGTTGTTTATGATCTTGCATGCTCTCCGTTACTAGTAGATGCTTCGGCCAAGTAGATGCTTGTAACTCCAAGAGGGAGTATTTATGCTCGATAGTGGGTTCATGCTCGCATTGACACTGGGACGAGTGACGAGAAAGTTCTAAGGTTGTGTTGTCGCTGTTGCCACTAGGGATAAAACATTGATGCTATGTCTAAGGATGTAGTTGTTGATTACATTACGCACCATACTTAATGCAATTGTCCGTTGCTTTGCAACTTAATACTTGAAGGGGTTCGGATGATAACCTGAAGGTGGACTTTTTAGGCATAGATGCAGTTGGATGGCGGTCTATGTACTTTGTCGTAATGCCCAATTAAATCTCACTATACTCATCATGATATGTATGTGCATGGTCATGCCCTCTTTATTTGTCAATTGCCCAAGCTGTAATTTGTTCACCCAACATGTTGTTTATCTTATGGGAGAGACACCTCTAGTGAGCTGTGGACCCCGGTCCAATTCTCTTTATTGAAATACAATCTCACTGCAATACTTGTTCTACTTGTTTTCTCGCAAACAATCATCTTCCACACAATACGGTTAATCCTTTGTTACAGCAAGCCGGTGAGATTGACAACCTCATCTGTTTCGTTGGGGCAAAGTACTTTGGTTGTGTTGTGCGGGTTCCACGTTGGCGCCGGAATCCCTGGTGTTGCGCCGCACTACATCCCGCCGCCATCAACCTTCAACGTGCTTCTTGGCTCCTACTGGTTCGATAACCTTGGTTTCATACTGAGGGAAACTTGCCGCTGTACGCATCACACCTTCCTCTTGGGGTTCCCAACGGACGCGTGCTGAACGCGTATCATTGACCAAACATTCTAATCATCGGCACTAAAATGGAAGAAAGAGCCAAGTGGTATCAACTAAATGGAATGCCTCATACTTTGTTGGTCAAAACAAATATTAACATCCAGGGATGGAGTAAGTGAGGCCAGGTAGGATGCACAAGATATTGATATTTGTGCCATCACACCAAGCCTCACTTGCTCCACCCCGAGTGTACGAGTGATCGACCAACCATCTAATCATCGACAAGTACAAAAACACCAACAAACCAGCAACCATGGTGACATAAGTCAAGATGCTCAAACACACATAGCATGCATGGAGCGAGATGCTCCAAAGGGATTATTCATCACTTGGTATATAGACCAAGTGATGCTGGCAAAAGAGAGGCCAATCAAGAACCGAGTAAATCCAGTAAGTGATAGATATGCCTAAACAAGCAACAACACATAGCATATCCCAGCTAACCAGATGAGACAAGTCTTGGTAGCCAACTGAATCACCTAGCACCACCTAGCCTTTTAAAACCATCAAAAACAGTCCCTTTTCTTCAAAGGATACCACAGTGGCATTCATTTACATGATCCCCTACTGTGGATATCTCTATTTTCATCAAAGCCAACAAGAAAAGGATACCACAGTGGCATTCATTTACATGATTCCCTAATGTGAATATCTCTATAGTAGCATACCATAAGCTCACAAGAATCCATCAAGTAAATCTTCACAAGGATACCATAGTAGCATAGTAGCATACCATAAGCTCACAAGAATCCATCATTTTCTTCACAAGGATACCACAGTAGCATACCATAGTAGCATTTCATGCATTTAAATGAACCAGTAGCATCAAAACCAACGAAATGTTCAACTAGCAAGCAATACCAAGTGAGCAAATCTTCATAACCTTGTACAGGTTCAGACATGGATTTATTTCCAACAAAGGATGGAAATCAAATTAACATCATTGAATTAAATTGAATCATTACCATCACATGGTTCATCAATAACAAGTGGCAGTAAACCTCCACAAACAACAGGTACATATGATCCAGTAAGCCACACAGGCATAGCAAGTGATATAAGTTGACAATAACCACTAGCAATCCAGGCTCCAAATGGAACCTTTGGAGCAGATATATATAGAGCCAATATAGCATGTCACTGCTAGTAGCTGGTGTTCATATAGCATGTCCATTTAGTACCAAGCATAGCACCAATTTAGTACCAAGCATAGCACCAATTAATCAAGCAATATAGCGAGCATCGGTAACAAGCATAGCACCAATTAATCAACTATAGCTCCATCAGTAACAAGCATAGCACCAATTAATCAAGCAATAGCAGCATGACCTGCACATGACACTTCACTAAAGCCAAAGCTTCAGTAAAGCACTTAATCAAGGCTTTCATGCAGTGCTAAACAGGCAACAACTGCAAGCAATGGGATCATAATTCAATCCATGTGCACATACCAGATAAATGGCATCAATGGGATCATAATTCAATCCATGTAATTAGCCAAGTTATACAGAATAAGAAAAGGGGAGCACAACAGCATTTCATCGAGCACAACAGCAGTAGAAAATCACAGCAGCATTTCATCGAGCACTTTGTGCTCGCGCGGGAGAGGAAGAGGGAGGGGAGGGGAGGGAGCTCACCGACGACGACGGCAGTTGTGGAGGAGCTCACCGACAACGACGGCAGGGGTGGAGGTCGCGGCGGCTCCTCCACCTTGACACGGCGGCGGCTCCTCCACCTTGACGCCGCGCCGGCCCCTCCTCCTCCACGCCGCAGCGGCTTGTGCTGCTGGTGGCGGGGATGGGTGGAGCGTGGCGGCATGCGGCCCTCGCGGAGGAAGGCGGCGGCGACGGCGACGGCGACGGTAGCGCTCGCCATGGAAGGCGGCGGCGCGGGGAGAGGGGGAGAGGGGAGAGAGTGGTATACGGGCGAGGGAGGGGTATGGCCATGATATAGGACACGTTATTTCCGTGGCGCACCGAGGCCGGTGCGCCACGAGAACACGTCATTTCGTGGCGCACCTAGGCCGGTGCGCCACGGAATAGGTTATTTACGTGGCGCACCAAGTGCGGTGCGCCGTAGAAAAAGTGAAACCAATGTTTGGGCGTGACAGGGTGTGGGCCCCACAAAGTTTTTGTGGCGCGGTGTTCCATGGTGCGCCACAAAATTAAGCTATTTCTGTGGCGCACCTTGCCTGGTGCGCCACAAAATAAGTTTCTGTGGCGCATTTTTAACGGTGCGCCACAGAACTAAGCTTCGCCTATAAGGGTTTTCCTACTAGTGATATCTCAAAATGCGCTTCACCGCTTCCCAATGAACATCAGTGGGTTGAGAAAGGAACTGGCACACCTTGTTAACAGCAAAGGATATATCAGGACGAGTAAGTGTCAAGTACTACATATCTCCAACAACACTATGGTACTTGTATGAATCATCAGTACCCAAAACTGTGCCTGACTCTCGACTAAGGTGTTCTATCACAGCCATAGGTGTAGAAGTAGACTTGCAATTCTCCAGACTAACACGATGTAGCAAGTCCATGGCATACTTGCGCTGACTGAGTATCATACCCCCTGAATTGTAAGTCGCCTCTAAACCTAGAAAATAGTCCAAGGCACCAAGATCCTTAATAGGAAAATTGGCTGAGAGAGAACGAACAAGACCACTGACAGCCGCAGGGGTAGATCCAGCGATGACAATATCATCAACGTACACCAACATATACACCTGAACACCATGCGGAGAGGAAATGAACAGCGATGTGTCGGCCTTACTGGGACGAAAACCAAGCTGAGAGAGAAGAGCGCTCAAATGAGCATACCAGGCGCGAGGAGACTGCTTAAGACCATAGAGAGCTCACTGCAATTTGCACACATAAGAAGGATACCGAGCATCCTCAAATCCCGGGGGTTGCTTCATGTAGACATCCTCAGACAAGAAGCCATGAAGGAACGCATTACTGACATCAATCTGCCGCAAAGTCCACCCTCGAGAGACCGCCAAAGACAGCACAAGACGAACAGTGGCTGGTTTAACAACATGACTGAAGGTGTCACCATAATCAATGCCATGCTGCTGAGTGAACCCACGAGCAACAAGACGAGCTTTGTACTTATCAACTGAGCCATCAGGACGTTGCTTGGTCTTAAAGATCCGTTTGCTGTCGACGATATTTACTCCAGGCGGTCGAGGAACCAACACCCAAGTATTGGTCTGACGAAGAGCCGAAAGCTCGTCAAACATAGCTGCTCTCCATGCAGTATCATCAATGGCCTCGCAATGAGAAACCGGTGTCGCGAGAAAAGCACGGCGAAGAGGGTCATAGCGGATGGTACCATCCGTATAGTGTTTGTCACGCCTGGTTTGATCACGAGCACGGGTAACCATGCCATCTCCAGGGGCAGCTGTCGCGGTGGGCGGAGCATCCGCCGATGAGCCATGGGTGACGCGGCTGGAGCAGCAGGGCTACCGGCAGCAGGGGTCACGGGCTGGGAGGGGAGATGGGCCGCGGGCGACGGAGGCCCATCTGGCACGCCGCAATGCTCCGACGCAGGCGAGGGAGGATCCGGAGAGGACGTCCCGGTCGGCGTGCATGGTTCGGGAGGCGTGCAGCCATGCACGTCGATCACACCAGCTGGAGCAGCAACATCGTTCGCTGGAGGAACCTGCACATGTGGAGAGCTCACACAAACAGGCGCATTAGAAGACAAATAGGACAGTTCATAATTCCGCATATTGACACTCGTAACCGGTTCATTGGAAGGGGAAGCTATAGCATGCGCAAGAGTAGAGACGTCAATGACAACACCGGGAGTGGAATACGGAAACACAGACTCGTCAAAAATGACGTCACGGGAAATATAAATATGTCCCGTGGACCGATCGAGACATTTGTATCCCTTATGCATAGGACTGTACCCAAGGAACACACACATAGTGGATCGGAAAGCAAGCTTGCGTGCATTGTACTTACGCAAACTAGGCCAGCATGCACAACCAAAGGTGCGAAGGAATGTGTAATCGGGCTGAACTTCAAGAAGGCGATGGAAGGGTGTGTCCTTATGCAAAACAGGAGTAGGCATGCGATTTATAAGGTAGCAGGCAGTGAGAAACGCCTCGTCCCAATAGCGAAGGGGAATAGATGAGTGAGCCAAGAGAGCTAACCCCGTCTCAACCAAGTGGCGGTGTTTTCGTTCAGCGATACCATTCTGCTGAGAGGTGTGTGGGCAAGACACACTGTGGGAAATCCCGGTGCGCTGGAAGTAGCGATAATGTTTGTGATATTCACCACCCCAGTCAGATTGGACAGCCCTAATCTTTGTGTTCAAAAGGCGCTCAACATGTGCTTGAAACGCATAGAAAACCTGCTCAACATCAGACTTGTGCTTAAGGAGGTAGATCCAACAAAAACGAGAATAATCGACAAAACTAACATAATATTTGTAACCACCAGATGAAGCAATAGCAGGACCCCAAACATCAGAATGAACCAACTCAAGGGGAACAGTGGAAACACGATAAGAATCTTTATAAGGTAATTGTCGACTCTTAGCACGCTGACAAGCATCACAAACCAAAGTTTGACTAGAAGAAGAACACAAAAGATCGTTTTGCCTAACAATAGACTGGACTATATTATTCGAAGGATGACCGAGACGCTGATGCCACTGGGACGGAGTAATCTTGACGCTGGATGACGCATGGCGGGGTGATGAAGACGCACGGCTAAACGGGATGGGGTACAGCCCATCCTGGCTTCTACCGTGAAGAAGGGTGTGCCTCGTTGCCTTGTCCTTAACGAGGAAAACGAATTTGTGAAATTCAACAAAGACGTCATTATCGCAAACAAGACAATAGACAGATAAAAGATGCTTGCTAATGTTTGGAACATGAAGAACATTGCGAAGCTTAAGAGATGAACCGGCTAAATTCGAATGACCAATATGCGAAATAGACAAACCTGCACCATTGGCCACTTGCACTTGGTCCGTCCCGCCATAGCACTCATGCATGTGGAGGCGCTCAAGATCACTCGTCAGGTAATCCGTCGCACCAGAGTCCATGATCCAGTGCGGAGGGTTGTTGGAGGAGGTTGATGCCGTGTTGCCGGAGCGAGAGTTGTCATCATAGCGATAGCGACACTCCGAGGCCTCATGTCCCCAGTTCTTGCAGATTTGGCACTTGGGCCACCAGCGACGGCCGCCGTTGCCTCCTCCATTGCGACCGTTGCCGCCACCATCGCGGTGTCGGTCCTGGCCACCACCATCACGGCGCCGATCCTGCTGCTGGTTGCCCGTGGAGCCTCCTGACGGGCGACGGTCTTGCTGCTGGTAGTTGGGCTGCTGCTGATAGCCGACCGACGCGCCACCAGATGGTCGACCAAGATTGGTCTGACCTGGACGCGACACAGCGTTCGCGAATGAGGTCCACTCATCGCCCTCGGCTTGCTGCGACTGTTGGAGCGCCTCATAGTTCAAGACCATGGAGTAGAAGGACGGCAACATGACCAGAACAGTCGCCATGTTGAGTGATGCGGCGATGGGGTTGAAGGCCTGCCCGAGGCCAGTCAGCATGTAGTCGATGATGTCGTCATTGGAGAGCGGAGAGCCGGCGGCGGCCATGGCGTCAGCAAGCGCCTTTACCTGCACGCATATACTCGCCCGCCGTCATGTCCTGCTTCTTCAGCGCCTGAATCTGGCGCTTGATGTGCCGAACCCCGGCACGGTTCTGCGCGCCGAACATGGACTGGATAGCAGTCCATGCCGCTGCGGCTGTGGAGCAACCCAGCAACTGGCACGTGATGTCCTCCGTCATCGAGGAGAGGAGGAGTCCAAGGACCTTCTGATCTTGTGTCCACCACCGATGGTATTCGGGGTTGACCACGACGCGGGCATCGGCACCTTCCCCTTCGGTGAGGGTTTTGCTTGGTGCGGCCGTGGTGCCGTCGAGGTACCCATGAAGAGAGGCGCCGGAGAGGTTGGTGAGGGTGAGGGCGCGCCACAGCATATAGTTGTTGCGGTCGAGACGAACGGTGATGGTGGGGATGACTGCGGGAGCTACGACCGTGGCTACCGGAGGCGAGGCGATGGCGCCGACGGTGGTGGAAAGGGGCAGTGATGGGCTGGTCATGGTGGCGGCCGAGATCGGATCGGAGGCGCTAGGGTTGAGAGGCGGCGGTGGGCTGATCAGGCTCTGATACCAAATCAAGTTTAGGGTTTCGTGGGGCACAACCCTCACGTGTCTCTCCTTTATATAATGATCAGCATGCAAGCACTAGTGGAAAATGGGGCATCCATCTAAGCCATTAGTACCGGTTCCCTTACGAACTGGTACTAATGGGGTCATCTGTACCGGTTTAGGGGCTCAGGCGGGCGAGGAGCTCTGGCACCGGTTCGTGAGGGACTTTCGTACCGGTTCGTGTTAGGAACCGGTACGAAAGGTCTTCGGCCTAAATTCGGACGCGTGGTGGGGCCCGGGCTGGACCTTTGGTACCGGTTCGTAACACGAACCGGTACCAAAGGGTGCCCCCTATATCACCAATCGCCAGCCCGTCCCTGGCTGGTGCTTCATCTCATTTTTCTCTTCTTCCTCTCACACAAAATTTCTTTACACCTCTCACAATCCAACAAACCTCTATTTTTTCTCCACCATTTTAACAAGATTAAGGGCTTACATCTATCCAAGGGTTAGCAATATCATCCTTTCTTCCGGCGTTCCTAATTTCGCATATTTCTTTGGTAGTTTTAACTCTTTTTCTAGTGCTAGCAAGGTGTTCGATGAAATGCCTAAGTTAGGGATTTTACTTTTTTTATAATCAATTTGAGCTGAAATTATGGTATATTTTATAGGTTTTAATTAGTATCATCCCCGTCCTCACCGTCGTCGATCGCCAGCGTCGTCCCCTAGCCGGCACCGTACAACCTCGGTGAGCCTCTTCTTTTTTATAAAAAAACTTAGTTTTATGTGATGAACTTGAATATTAATTAAGATGTTCACTCATATATCCACGATGTTGTGTAATTAATGATTTTTGATATACATATAAAATGCGGATGAGTCGACAATGGATGTACGGTGACCGGTGCCATCCCGACTTCATTAATGGCATGCATTATTTTCTCAACGTGGGCTGAGGCAAATAGGCGGTCGAATGGTTTCATCTATTGTCCATGTAGTTCCTGTAAGAATATGATGGATTACTCTACCTCAAAGACCATTCACGTCCACTGTGCGAGAACGGTTTCATGCCCGGCTATAATTGTTGGACCAAGCACGGAGAAAGAGGGGTTATATTGGAAGACAACGAAGAAGAAGAGGATAGTGACAACTATCCTATGTTCACTGAAGACGGTGATAGTAGAATGGGGGAAGACGAAGCTGAAGAAGAGCCCATTTTGATGATCCGATTTTTGATGACCCCGATGACGATTTGGGTCGGGCCATTCTTGATGCGAAGATAAGCTGCGGAAGTGAAAAGGAGAGGTTGAAGTTGGAGAGAATGTTAGAGGATCACAAGACACTGTTGTACCCAAATTGCAAAGATGGCCGAGAAAAAGTTGGGTACCATGCTTGGAATTGCTGCAATGGAAGGCAGAGAATGGTACTTCTGACAAGGGGTTTGAAAAGTTGCTGAAAATAATAAAGAAGATGCTTCCAGGGGAGAACGTATTGCCCTCTAGTACGTCCGAAGCAAAGAAGGTTGTCTGCCCTCTAGGATTAGAGGTGCGGAAGATACATGCATGCATCAATGGTTGCATCCTCTACCGCGGGGAGTACGAGAATTTGAATGCATGCCCGGTATGTAGTGCATTGAGGTATAAGATCGAGGCGAGATGACCCTGGCGATGTTGAGGGCGAGTCCAACCCCAGGAAGAGGGTTCCTGCGAAGGTGATGTGGTATGCTCCTATAATACCACGGTTGAAACGTTTGTTCCAAAACAAAGAGCATGCCAAGTTGTTGCGATGGCACAAAGAGGACCGTAAGAAAGATGTGATCTTTGAGACACCCTGACGACGGGTCGCGGTGGAGAAAAATTGACAGAGAGTTCAAGTCATTTTTAGATGACGCAAGGAACTTAAGATTTGGTCTAAGTACGAGATGGCTTTAATCCTTACGGTGAGCGAGCTCCGGTCATAGCACACTGGCCGGTGACTCTATGTATCTATAACCTTCCTCCTTGGTTGTGCATGAAGCGGAAGTTCATTATGATGCCGAGTGCTCATCCAGGGCCCGAGGCAACCCGGCAACGACATTGGTGTGTACCTGAGGCCATTGGTTGAAGAACTTTTACAGTTGTGGCGTGACGAAGGTGTACCTGTGTGGGATGAGCATGAACAAAAGGAATTTAACCTACGGGCATTGTTGTTTGTAACCATCAATGATTGGCCTGCTCTTAGTAACATTTCAGGGCAATCAAACAAGGGATACAATGCATGCACACACTGTTTAGGTGAGACTGACACTATATATTTGGGAAACAAGAATGTGTACCTGGGGCATCGTCGATTTTCTTCCAAAACAACATCACGTAAGAAAGAGAGGAAAGCATTTCGGAGGTGAGGCAGATAACCGAACGAAGCCTACCCGCCCTACTGGGGAAGTTATATATGATATGGTCAAGGATTTAAAAGTGATCTTTGGAAAGGGTCCCGGCGGACAATCTGTTCCGCATGATGTTGACGGACACGTACCCATGTGGAAGAAGAAGTCGATATTTTGGGAGCTACCCTACTAGAAATTCTTAGAGGTTCACTCTCAATCGATGTGATGCACGTGATGAAAAATCTTTGCGTGAACCTGCTAAACTTCTTGGGCGTGTATGGGAAGACAAAAGATACACCGGATGCACGACAGGACCAGCAAAATATCCACGAAGGAAACAACCTGAATCCAGAGAAGTATCAAGGTCCTGCCAGCTACGCTCTTACGAAAGAGGAGAAGGAGATCTTTTTTGAAGTCCTGAGTAGCATCAAGGTCCCGTCCGGCTTCTCGTCGAATATAAAGGGAATAATAAACATGTCGGGGAAAAAGTTTCAAAACCTAAAGTCTCATGAGCTGCCACGTGATTATGACACAATTACTTCCGGTTGCATTGAGGGGCTTACGCCGGAAAATGTTCGAGTACCCATTGTGAAGCTATGTGCGTTCCTCAATGCAATTTCTCAGAAGGTGATCAATCCACTTACTCTACAAAATTTATAGAAGGATGTGGTCCAATGTCTAGTCAGCTTCGAGTTGGTGTTCCCACCATCCTTCTTCAATATTATGACACATCTCCTAGTTCACCTGGTCGAAGAGATTGGCGTTCTCGGTCCTGTATTTCTACACAACATGTTCCCCTTTGAGAGATTCATGGGAGTCTTAAAGAAGTACGTTCATAACCGTGCTAGGCCAGAAGGAAGCATCTCCAAGGGCTATGGAACAGAGGAGGTCATTGAGTTTTGTGTTGACTTTATTCCTGACCTTAAGCCGATCGGTGTTCCTGAATCACGCTATGAGGGGAGACTGCGTGGAAAAGGAACGCTAGGAAAGAAAGCAACGTGTATGGATGGACATTCTTTCACTCAAGCACACTACACAGTTCTACATAATTCCATCTTGGTGGCTCCGTACAAAGAGGAACACAAGGATATCTTACGTTCTAAATACCCGGAGCAACGTGAAGATTGGATTGATGGAGAACACATGAAGACTTTCGGCGGTTGGTTGCAAACACGTCTCATGAATGTCACCGATGACGAGCAGCTGTACTTGTTGGCCAAGCAACCATCTTCTACTATATCGATGATAGCGTGTATACACACGTCCGTTGGGAACCCCAAGAGGAAGGTGTGATGCGTATAGAAGCAAGTTTTCCCTCAGTAAGAAACCAAGGTTATCGAACCAGTAGGAGACAAGAAGCACGTTGAAGGTTGATGGCGGCGGAGTGTAGTGCGGCGCAACACCAGGGATTCCGGCGCCAACGTGGAACCTGCACAACACAACCAAAATACTTTGCCCCAACGTGACGGTGAGGTTGTCAATCTCACAGGCTTGTCTGTAACAAAGGATTAGATGTATAGTGTGGAAGATGATTGTTTGCAGGAAACGATAAAAACAGTATTGCGATAGATTGTATTCGATGTAAAAGAATGGACCGGGGTCCACGAGTTCACTAGAGGTGTCTCTCCCATAAGAAATAGCATATTGGGTAAACAAATTACAGTTGGGCAATTGACAAATAAAGAGAGCATAACAATGCACATACATGATATGATGAGTAGTGTGAGATTTAATTGGGCATTACGACAAAGTACATAGACCGCTATCCGGCATGCATCTATGCCTAAAAAGTCCACCTTCGGGTTATCATCCGAACCCCTTCCGGTATTAAGTTGCAAACAACGAGACAATTGCATTTAGTATGGTGCGTAATGTAATCAACAAATACATCCTTAGATATAGAATTGATGTTTTATCCCTAGTGGCAACAGCACATCCACAACCTTAGAGGTTCTTTGTCACTCCCCCAGATTCAATGGAGGCATGAACCCACTATCCAGCATAAATACTTGTAGGATAACGTTGCATAGAAAACAAAAAATTTCCTACGGCGAACACGCAATCCAAGCCAAGATGCAATCTAGAAGACGGTAGCAACGAGGGGATATCGAGTCTCACCCTTGAAGAGATTCCAAAGCCTACAAGAGGAGGCTCTTGTTGCTGCGGTAGATGTTCACTTGCCGCTTGCAAAGCGCGTAGAAGATCTTGATCACGATTGGTTCCGGCGCCACGAACGGGCGGCACCTCCGTACTCGGTCACACGTTCGGTTGTTGATGAAGACGACGTCCACCTCCCCGTTCCGGCGGGCAGCGGAAGTAGTAGCTCCTCTTGAATCCGACGGCACGACGGCGTGGTGTCGGTGGCGGTGAAGAAGTCCGGCGGAGCTTCGCTAAGCTATGCGGGCAATATGGAGGAGAGGAGCTTGGCTAGGGTTTGGGAGGGGTGGCCGGCCACTCTATGGGGGCGGCCAGCTTGTGGTCTTGGGGTGGCCGGCCCCCTCCCTTGGCCCCTCATTATATAGGTGGATCCCAAGTGTTGGTGTCCAAGTCTTCGAATAAGACCCGAAACCAAAAACTTCCATAAGAGGTGAAACCTAGCCCAACTAGGACTCCCACCCAAAGGGTGGGATTTCCACCTCCCATGTGGGGGGTGGCCGGCCCCCTATGGTGGAGTCCACTTGGGACTCCACCCCATCTAGGGCTGGCCGGCCATGGTGGTGGAGTCCCATGTGGACTCCACCTTCCTTGGTGGTTTCTTCCGGACTTTTCTAGAACCTTCTAGAACCTTCCATAGAAC
This sequence comes from Lolium rigidum, assembly GCF_022539505.1. Taxonomy (NCBI): domain Eukaryota; kingdom Viridiplantae; phylum Streptophyta; class Magnoliopsida; order Poales; family Poaceae; genus Lolium; species Lolium rigidum. The sequence continues at coordinate 309,405,423 of NC_061514.1, forward strand.
CTTCCGCGACATTTTATTTCACATAAAATGACATCCTATATATGAATCTTATTCTCCGGACCATTCCGGAACTCCTCGTGATGTCCGGGATCTCATCCGGGACTCAGAACAAATATTCCAACTCCATTCCATATTCAAGTACTACCATTTCAACATCCAACTTTAAGTGTGTCACCCTACGGTTCGTGAACTATGCGGACATGGTTGAGTACTCACTCCGACCAATAACCAATAGCGGGATCTGGAGATCCATAATGGCTCCCACATATTCAACGATGACATTTAGTGATCGAATGAACCATTCACATACATTACTAATTCCCTTTGTCTCGCGATATTTTACTTGTCCAGAGGTTTGATCTTCGGTATCACTCTATACCTTGTTCAACCTCGTCTCGACAAGTACTCTTTACTACATGCACGTGGTATGTGGTCTCTTATGAACTTATTCATATGCTTGCAAGACATTAGACGACATTCCACCGAGAGGGCCCGAGTATATCTATCCGTCATCGGGATGGACAAATCCCACTGTTGATCCATATGCTTCAACTCATACTTTCCGGATACTTAATCCCACCTTTATAGCCACCCATTTACGCAGTGGTGTTTGGTGTAATCAAAGTACCTTTCCGGTATAAGTGATTTATATGATCTCATGGTCATAAGGACTAGGTAATTATGTATCGAAAGCTTATAGCAAATAACTTAATGACGAGATCTAATGCTACGCTTAATTGGGTGTGTCCATTTACATCATTCATATAATGATATAACCTTGTTATTAATAACATCCAATGTTCATGATTATGAAACTAATCATCCATTAATCAACAAGCTAGTTTAAGAGGCATACTAGGGACTTCTTGTTTGTCTACATATCACACATGTACTAATGTTTCGGTTAATACAATTCTAGCATGATATATAAACATTTATCATAAACATAAAGATATAAATAATAACCACTTTATTATTGCCTCTAGGGCATATCTCCTTCGAGTCTCCCACTTGCACTAGAGTCAATAATCTAGATTACATAGTAATATACCTAACACCCATGGCATTCGGGTGTTGGTCATGTTTTGCCCTAGGGAGAGCTTTAGTCAACGGATCTGCTACATTCGGATCGGTGTGTACTTTGCAAATCTTTACTTCTCCATCTTCGATGTACTCGCGAATCGAGTGGTAACGCAGCTTGATATGCTTCAGCCTCTTGTGTGACCTTGGTTCTTGTGCATTAGCGATGGCACCCATGTTGTCACAATATATGACTAGTGGGTCCAATGCACTAGGAACCACACCAGAGCTCTATAATGAACCTCTTCATCCATACCGCTTCGATGAAGCCTCCGGAAGCCGCTATGTACTCCGATTCTGTTGAGGATTTTGCCACCGTGCACTTGCTTCGAGCTTGCCCGACTTCACTGCAGCACCATTCAATATAAACACGTACCCAGATTGTGACTTAGAGTCATCAGGATCAGTGTTCCAACTTGCATCGGTGTAACTTGTTACAACGAGCTCTTGGTCACTGATGACCCATAAGTATAGGGGGTGTATCGTAGTATCTTCGATAAGTAAGAATGTCGATCCCAACGAGGAGCAGAAGGTGTTGACAAGCAGTTTCGATGAAGGATTCACTGTAAATGCTCACAGACAAGTATTCAGGGGGTTTTGATGTAACAGTTGAATTAAGTACGAGTAAGTAAAGTGCGAGAGTAATAATTGCAGCGAGTGGCCCAATCCTTTTTAGCACAAAGGACAAGCCGGTTTGTTTACTTATAATGACCAAACGTTCTTGAGGACACACGGGATTTTAGTCTAGTGCTTTCGCTACATGCGGCTAAATAATCTTCATTGTTGTGATAAGTGTTGTGTGGGTGAACCTATGCTAATGTACCGCCCTTCCTAGGACTAATACATACTTGTGATTATACCCCTTGCAAGCATCCGCAACTACAAGAAAGTAATTAAGAATACATCTAACCACAGCCTTAAACTCTGAGATCCTGCGATCCCTCCTGCATCGATATACCAGCGGGGGTTTAGGTTTCTGTCACTCCGGCAACCCCGCAATTGGCAAACGAGTACAAGATGCATTCCCCTAGGCCCATAAATGGTGAAGTGTCATGTAGTCGACGTTCACATGACACCACTAGAAGAATAACACCACAACTTAAATATCACACCATTGAATATTACTCAACCATAGTTCACTACTAACATTTAGACTTCACCCATGTCCTCAAGAACTAAACGAACTACTCACAAGACATCATACGGAACATGATCAGAGGTGATATGATGATGAATAACAATGCTGAACATAAACTTGGTTCAATGGTTTCACTCAATAGCATCAACAACAAGTAGAAATCGATACGGGAGAGTTTCCCCTATCAAACAATCAAGATCAAACCCAAATTGCTATGGCGGTGACGGTGTCCAGCGGTGATGACGGCGGTGATGATGGTGGAGATGATGATGATGGTGATGGCGATGATGTCCAGCTCGATGACGGTGACGATGGCGTCGATTTCCCCCTCCCGGAGGGAATTTCCCCGGCAGATTCCTGCCCGCCGGAGAGCTCTTTTCTCTCTGGTGTTCTCCGCCCCGCAGAGGCGGCTGTAACTCTTCGTGAGGTACCCTCTCGTGGCTTAGGTCTTCGGGACGAAGGGTTTGGCGAAGAAAAGGAGGCGAAAGGGGTCGTGGGCCCTCCACACCACAGGCCGGCGCGGCCGGGGCCCAGGCCGCGCCGCCCTAGGGTGTGGGCCCACCCCGGCTGCTCCCGGCTCCTCCTTCGGCTTCCTTCGTCATCTTGAAAAATAGGATTTTTGGTATAATTTCCTTCCGAGTTGATCTTCCGAAATATTGCGTTACGACGGTGCTTTTTCCAGCGAGAATCCGGCTCCGGTGTTCGATCCTCCAATAATGATGAAACATGCAAAATAGATGAAATAACATAAGTATTGTGTCCCAATATGAAATATATCAATGAATAACGAGCAAATTATGATATAAAATAGTGATGCAAATTGGACGTATCAACTCCCCCCAAGCTTAGACTTCGCTTGTCCCCAAGCGAAACTGAGCTCGATATACATGACCACATGTTTATGGAGTGAAGAGTCGATAAATAAAATACGGACAAGAAGCATCATATTCATTCACACAGGATATTATAGTAAACAACCTCTTATAACTCATATTGAAACAAGTATAAGGTAATCACAAGTAAAGGTGCATGAGAAATCATGATTGGTGATGGCAAACTTCGTTCTTGGTCAGAGAACAATTAACAGATTATATTTATCTCATTGAGCAGCGCTCTCATGTTAAAGTTTATAAGGCACAACTTGCATACTCAATCGTAATGGTCTTCTCATAATCATTGATAACTTACAAAGCTATATTCATTCAGATAAAACTTGTACTAAACAAAGAAGAATAAAAGACATGATGTAGCAAATCACAATATAATGGTTTGATCACAACTACTCAAATGCTTGCTTGAGATGGAGGGAAATAGGTTTACTGACTCAACATAAAGTAAAAGACAGGCCCTTCGCGAGAGGAAACAGGGATTAAATCATGTGCTAGAGCTTTTTCAGTTTTGCAATCATATAAAGAGAATAAAAGTAACATTTTGAGAGGTGTTTGTTGTTGTCAACGACTGGTAGCGGGTACTCTAACCCCCTTGCCAGACAACCTCCTAAGAGCGGCTCCCATATTAATTTCATTTTGTGTGGCACTCCTTCCAACCTTTCTTTCACAAACCATGGCTAACCGAATCCTCGGGTGCCTGCCAACAATCTCATACCATGAAGGAGTGCCTTTTTATTTTAGCTTTATTATGATGATGACACTCCCCCCAACCTTTGCTTACACAAGCCATGGCTAACCGAATCCTTCGGGTGCCGTCCATCAATCACATACCATGGAGGAGTGTCTATTTAATTTAATTAATTTGGGACTGGGAATCCCATTGCCAGCTCTTTTTGCAAACTTATTGGATAAGCGGGTGAAGCCACTAGTCCATTGGTGGAAGTTGCCCAACAAGATTGAAAGATAAAACACCACATACTTCCTCATGAGCTATGAAACATTGACACAAATAAGAGATACTAAGTTTTGAATTATTTAAAGGTAGCACATGAAGTATTTACTTGGAATGGCGAGAAAATACCATTTAGTAGGTAGGTATGGTGGACACAAATGGCATAGGTTTGGGTTAAGGTTTGGATGCACGAGAAGTATTCCCTCTCAGTACAGGTCTTTGGCTAGCAAGGTTAATTAGCAAGCATAAGAGTCGAAGGAAACAAACAAATATACATGTGATAGAAACAATCATGCATCTTCCTTGTAAGCACAAACAATTTTAACTTCAGAATAATAAGCTATGAGCTAACAAGAAAGACAATGAAACATCTACATGTATTTCTCTTTTCTATTTAAACCTCAAAGTGTTGTTGCTATTGACCAATGCTAAGTTTGCCAAAACCAAATAGATTTATTCAATGCTCCCAAAGTGATACCAATACTAATAACAAGGTGAATCATATAGTACAGATTGCAAACTAGAATAGGATGTGCAATATGTAAATGATAAGACTTCTCATTAATATTCCATAACGATAACTCACACCAAGGGATACATAGACAACCAACTAAAGGAGAGATACTTCCAAACACAACCCATCTTATATGATAACTTCCCTACTCATGATATGACACTACTTGACAATAAAAGTAAAAGGTAGTGATAATGTGATACCGCGGCACTCCCCCAAGCTTGGAACAAACCAAGGGGATGCTAATACCGATGATGAATTACTCCTGCGGCGATGGTGGTGATGAACTCCCGTCATCAAACTTCCAAGGAAGAGGCTCTCCATCAAGAAACGACGTCTTGGTCTCGGGGATCTCGAAACTAGCGGCACGGCTTATGTATTTAAACCTGTTTTCATACTCACGGTTCGATTCGAAAATCATAGAGTTGTGCTTGGAGCTTGTTGGTGGTGTCGTGAAGCGAGAGGATGTCGCTCCAAAGCTTTGCAGTTTCCTTCTCATGTTCGAGCAATGAGTTCGAGACACAATCCTGTGGAAGATATCCACCTCACGCTCGGCCATCTTCTTGTACTTGAAAACCTCTTGTTCTAACTTCTCCATCCTGTCTTCCGAGGCTTCCTTCTCCTTTAAGACCCTGGACATCCTTGACCTGCAGTTCTCCTTCAACGAGCGAGCAACTCCTTGGGGTGCATCTTCAGCTCCTCCATGTACAAGTTGCCAACATCCTTGCTCGGAGCCGTCCTTCGGAGTTTCCGACGAAGACATGATGACTCTAGATCCGAAACAAATCCTGGCAGAAACAGCTCGAAACAAAACACGTCGAAAACACGATATACGGACCTCCGAGGGTCCGGGAGATTATATAGCAAATATTTTCGCGAAATAAGGAAAATACCGAGATCGAACCGAGTCGGAAAGGAGCGACGGGGTGGCCAAACCATAGGCCGGCGCGGGCCCAGGTCAGGCCGCGCCGCCCTATGGTGGCACCCCCTCGTGCGTCCTTTCCACTCCGTTTCGAACTCGTAATTTCTCATATTTTCCAAAAACAGCAAAAATATAGTTCGGAAGGTAAATTGCGTACTTTTCATTACCGATCATTGTTACCTATTCAAAGTCGAGTTACGGCGGATTGTCAATTTGCCCTTTGATGAAATCTTCCGGTGTCTCCACTTGAATAATATCAACATCAACATTATAGGAATCACCCGAGATATAATGCTTGAGTCTTTGTCCATTCACCACTTGCGTAGCATTGCCTTGGAGAGAGCTAATTTTGATTGCTCCTGAACGATACACCTCCTCGACAACATATGGTCCTTCCCATTTCGAGAGTAATTTCCCTGCAAAGAATCTGAGACGAGACCGATACAATAGGACTTTATCCCCAATATTAAATTCTCTTTTGATAATCCTCCTATCATGCCATTTTTTAACTTTCTCTTTAAAGAGTTTAGCATTTTCATATGCTTCACTTCTCCATTCATCTAGAGAACTCAATTGCAACAACCTCTTATCACCGGCAAGTTTAGGATCTTTATTTAATTCTCTAACGGCCCAATAAGCTTTGTGCTCTAGTTCTAAAGGTAAATGACAAGCTTTCCCATAAACCATTTTATAAGGTGACATTCCCATGGGATTTTTATAAGCAGTTCTATAAGCCCAAAGTGCATCCTTCAATTTACTAGCCCAATTCTTTCTAGTTTTATTAACGGTCTTTCCCAAAATAGATTTAATCTCTCTATTTGATAACTCTACTTGACCACTAGTTTGAGGATGATAAGCGGAAGCAATTCTATGATTAATACCATACCTAGCAAGAGTTTTTCTAAAACCTCCATGAATAAAGTGAGAACCTCCATCGGTCATAATATATCTAGGTACTCCAAATCTAGGAAAAATAATATCTAAGAGCATTCTTAAAGAGGTCTCACCATCGGCACTTTTTGTAGGTATAGCCTCCACCCATTTAGTAACATAATCAACGGCAACAAGTATATGAGTGTTACCTTCTGAAGACGGAAAAGGTCCCATGAAGTCAAATCCCCAACAATCAAACGGTTCAATAACAAGAGTATAATTCATAGGCATTTCATTACGTCTGGAGATATTACCAACCCTTTGGCATTCATCACAAGATAAAATAAACTTTCTCGCATCTTTGAAGAGAGTTGGCCAATAAAAACCTGATTGTAGAACCTTTTGCGCGGTTCTTTCTCCGACGTGATGTCCTCCATAAGCACTACCATGACATTTACTCAATATCTCCTGTTGTTCATATTCGGGGACACATCTTCGCATAATACCATCCACTCCTTCTTTATATAAGTGTGGGTCATCCCAGAAATAATGCCTCAAATCATAAAAGAATTTCCTCCTTTGTTTGAGATTGAAAAGGTTGGAGGCAAGTACTTGGAAACAATAAAGTTAGCATAATCAGCATACCAAGAATCTGTCTCGCGAGCTCACCTTTATTACAGCCAATTGTTCATTTGGAAAACTATCATTAACGGGAACAGGATCATAAGCAATATTTTCCAATCTAGACAAATTATCGACAACGGGATTATCAGGCACCTTTCCTATCTACAATATGTAAGTCAAATTCTTGCAAAAGAAGTACCCATCTAATAAGCCTCGGCTTAGCATCTTTCTTTGTCATAAGGTATCTAATTGCGGCATGATCGAGTATGAATAGTAACTTTTGAATCAACAATATAAGATCTAAATTTATCACAAGCAAAGACTACAGCTAATAATTCCTTTTCGAGTTGTAGCATAATTTCTTTGAGCAGCATCAAGAGTTTTACTAGCATAATGAATAACATTCGGTTTTTATCTACTCGTTTGTCCAAGGACGGCGCCTACAGCAAAATCACTAGCATCACACATAATTTCAAAGGGTAAATTCCAATCGGGGGGTTCAACTATAGGAGCGAGTTGTTAAGGCTTTCTTAAGAGTTTC
>NC_061514.1:309413056-309525740 GCF_022539505.1 Lolium rigidum
TAAGTTCCATAAGGACAAGTAAAAGTGGTTTTCTCTTGATCTTTAGCTTTAACAGCAATTTGTGAAAACCCAGAATAACCATCAAGAAAGCAAAAATGAGTATTTTTAGATAATCTTTCTAGCATTTGATCAATAAAGGGTAAAGGGTAATGATCTTTCTTAGTAACTTTATTAACTTTTCGAAAATCAATGCACATTCTATACCCTACAACTACTCTTTGAGGAATGAGCTCATCATTATCATTAGGCACAACAGATCATACCTCCTTTCTTGGGAACGCAATGCACGGGACTAACCCATCTACTATCGGCAATAGGATATATAATACCGGCTTCAAGAAGTCGTAATACCTCATTCCTTACCACTTCCTTCATCTTTGGAATTAGACGACGCTGAGGTTCAACAACGAGGCTTTGCATCATCTTCCATATTAATGGCATGTTGGCAAATAGAAGGAGAAATCCCTTTCAAATCATCAAGAGTGTAGCCAATAGCGCCTCGATGCTTCTTCAATATTTCCAATAACCTTTCTTCCTCAATCTCTGAAAGCTTAGAACTAATAATAACAGGATATATTTTCTTATCATCAATATGAGCATATTTAAGATTATCAGGTAAAGGCTTTAAATCAAAAACGGGATCTTCCTTTGGTGGCGGTGTTGTACCCAAATCTTCCACTTCGGTAAATCATGCTTGAGAATAGGTTGGCGAAGAAAAATTTCCTCAAGCTCATCTCTTTCTTTCCTAAAAATTTCGCTCTCGCTATCCTCCAAATGTTGCTGCAAAGGATTATTAGGAACAAGAACAATAGATGCACATTGCTCCATTTTAAAATCATTACTAGGCAAATCAGCTTTATAAGGAGTTTTAGTAAATTTAGAGAAGTTAAACTCATAAGATTCACCAGCAAATTTAGTCAAAATTTTCTCTTTCTTGCAATCTATAATAGCTCCACAAGTATTTAGAAAAGGTCTACCAAAAATAATAGGACAATAATCACTAGCGGCGAGAACCAAGTACCAAAAAGTCGGCGGGATATTTAATCTTACCGCATAAAACTTCCACATCTCGAACAATACCAATTGGAGAAATAGTTTCTCTATTCGCTAGCTGAATAACCACATCAATATCTTCAAGTTCACAAGAATCAATTTCGTGCATAATCTCCGTGTAAAGCTCATACGGAATAGCACTAACACTTGCACCAATATCACATAATCCATAATAGCAATGATCACCAATTCTAACGAGATAGCATAGGAACACTAGCTTGTTTGGGTTTATTAGGATGTGAGACAATATTAGAAGCATCTTCACGAGAAAATAATATGACCATCCTCCATGTTTTCGGTCACAAGATCTTTAACTATTGCAACGGCGAGGTTCAACTTTTATTTGTTCTTCGGGTTCTACGGGTTTCTTTTCACTTTTATGAACCGCACTATTTATAACGAGTACTCTTTCATTTTAGCGAGGGAAAGGAGTTTTTTCAATATAAGCTTCGGGAATAACATGATCAGCGGTTTCAACTACAACACATTTATTAATAGATGAATCAATTTTATCTTTATACGGTTCATGATACTTATCAAAATTCTTCTTTGGCAATTCATAATGAGAGGCAAAAGCTTTATAAAGATTTGCGGCAACTTGAGAATCAAGACCATATGTAGCACTCATATTACGAAATTTATCGAGTATCCATAAAAGCTTCAATGCATTTATAATCATAAATTATACCGATTCTCGATCCTTGTCGTTCTCCCATCCTTCGAGTATTTTCTTGGATTCGATCAAGAAGGTCCCTTTTAAACTCTTCTTTGTTGCGTGTAAATGATCCGGAACAAGAAGTATCCGAGCAAGGTCTTGTCTTGAAAAGAAAGTCTTGCATAGAAATTATCAATAATAACATTACCGGGAAGCTCATGAATGGGGCATTTGAGCATTAAAGACTTCAATCTCCCCCAAGCTTGGGCAATACTCTCTCCATCATGAGGCCAAAAATTATATATGCGATTCCGATCCTTGTGAATTTCACTTGGAGGATAGAACTTAGAATAAAACCGGGGCACAATATCATTCCATTCAAGAGAATCCCCATTATCCGAGTAATTTATACCAATGCGCCGCCTTACCGGACAGCGATAAAGAGAATAGTTTCTTCCTCACTTCATCCATAGCAATACCTGCACATTTGAATAAACCGCATAATTCATGCAAGAACAATAAATGATCTCGGGGTGGACAGTTCCATCCCCTTCATAGCGGTTATCCATAACACGTTCAATAATTTTCATAGGTATTTTATATGGTATTACTTCCTCACCTGGCGCCTCATCCACTACCGTTGCGGTAGTAGTAGATTTCCCAAATAAAAATTGAAGAGAAGATCTCTCCATAATGACTTATAGCAGCAGGCAGAAATAAAATCAGCACAACGAGTAAAGGTTTTCCTTACCAATTCCACTTACCAATAGCGCTTCACTCCCCGACAACGGCGCCAGAAAATAGTCTTGATGACCCACAAGTATAGGGGGTGTATCGTAGTATCTTCGATAAGTAAGAATGTCGATCCCAACGAGGAGCGAGAAGGTGTTGACAAGCGAGTTTCGATGAAGGATTCACTGTAAATGCTCACGAGACAAGTATTCGGGGGTTTTGATGTAACGAGTTGAATAAAGTACGAGTAAGTAAAGTGCGAGAGTAACAATTGCAGCGAGTGGCCCAATCCTTTTTAGCACAAAGGACAAGCCGGTTTGTTTACTTATAAGGACCAAACGTTCTTGAGGACACACGGGATTTTAGTCTAGTGCTTTCGCTACATGCGGCTAAATAATCTTCATTGTTGTGATAAGTGTTGTGTGGGTGAACCTATGCTAATGTACCGCCCTTCCTAGGACTAATACATACTTGTGATTATACCCCTTGCAAGCATCCGCAACTACAAGAAAGTAATTAAGAATACATCTAACCACGGCCTTAAACTCTGAGATCCTGCGATCCCTCCCGCATCGATATACCAACGGGGGTTTAGGTTTACGTCACTCCGGCAACCCCGCAATTGGCAAACGAATACAAGATGCATTCCCCTAGGCCCATAAATGGTGAAGTGTCATGTAGTCGACGTTCACATGACACCACTAGAAGAATAACACCACAACTTAAATATCACACCATTGAATATTACTCAACCATAGTTCACTACTAACATTTAGACTTCACCCATGTCCTCAAGAACTAAACGAACTACTCACAAGACATCATACGGAACATGATCAGAGGTGATATGATGATGAATAACAATCTGAACATAAACTTGGTTCAATGGTTTCACTCAATAGCATCAACAACAAGTAGAAATCGATACTGGGAGAGTTTCCCCTATCAAACAATCAAGATCAAACCCAAATTGCGACGGCGGTGACGGTGTCCAGCGGTGGAGACGGCGGTGATGATGGTGGAGATGATGATGATGGTGATGGCGATGATGTCCAGCTCGATGACGGTGACGATGGCGTCGATTTCCCCCTCCCGGAGAGAATTTCCCCGACGGATTCACTGCCCGCAGGAGAGCTCTTTCTCTCTCGGTGTTCTCCGCCCGCGAGAGGCGGCTGCAACTCTTCGCGAGGTACCCTCTGTGGCTTAGGTCTTCGGGACGAAGGGTTTGGCGAAGAAAAGGAGGCGAAAGGGGTCGTGGGCCCTCCACACCACATGGTCGGCGCGGCCGGGCCATGGGCCGCGCCGCCCTAGGGTGTGGGCCCACCACAGGCTGCTCCTGGCTCCTCCTTCGGCTTCCTTCGTCATCTTGAAAAATAGGATTTTTGGTATAATTTCCTTCCGCAGTTGATCTTCCGAAATATTGCGTTCGACGGTGCTTTTCCAGCGAGAATCCACGGCTCCGGTGTTCGATCCTCCAATAATGATGAAACATGCAAAATAGATGAAATAACATAAGTATTGTGTCCCAATATGAAATATATCAATGAATAACGAGCAAATTATGATATAAAATAGTGATGCAAATTGGACGATATCAGCTCACCTCCCATAACAAAGAAACATATCCTTAGTTCTTTTCAAGTACTTCGAGGATATTCTTGACTCAGCTGTCCATCGTGTTCCATTCCTGGATCACTTTGATATACTGCTAGTCAAACTAACGGCATGTGCTATATCCGGTCTTGTACATAGCATGGCATACATGATAGAGCCTCATCTGCCCGAGGCATAGGGGATCTGACTCATCCTTTCTCTTTCTTCTGTACGTAGCCGGACCTTGAGTCTTACTCAAGACCTTGCACAGTAACATAGGTAAGAATCCTTTCTTACTTTCGTCCATTCTAAACTTCTTTAGAATCTTGTCCAGGTATGTACTACTGTGATAGCCCTATTAGGCGTCTTGATCTATCTCTACAAATCTTGATGCCTAATATATATGATGCTTCACCAAGGTCTTTCATTGAAAAACTATTATTCAAATAACCCTTTACCTTGCTTAATAGTTCTATATCATTCCCAATTAATAATATGTCATCTACATATAATATCAGGAATGCTACAGAGCTCCCACTCACTTTCTTGTAAATACGAGGCCTCTCCATGACCTTGTATAAACCCGAAGTCTTTGATCACCTTATCAAAGCGTCGGTTCCAACTTCTTGATGCTTGCTTCGGTCCATAAATTGAACGCTGAAGTTTGCATACTTTGTCGGCATTTTTAGGATCGACAAAACCTTTGGGTTGTACCATATACAACTCTTCCTCAATGTCTCCATTAAGGAATGCCGTTTTGACATCCATACGCCAAATCTCATAATCGAAAAATGCAGCTATTGCTAACAAAATCCTCACAGATTTTAGCTTCACTACAGGTGAGAAAGTCTCATCGTAGTCAACTCCTTGAATTTGTCGGAAACCCTTTGCGACAAGTCGAGCTTTATAGACGAGTGATATTACCATCGGCATCTGTTTTTCTCTTGAAGATCCATTTATTCTCAACAGACCTTTCGGCTATCAGGTAAGTCTACTAAAGTCCATACTTTGTTATCATACATGGATCCCATTTCGGATTTCATGGCTTCTTGCCATTTGTTGGAATCCGGGCTCATCATCGCTTCTTCATACGTCACGGGGTCCTCATCATTGTTATCCACAATCATGACATTTAGACAAGGATCATACCAATCAGGAGTGGCACGTTCCCTTGTCGATCTGCGAGGTTCGGTAGTTTCCTCGTTCGAAGTTTCATGATCATTATCATTAGCTTCCTCTCGTTGCCGGTGTAGGCGGTACGGGTACAACTTCCGATGCTGCGCTACTACGATCAACGAGTATAGATTCATCAATCTCATCGAGTTCTACTTTTCTTCCGAGTCACTTCTTTAGTGAGAAATTCTTTCTCAAGAAAGGTTCCGTTTTTAGCAACAAAGATTTTGCCTTCGGATTCTGTGATAGAAAGTGTACCCTATAGTTTCCTTAGGGTATCCTATGAAGACGCATTTCTCCGCTTTGGGTTCTAGCTTGTCCGGTTGTAACTTCTTTACATAGGCTTCGCAACCCCAAACTTTCAGGAACGACAGACTTAGGTTTCTTATTAAACCATAATTCATACGGTGTCGTTTCTACGGATTTTGATGGTGCTCTATTTAAAGTGAATGCGGCTGTCTCTAATGCATAACTCCAAAATGATAACGGCAAATCAGTAAGAGACATCATAGAACGAACCATATCTAAGAGAGTTCGATTACGACGTTCGGACACACCGTTACGTTGTGGTGTTCCCGGCGGTGTCAATTGTGAAAGTATTCCGCATTTCTTTAAATGCACGCCAAACTCATAACTCGAGATATTCACCTCCGCGATCGGATCGTAGAAATTTGATCTTCTTGTTACGTTGATTTTCTACTTCACTTTGGAATTCCTTAAACTTCTCGAAAGTTTCGGATTTATGTTTCATGAGATAGATATACCCATATCTACTCAGATCATCTGTGAAGGTTAGAACATAACGATAACCACCGCGCGATGCTACGCTCATTGGTCCGCACACATCGGTATGTATGATTTCCAATAAGTCAGTAGCTCGCTCCATAATACCGAGAGAATGGAGTCTTAGTCATTTTTCCCATTAGACATGCTTCGCATCTATCAAGTGACTCAAAGTCAAGTGATTCAAGTAATCCATCGGTATGGAGTTTCTTCATGCGTTTCACTCCAATATGACCAAGACGACGAGTGCCACATATAAGTAGAATTATCATTCAATTTAATTCGCTTAGCATCAATGTTATGTATATGTGTATCACTACTATCGAGATCTAACAGAAATAAGCCATTCTTTTCTGGTGCTCGACCATAAAAGATATTATTCATAAAAATAGAACAACCATTATTCTCAGACTTGAATGAATAACCGTCTTGCATTAAACAAGATCCGGATATAATGTTCATGCTCAACGCGGGTACAAAATAACAATTATTTAGGCTTAAAACTAATCCCGAAGGTAGATGTAGAGGAAGTGTGCCGACAGCGATCACATCGACTTTGGATCCATTTCCAACGCGCATCGTCACTTCATCTTTCGGTAGTCTTCGTTTATTCTTTAGTTCCTGTTTCGAGTTACAAATATGAGCAACCGAACCAGTATCAAATACCCAGGTACTAGTACGAGAACCGATGAGATAAACATCTATAACATGTATATCGGATATACCTTCTTTCTTCTTCTTGACAAGGCCGCTCTTCGGATCCGCCAAATACTTGGAGCAATTACGCTTCCGGTGTCCCTTCTCCTTGCGGTAATAGCACTCGAGCATCGGGCTTAGGGCCGGTCTTAGGTTTCACGGGAGGCGTGGCAGCTTTCTTGCCACTCTTCCTGATTCTTGCCTTTAGACTTGCCACTGTTTCTTGAAGCTGGTGGTCTTGTTGACCATCAACACTTGGTGCTCTTTCTTGATCTCAATCTCGGCAGATTTTAGCATGGAGAAGAGTTCGGGTAACTCTTTGTTCATGTTCTGCATATTGTAGTTCATCACAAAGTTCTTGTAACTAGGTGGCGGTGATTGAAGGACACGATTAATCCCCGGTCTATTAGGAATCACTATTCCCAAGTCACCGAGTTTCTTCGCATGCCCGGTCATGGCGAGCATGTGCTCACTAACGGAGCTGCCTTCTTCCATCATGCGGCTGAAGAAGTGTTTCGATGCTTCATAGCATTCCACGGCCGCATGAGTCTCAAATATAGTCTTCAACTCATTGATTAACTCATGTGGATCGTGGTGCTCAAAACGTTTTTGAAGATCGGCTTCCAGACTGCATAAGATGGCACACTCGAACTTGAGAGTACCGAGTTTTCCGAGTTGCGTAAACAGCTTTTACTTCATCGGTTTCGGTTTACGCGGGAGGGTCACCTAGCGGTGCATCAAGCACATATTGCAGATTTCCGCCATTGAGGAAAATCCTCACATGACGGAACCGGTCGGTGAAGTTGCTACCGTTGCTCTTAAGCTTTTCTTTCTCTAGGAACTGGTTAAAATTGATTGGGGACGCCATATCTACAACATATTTGCAATAGTTTAGACTAATGTTTATGACAAATTGAGTTCAAATTTTAATTCAATATAATTAAAAACTAGGTGAACTCCCACTCAAAACAATATCCCTCGCATTGTCTTAGTGATCACACGAACCAAATCCACCGCACCTAAGTCCGATCATCACGAGACAAGGTGTGATTTCAATAGCGAACATTCAAAGTGTTCATCATATCAATCATATGATTCATGCTCTACCTTTCGGTATCACGTGTTCCGAGACCATGTCCGTACATGCTAGGCTCGTCAAGGCCACCTTAGTATCCGCATGTGCAAAAGCGTCTTGCACCCGTTGTATGCACTTGTTGATTCTATCACACCCGATCATCACGAGATGCTTCGAAACGACAAGTCTTGGCAACGGTGCTACTAAGGATGAACACTTTATTATCTTGAGATTTTAGTGAGAGGGATCATCTTATAATGCTATCGTCGCGATCTAAGCAAAATAAGATGCATAAAAGGATTAACATCACATGCAGTTCATATGTGATATGATATGGCCCTTTTGTCTTTGCGCCTTTGATCTTCATCTCCAAAGCACGGACATGATCTCCATCATCAACGGGCATGATCTCCATCATCGTCGGCGAAGCACCAAGGTCAATGGCGCCGTCTTCATGATTGTCCTCCATGTAGCAACTATTACAACTACTTTGAAATACTACTCAACATGAAATTTAAAGACAACCATAAGGCTCCTGCCGGTTGCCACAATACAATAATGATCATCTCATACATATTCATCATCACATTATGGCCATATCACATCACCAAACCCTGCAAAAACAAGTTAGACGTTCTCTAATTTGGTTTGCATATTTTACGTGGTTTAGGGTTTTCGAGTAAGATCCAATCTACCTACGAACATGAACCACAACGGTGATACTAGTGTTGTCGATAGAAGAGTAAATTGAATCTTTACTATAGTAGGAGAGACAGACACCCGCAAAGCCACTTATGCAATACAAGTTGCATGTCGAGCGTGGAGCAAATCTCATGAACGCGGTCATGTAAAGTTAGCCCGAGCCGCTTCATCCCACTATGCCATAAAGATGCAAAGTACTCAACTAAAGATAACAAAAGCATCAACGCCCACAAACCATTGTGTTCTACTCGTGCAACCATCTATGCATAGACACGGCTCTGATACCACTGTAGGATAACGTTGCATAGAAAACAAAAATTTTCCTACGGCGAACACGTAATCCAAGCCAAGATGCAATCTAGAAGACGGTAGCAACGAGGGGATATCGAGTCTCACCCTTGAAGAGATTCCAAAGCCTACAAGAGGAGGCTCTTGTTGCTGCGGTAGATGTTCACTTGCCGCTTGCAAAAGCGCGTAGAAGATCTTGATCACGATTGGTTCCGGCGCCACGAACGGGCAGCACCTCCGTACTCGGTCACACGTTCGGTTGTTGATGAAGACGACGTCCACCTCCCCGTTCCGGCGGGCAGCGGAAGTAGTAGCTCCTCTTGAATCCGACAGCACGACGGCGTGGTGTCGGTGGCGGTGAAGAAGTCCGGCGGAGCTTCGCTAAGCTATGCGGGCAATATGGAGGAGAGGAGCTTGGCTAGGGTTTGGGAGGGGTGGCCGGCCACTCTATGGGGGGCGGCCAGCTTGTGGTCTTGGGGTGGCCGGCCCCTCCCTTGGCCCCTCATTATATAGGTGGATCCCAAGTCTTCGAATAAGACCCGAAACCAAAAACTTCCATAAGAGGTGAAACCTAGCCCAACTAGGACTCCCACCCAAAGGGTGGGATTTCCACCTCCCATGTGGGGGGGTGGCCGGCCCCCTATGGTGGAGTCCACTTGGGACTCCACCCCATCTAGGGCGGACTCCACCTTCCTTGGTGGTTTCTTCCGGACTTTTCTAGAACCTTCTAGAACCTTCCATAGAACCTTCCGCGACATTTTATTTCACATAAAATGACATCCTATATATGAATCTTATTCTCCGGACCATTCCGGAACTCCTCGTGACGTCCGGGATCTCATCCGGGACTCCGAACAAATATTCCAACTCCATTCCATATTCAAGTACTACCATTTCAACATCCAACTTTAAGTGTGTCACCCTACGGTTCGTGAACTATGCGGACATGGTTGAGTACTCACTCCGACCAATAACCAATAGCGGGATCTGGAGATCCATAATGGCTCCCACATATTCAACGATGACATTTAGTGATCGAATGAACCATTCACATACATTACTAATTCCCTTTGTCTCGCGATATTTTACTTGTCCGAGGTTTGATCTTCGGTATCACTCTATACCTTGTTCAACCTCGTCTCTGACAAGTACTCTTTACTCGTACCGTGGTATGTGGTCTCTTATGAACTTATTCATATGCTTGCAAGACATTAGACGACATTCCACCGAGAGGGCCCGAGTATATCTATCCGTCATCGGGATGGACAAATCCCACTGTTGATCCATATGCTTCAACTCATACTTTCCGGATACTTAATCCCACCTTTATAGCCACCCATTTACGCAGGTGGTGTTTGGTGTAATCAAAGTACCTTTCCGGTATAAGTGATTTATATGATCTCATGGTCATAAGGACTAGGTAATTATGTATCGAAAGCTTATAGCAAATAACTTAATGACGAGATCTAATGCTACGCTTAATTGGGTGTGTCCATTTACATCATTCATATAATGATATAACCTTGTTATTAATAACATCCAATGTTCATGATTATGAAACTAATCATCCATTAATCAACAAGCTAGTTTAAGAGGCATACTAGGGACTTCTTGTTTGTCTACATATCACACATGTACTAATGTTTCGGTTAATACAATTCTAGCATGATATATAAACATTTATCATAAACATAAAGATATAAATAATAACCACTTTATTATTGCCTCTAGGGCATATCTCCTTCAATACTCCCTCTTGGAGTTACAAGCAATGACTTGGCCAGAGCCTCTACTAGCAACGGAGAGCATGCAAGATCATAAACAACACATAGATAGGTTGATAATCAACATAGCATAGTATTCATTATTCATCGGATCCCAACAAACGCACATGTAGCTTTACAGATAGATGATCTTGATCATGATAGGCAGCTCACAAGATCTAACAATGATAGCACAATGAGGAGAAGACGACCATCTAGCTACTGCTATGGACCCATAGTCCAGGGGTGAACTACTCACACATCAATCCGGAGGCGACCATGGCGGTGTAGAGTCCTCCGGGAGATGATTCCCCTCTCCGGCAGGGTGCCGGAGGCGATCTCCTGAATCCCCCGAGATGGGGTTGGCGGCGGCGACGTCTCTGGAAGGTTTTCCGTATCATGGCTCTCGGTACTGGGGCTATTATCGACGAAGGCTTAAGTAGGCGAAGAGGTAGGTCAGGGGGGCTCACGAGGGCCCCACACGCCAGGGCGGCGTGGCCCCAGCCCTGGCCGCGCGGCCCTGCTGTGTCGGCGCCTCGTGGCCCCACTTCGTTACTCCCCCGGTGTTCTGGAAGCTTCGTGGAAAAATAGGACCCTGGGCGTTGATTTCGTCCAATTCCGAGAATATTTCCTTACTAGGATTTCTGAAACCAAAAACAGCAGAACATAGCAACTGGCTCTTCGGCATCTCGTTAATAGGTTAGTGCCGGAAAATGCATAATAATGACATATAATGTGTATAAAACATGTGAGTATCATCATAAAAGTAGCATGGAACATAAGAAATTATAGATACGTTTGAGACGTATCAAGCATCCCCAAGCTTAGTTCCTACTCGTCCCGAGTAGGTAAACGATAACAAAGATAATTTCTTAAGTGACATGCTATCATAATCTTGATCAATACTATTGTAAGCACATGTAATGAATGCAGCAATCCGAAACAATGGTTAATGTAATGAGTAAACAACTGAATCATATAGCAAAGACTTTTCATGAATAGTACTTTCAAGACAAGCATCAATAAGTCTTGCATAAGAGTTAACTCATAAAGCAATAGTTTCATAGTAAAAGCATTTAAGCAACACAAAGGAAGATTAAGTTTCAGCGGTTGCTTTCAACTTATAACATGTATATCTCATGGATATTGTCAACATAAAGTAATATAACAAGTGCAATATGCAAGTATGTAGGAATCAATGCACAGTTAACACAAGTGTTTGCTTTTTGGGATAGAAGGAAATGGGTAAACTGACTCAACAATAAGAGTAGAAGAAAGGCCCTTCGCAGAGGGAAGCATTGATTGCTATATTTGTGCTAGAGCTTTTATTTTGAAAACAAGAAACAATTTTGTCAACGGTAGTAATAAAGCATATGTATCATGTAAATTGTATCCTACAAGTTGCAAGCCTCATGCATAGTATACCAATAGTGCCCGCACCTTGTCCTAATTAGCTCGGATTACCTGGATTATCATTGCATAACATATGTTTAACCAAGTGTCACAATGGGGTACCTCTATGCCGCATGTACAAAGGTCTAAGGAGAAAGCACGCATTGGATTTCTCGCTTTTGATTATTCTCAACTTAGACATCCATACCGGGACAACATAGACAACAGATAATGGACTCCTCTTTAATGCATAAGCATTTAGCAACAAATAATGTTCTCATAAGAGATTGAGGATAGTTGTCCAAAACTGAAACTTCCACCATGAATCATGGCTTTAGTTAGCGGCCCAATGTTCTTCTCTAACAATATGCATACTCAAACCATTCAACTCATGGTAAATCGCCCTTACTTCAAACAAAACGAACATGCATAGCAACTCACATGATATTCAACAAAGAAATGGTTGATGGCGTCCCCAGGAACATGGTTATCGCACAACAAGCAACTTAATAAGAAATAAGACACATAAGTACACATTCAATACCACAATAGTTTTTAGGCTATTTGTCCCATGAGCTATATATTGCAAAGATAAAGAATGGAAATTTTAAAGGTAGCACTCAAGCAATTTACTTTGGAATGGCGGACAAATACCATGTAGTAGGTAGGTATGGTGGACACAAGTGGCATAGTGTTTGGCTCAAGGATTTTGGATGCATGAGAAGTATTCCCTCTCGATACAAGGTTTAGGCTAGCAAGGTTGTTTAAAGCAAACACAAGTATGAACCGGTACAGCAAAACTCACATAAAAGACATATTGTAAGCATTATAAGACTCTATACCGTCTTCCTTGTTGTTCGACCTTCACTAGAAAATATCTAGACCTTAGAGAGACCAATTATGCAAACCAAATTTTAGCAAGCTCTATGTATTTCTTCATTAATAGGTGCAAAGTATATGATGCAAGAGCTTAAACATGAGCACAACAATTGCCAAGAATCACATTATTCAAGATATTATACCAATTACCACATGTAGCATTTTCCGTTTCCAACCATATAACAATTTAACGAAGCAGTTCAACCTTCGCCATGAATATTATGAGTAAAGCCTAAGGACATATGTGTCCATATGCAACAGCGGAGCGTGTCTCTCTCCCACACAATGAATGCTAGGATCCAAATTTATTAAAAAAACAAAAACAAAAACAAACATACGCTCCAAGTAAAGCACATAAGATGTGATGGAATAAAAATATAGTTTCACTGGAGGAACCTGATAATGTTGTCGATGAAGAAGGGGATGCCTTGGGCATCCCCAAGTTTAGACGCTTGAGCCTTCTTGAAATATGCAGGGGTGAACCACCGGGGCATCCCCAAGCTTAGAGCTTTCACTCTCCTTGATCATATTGTATCATTCTCCTCTCTTGACCCTTGAAAACTTCCTCCACACCAAACTCGAAACAAACTCATTAGAGGGTTAGTGCATAACCAAAAATTTCACATGTTCAGAGGTGAAACAATCATTCTTAAAACTTCTGGACATTGCACAAAGCTACTGAAAGTTAATGGAACAAAGAAATCCATCTAACATAGCAAAACAGGCAATGCGAAATAAAAGGCAGAATCTGTCAAAACAGAACAGTACGTAAAGACGTATTTTTTAGAGGCACCAGACTTGCTCAGATGAGAAAACTCAAAACTAATGAAAGTTGCGTACATATCTGAGGATCACGCACGTAAATTGTCATAGTTTTCTGAGCTACCTACAGAGAATTCAACCCAAATTCGTGACAGCAAGAAAATCTGTTTCTGCGCAGTAATCCAAATCTAGTATCATCCTTCGATTAGAGACTTTACTTGGCACAACAATGCAATAAAACTAAGATAAGGAGACGTTGCTACAGTAGTAACAACTTCCAAGACTCAAATATAAAACAAAAGTACTGTAGTAAAATGATGGGTTGTCTCCCATAAGCGCTTTTTTTAACGCCTTTGAGCTAGGCGCAGAAAGTGTATATCAAGTGTTATCAAGAGATGATGCATCTACAGCGGGGTTTGGAATTTTCTCAACCATGCATTGTATTTTGTATACATAAGTTTCAGAGGCTCCCTTTTCATTAGTCTTAGGCTTGCTATTCTCATCAAACAAATTTTCAGGGACAAGCCAAGCATAATTATCATCTAGAGCTTCATGCATTCCTAGGAGCTTGCAAGGTATTGGTGCTTTAATCTCCCCACCTTCTTTGACATTATTAGTGTACTTTAATCTATCCATGTCCATCTTTTCAAGTGTTCTTTTAAAATCAGTGAACATACCAAGCCTCTTATGCTTAATAAAAACTTTTCTAGCTTCTTTAGCTATATCCTCAAATTCTCTAACAAGGACTTTTAAAATAAAATCTCTCTTCTCTCCCCTCTCCATATCAGAAAGTGTAAGAAACATGTGTTTATCATGGGGTTGAGACTAATAAATCTAGTTTCCATCATGCGTACCAAACAGACAGATGCATCTTCATAAGTAGGGACAGCTTTTGCAAGGGGTATATCTTCAAGATCTTCATACATACTAATATGGGTGAAAAATTCTTCTATATTATCTCTTCCAATTATAGACCCTTGTCCCACATGTATATATTTTAAAGTAAAATTAGGAGGAAACATGATGAAATAAGTAAAGTAAATGCAAGTAACTAATTTATTTGTGTTTTTAATATGGCAAACAAGATAGTAAATAAAGTAAAACTAGCAACTAATTTTTTTGTGTTTTGTTTTAGTGCAGCAAACAAAGTAGTAAATAAAAGTAAAGCAAGACAAAAACAAAGTAAAGAGATTGGAGGTGGAGACTCCCCTGGCAGCGTGTCTTGATCTCCCCGGCAACGGCGCCAGAAAATATGCTTGATAGCGTGTATACACACGTCCGTTGGGAACCCAAAGAGGAAGGTGTGATGCGTATAGAAGCAAGTTTTCCCTCAGTAAGAAACCAAGGTTATCGAACCAGTAGGAGCCAAGAAGCACGTTGAAGGTTGATGGCGGCGGAGTGTAGTGCGGGTGCCAACGTGGAACCTGCACAACACAACCAAATTACTTTGCCCCAACGTGACAGTGAGGTTGTCAATCTCACCGGCTTGCTGTAACAAAGGATTAGATGTATAGTGTGGAAGATGATTGTTTGCAGGAAATAGTAAAATCAGTATTGCAGTAGATTGTATTCGATGTAAAAGAATGGACCGGGGTCCACAGTTCACTAGAGGTGTCTCTCCCATAAGAAATAGCATATTGGGTAAACAAATTACAGTTGGGCAATTGACAAATAAAGAGAGCATAACAATGCACATACATGATATGATGAGTAGTGTGAGATTTAATTGGGCATTACGACAAAGTACATAGACCGCTATCCGAGCATGCATCTATGCCTAAAAAGTCCACCTTCAGAGTTATCATCCGAACCCCTTCCAGTATTAAGTTGCAAACAACAGACAATTGCATTAAGTATGGTGCGTAATGTAATCAACAAATACATCCTTAGATATAGAATTGATGTTTTATCCCTAGTGGCAACAACACATCCACAACCTTAGAGGTTGCTGTCACTCCCCCAGATTCAATGGAGGCATGAACCCACTATCGAGCATAAATACTCCCTCCTGGAGTTACAAGATGACTTGGCCAGAGCCTCTACTAGCAACGGAGAGCATGCAAGATCATAAACAACACATAGATAGGTTGATAATCAACATAGCATGGTATTCATTATTCATCGGATCCCAACAAACGCACATGTAGCTTTACAGATAGATGATCTTGATCATGATAGGCAGCTCACAAGATCTAACAATGATAGCACAATGAGGAGAAGACGACCATCTAGCTACTGATATGGACCCATAGTCCAGGGGTGAACTACTCACACATCAATCCGGAGGCGACCATGGCGGTGTAGAGTCCTCCTGGAGATGATTCCCCTCTCCGGCAGGGTGCCGGAGGCGATCTCCTGAATCCCCCGAGATGGGATTGGCGGCGGCGGCGTCTCTGGAAGGTTTTCCGTATCGTGTCTCTCGGTACTGGGGCTATTATCGACGAAGGCTTAAGTAGGCGAAGAGGTAGGTCAGGGGGCTCACGAGGGCCCCACACGCCAGGGCGGCGCGGCCCCAGCCCTGGCCGCGCGGCCCTGCTGTGTCAGCGCCTCGTGGCTCCACTCCGTTACTCCCCGGTGTTCCGGAAGCTTCGTGGAAAAATAGGACCACGGGCGTTGATTTCGTCCAATTCCGAGAATATTTCCTTACTAGGATATCTGAAACCAAAAACAGCAGAAAACAAGAATCGGCTCTTCGGCATCTCGTTAATAGGTTAGTGCCGGAAAATGCATAATAATGACATATAATGTGTATAAAACATGTGAGTATCATCATAAAAGTAGCATGGAACATAAGAAATTATAGATACGTTTGAGACGTATCAATCGACTTTTCAAGGGTACGAGATTAATGGGAACACATTTTACACTTTCGCCCAAGACAAAAAGAGCACCAACCAAAACAGTGGTGTCCGCTTTGATGCAGAAGATGGCAATGGGAACAACGTCACATATTATGGGTACATAGAGGAGATATGGGAACTTGACTATGGACCTAATTTCAAGGTCCCTTTGTTCCGGTGCAAATGGTTCAACTCTGAAAGACGGGGTACAGGTAGACCCGCGATGACGGAATGACTACAGTGGATTTCAAGAATCTAGGGTACGACACCGAACCATTCGTCCTAGCCAGTGAAGTGGCTCAGGTTTTTTATGTGAAGGACATGTCTAGCAAACCGGAAAAAAGAAAAGAAAGGCAAGAGGACACATCATACAATGAGCCAAAGCGGCACATAGTTATTTCAGGAAAAAGAAACATCGTGGGAGTAGAGGACAAGACAGACATGTCAGAAGATTATAATAAGTTTGATGATATTCCACCCTTCAAGGTATAAAATGACCCAAGCATCATCTTAAACAATGAAGATTGTCCATGGTTGCGTCGCGATCGAAGAAAGGTAAACGAGACGAAGAAAACTCGGAAGACTAGCTAGATAGGGATCATAACTTGTGTATCTCAATATGGAAATCACTTTTGTGTAATGATGTTACTTGTATGTAAGATATTAACAATGGAGATGGTTGGCTTGTTTTACTAGTTAAGTAGCTTTCACGGGCTTGCGGGAAATTTTTCAGGCGGAACTTCCGAATATGCCATATATAGGGCATGTGCACCAAGGGCATATTCGAGAAGTTCCGCCTCGGAGATTTCCCAACCCTTTCACCAACATTCTTAGAGGAGATGGAGTCTTTGACGGGCTTGCGAGGAAATTTTTCCAGGCGGAACTTCCGAAGATGCCATAGGGCATGTGCACCAAGGGCATCTTCGACAAGTTCCGCCACGGGAGATTTCCCAACCCTTTCCTCCATCCATGGTGATGAAACTCTCCATCCATGTTGGCTTGTTGAGCTGCTTGCCATGGCGCATCGATGCTCCTTTTATAGGCACGGCGCCGCTTCTACAATGTCTTCTTCCTCCGACAGGGCGTCGTGCGCTACATGCTTTATCTCATCGAGCAGGGCGTCCTTATCCTGCCGATAGCTTTAGTACCGGCACCCACCAGCCGGTACTAAAGGTTACCCACGCGTCCTTATCCCACCGACACTTTTGTTACATGACAGAAAAACCACCTTTAGTACCGGTTGCACCCACCAGCCGGTACTAAAGGTTACCCACGCGTCCTTATCCCACCGAACGGTTTTGTTACATGACGAGAAAAACCACCTTTAGTACCGGTTGCACCCACCAGCCGGTACTAAAGGTTTGCCGCGCCATTGCGTTCCCGCCTATTTTCTTCCCGCGCTTTCCACCGGTTCCTGCCTGTGTCTTCCCGCCATTTTTTCACTATATATATGTAGGCTTGGCCTCCATTTACATATCACATCTAGACTCATATCTGCAAACCTCATCATATATTCTCTCCCATCGCCTCCATCGTATCTCTAACCCCCCGGGAGGCGGAGGCGCTTTGCGCCTCGAACTACCCCTGCCCGCCGGGGTACCGCGTCCCGACCGGCTAGTTGCTAAGCGTCGGAGGCGTACCGGTCCCTCCAGTCCCTCTAGGTGTGGCGCGCGAGATGGCCATCACAAACCACTACTACTTCGAGCTCACGCCAGAGCAGCGGAGGAATCCCCAGTGGCATCCCGACTACAACCCGACTTGGGAAAGCTTCTTCATCAATTGGCGTGAGAGGGCGCTTGCAAGGCACGAGGAGGGCGGCCAGCCTCCTTCGAACTTCAACGAGGCCGGCCGTCGGCTGTGGTGGCGCGGCCGGACTCTCCAGGGCATCATGGCCTACCGTGGCCCCCGCCTGCGCTACCCTCGGTCCCAGCCCACGCGTGCTCTCCCGCCGAGGTTCGACTACCGCGACCCCGATGCCAGCGACGATGATGACGGCGACTACGACGACTATAGTGGCGAGTACTATAGGGCTAGGCACGAGTATAACTGAATGACTCCAATAGTCAAATCTGGCCCTGTATCTTAATTTTCAGTTTAGCTATGTACTTTTAATTCCACTTCAATCGTAATAAAATTTTATTCCATCCCTTTCTTTCTCGCCTTTTTTCTCCCACGCGCGGCGTCATGGCGGGAAAGTTTCTCGCGCGGACGACGTCGTGGCGGGAGTAAAGAAAAGAAATAGAAAATATATAGAAAAGAAATAGAAAAAGAATTATAAAAGATATAGAAAAGAAAATAGAAAAGAAATATAAAAAAGATATAGAAAAGAAATAGAAAAGAAAACAAACGGAAATAGAAAAAGAAATCAAAAACAAATAGAAAAGAAAAGAAATAGAAAATAAAATAAATAGAAAAGAAAAAGAAAAGAAAAGAAAAGAAACAGAAAAGAAAAGAAAAAGAAACAGAAAAGAAAGAAGAAACAGAAAAGAAAAGAAAAAACAAATAGAAAAGAAACAGCAAAAGAAAAGAAAACAGTAAAAGAAAAAAAGAAAACAAAAAAAACCCTTTGGTACCGGTTGGTTCCACCAACCGGTACGAAAGGTCTTTCGTACCGGTTGGTGGTACCAACCGGTACCAAAGGGGGTTCGCCTCCATTTGACTTAGCCGCACGGGCAAAATCCCCAAATCCTCCACACGCAGACGCGTAGAGACCGCCGCGCCCACGCCGTCGCCCACGCTGTGGCTCGCGCCCACGCCATCGCCATCTTTGCCGCAGGGCCGATGCGCCGTCGCCGTCGCCCACGCCGTCGCCCACGCCGTCGCCTTCGCCGTTGCCCGCCGCTCTCCCCTCCTCCGCGCGCCGGCAACCCGGCCAAGGTGAGCGCGCCCGCCCCTCTCCCCCTCCTCCTCTGGCGCTGTCGTGGCCTAGCAACTAGCTGCGCCGCTGCCGCGCTCCACGCTGCGCGCGCGCCGCCGCGAGACCAGGCTGGCCAGGAGGGCTCTGCAGCGCCACAGACGGAGACGCCTACGCCGGCGCTGAGGCCAGCGCCGCCGCTTCATCGCCACCGCACGCGCAGAGTGTTCGACAAAATGTCTAAGACACCGCGCGCCTGCCTTTCTGCTACTGCGTCGCGTCGTGTTGCTGCCGTGCCGCGCGTGTTGCTGCCGTGTCGTGTTGCTGTTGCCATGCCGGGGTGGGTGGCAGGGCTCGGGTGCGCGTGGTGCCCCTATAGGTGGTGACGATCGTGGCGGGGTTGGGCGGGCTGGTCGAGCACCTGGTGCGGTCGAGGCAGGCGACGATGGCATGGAGAGGGTGGCGGTGCCGCCGAGTGTGTGGCGGTGCCGGTGAGTGTGTGGCGGTGCCGCCGAGTGTGTGGCGGTGCCGCCGAGTCCATGGTGGTGGCGGAGGAGGGGGGAACGCCGAGTGTGTGGCGGATCCAAAGGCCGAGTGTGTGGCGGTGCCGCCGAGTCCGTGGCGGTGGCGGAGGAGGAGGGGGAATGCCGAGTGTGTGGCGGATCCAAAGGCCGAGTGTGTGGCGGTGGCGGAGGAGGAGGGGGAACGCCGAGTGTGTGGCGGATCTAAAGGTCGAGTGTGTGGTGGATCCAAAGGTCGAGTGTGTGGCGGTGGCGGAGGAGGAGGGGGAACGCCGAGTCCGTGGCCGTGGTGGTGCCGCCGCGAAATATAGTTAGTGTTAGGGTTAGGGTTTTTTGCTTTCTTCATTTCAATTGTTATCCATGATGAATGAAATAATTGCTTTCTTAATTGCTTTTTAATTTTGTAGTGACATTGAGGTATGGCGGACGGCACCTTCATCCGAGATGAGGAGGGGGAAGAAGCGGTGCAGAAATTGATCTATGAGAGTGCCCGTGGTACGGAACCCGATGGAGATGAGAACGAGTTGCAAGACTTTCTGAATGATTTCGGCGAGGGACTTGAGTCTGAACAAGTTAGAAGAGACAATGAAGTGTCCATAATAAACTCGGTCGAGGTGTATATTTATGTATCAATTAGTCTATGTTCATCGATCCCTAGATGCATTCATTTATTTGTATTGCACTTATTAACGAATAATTTTTTCTTTTAGCCTTCTACATCATCGAGCAAGTCTGTTAAAACAAAACGAGGCCCAACGAGAGTGTTAAAGGGCGAGGGCAGGTTAGCCCTCACGGCATTTAAGGCTAATGGTGAACCGGAGCATCCCAAAGAGTACTGCCGCAAATTTACAAATCAATCTGGAGTTCTTGTTAGGGACCATGTACCGATCAGCATTCAAGAGTGGAATAAGCCGAAGAAAGCGGGGACTGAAGCTAGTTATGTCAGCGAGATGATGAAAAATTTTCTTTGGGACAGTCTACTGACACGATTCAGCCTACCGGAAGACATGACGGAAGGCCAGCAGAATAAAGTCAGGGAATGGACATGGAAGAAGATGGCCATACAATTCCAGACCTGGAAGAAAAATTTATGGGACAAATATAAGAATGAAGATCCAGTATTCGATGATAATCTAGTGAAGATAAAAGATCACTGGCCCGCATTTAAGGCGTATAAGCAATCGTCTACTTTTGTGTCCCGATCGGACAAAAATACAAAAAATGCTTCAAAGAAGAAACTTTGGCATCATTTGGGGTCATGTGGCTACAAGACTGCCATTCCGAAGTGGACAGCGTTTGAAAATAAACTGATGGATGCAGGAATCACTCCACAGACATGGGACTGGCCTGAACGGTCCAAGTTCTGGTTGTTTGCACATGGGGCAAGGTTGGACCCAAAGACAGGGCTGATCGTTGCGCAGGGAAAATGGAAGGAAAAAATTGAGGCAATCGTACCGAAGCTTCTAGATGCAATTGAAAAGGTCAGAAAGGGAGAGTACATTCCCGATCGAGAGAATGACGAGCTGACACTCGCTCTGGGGAACCCTGAACACGTTGGACGGGTACGAGCTCGTCCAGGTCTCACCATGAAGGAAGCGTGGCCGGACAGCGCTGACACTTATAGAAGCCGTTCGCGAAAGAAGAAGAAGGACGCCGACACGTTAACGGAATTGTTAAATAGGGTGGAGGCTCTTGAGAAAAATCAGAGGGCACCTGATCAGCCGCTGTTTCTACAGGATCCACAAGCCGATGCTGCCCCATCTCAGCGAAGAAGCAGTGTCGGTTCCTCGCATCTTGACGGATGTGGAGGAAGCTACCCCGTGGATTATGTCACGGAGAAGACAGATTGCACGCTACATATGTTATTCAGGACCACGTCCGTTAAGGTGGCGGTCGGCTATGTGTACCCAAGTGAAGATGGAGCAATGCACCATCATATGCCCATTCCACCTGGTTGTGTTCGTGTCAGTGTGGATGAAGTTGTTTCGGGTTTTGAAACAGTGGAGCTTGATATTCCTAGAGGTGAAGATGAGAGGACACTGGCCGATGTCAAGCACGGTTTCGCCCTATGGCCGAAGAAGTACGTCGTCCTTTTGCAAAGGCCACCGACTCCTACACATGAGCAGCAAATGCCATCGACTCCTCCTGGTGGCAGTCCTCGTGAGCAGCCAAGTCCACACCTACCTGAGAGGGACCCTGATACGTCTCCGACGTATCGATAATTTCTTATGTTCCATGCCACATTATTGATGTTATCTACATGTTTTATGCACACTTTATTTCATATTCGTGCATTTTCTGGAACTAACCTATTAACAAGATGCCGAAGTGCCAGTTCCTGTTTTCTGCTGTTTTTGGTTTCAGAAATCCTAGTAACGAAATATTCTCGAAATTGGACGAAATTGTTGTCGTCAGAAACCCACCGGCGGGCAGCGACGGGCAACACCGTAGAGCCGGGAACAACCTAGGGCTGCGGCTGGCCGAGGTCCCTCCGAGCGACGGCCCGCAAAGCCTTCTGGTCACACGTCCGATGCTGATTGCAAGGGCGTGCCACCTGACCTATACCTGGTCGGGAAGGTGATGGAGATGCCTCGCTTAGTTCCTGCATGGCATACACGTAAACATTAAATACGAGCCTCGATCGGCTCTCAGGTTATCCTGTGAATCGGCTCAGGGAGCCGATCTACCCATGATTCGTACGGGGTGCATGAATATATGGTGGTCCTGCTTGATCAAGATAAAGCTAATTAGATCTACGACGATTTAGGGTTTTCACCGCATAATCGGAACATCCTACTCAGGATTGGGCCTCGCGGCCACGCACGGTGATCGTAAGTCGATCCTAGACAAGGCCTAAAAACCAACACGAGGTTGATCCCCGGAACATCCTGTCTAGGACTAACGAACGACACCCTACGTGCCGCTGGATCCTCCAGCCCCTTGTAAGGCCTAACTATTGCAGATATTAAACTAATCCTTGATGAACAAGGAGCAATCGTAACGGATCAGATCTACTAAATAACGATCAAGCGGGGTGCCGCCCCCACACCTGAGATAGGTATGAGGGCGGCTAGATATGCAAGGGTTGCACTACGATAGCATGTTTACGCGAAGAACTATGCTAACCCTAACACATCTATGATAACTACGTTGCTCGCCATCAACAAGGCTTCAGTACGAGCAACGCATGAACAACGTGGAGCTTGTGCTTGCCTAGATCGCAAGATGCGATCTAGGCAGCATGTTGCTTACCGGTAGAAACCCTCGAGATGAAGGAGTTGGCGATGCGCCGAGATTGATTTGGTTGGTTGAACGTTGGTTGTTGTTTATTCCATAAACCCTAGATACATATTTATAGTCCAAGGGACTTTCTAATGTGGGAATAATCCCCACCGTGTACGAGACAAACTCTAACTTTTAATCTAAGATGCAATCTACTATAATACAGATACACGGGCAATCTAGCCCACACTCTTCGTGCAAGCGCTTCAGAGATCTTCCACATATAATCTTCCAAGCCCATCTCCCTTACGGCCCACCTTCTGATTTGGCCAAAATCCGGTGATAACACATGCCCCCCTGGTTTTGGCAATGATAATTTCAAAACCACTCTGTTTTTCCTTCGAAGGGTCATGTCGTGGCGAAGCAGGCACTGTCGCAGTATCCTTCATCATGATGCCCTGTCTTTCCAGACTTCTCCGCAAAATTCGATAGCTTTGGCATCACTTCCTCGGAAACTGCAATGGCATTAAATTTTCACCAGGCTTCTCATTATTTAACTGTGCCGATCGATTAGCTCTCTTCATCCCCTTCCTCTGTTCCAGCCATTGGCACCCAAAAAACCCTCTTGCGCTACCATGTCTTCTTCCTCTTCTTCCTCTTCCGGTCTTTCCTATGGGTCTTCCTCCTCCCGCGAGACACCTCCGGACGTACGCGCACCAGAAGAATGGGACCAGGAGGACCATGCCTTCTCCGTCTGGTCCGAGGATGACAAGTCCCTAACCAGCGGGGATGAAGATCTCCAGTTCCTAGCCGATGGGGAACTGGCATCGGAAAGCGAGGATGACTTGCTCCCCGGGACGGCTGTCCCTCTTCCGAAGAAGAGAAGGAGGAAGACGAAGACGACTCCCTCGAGGGCTACCCACCGGCGAAACGTCTCCGCATGTGGTGGGACGACGACGACAGCGATGATGACGAGGAGGATGAAGCTCCCATCGAGGGCTATGGAAGCAGCGACGAAGAGCCCCACGGCGGCAGTGCCGATGAAAGCTCCGAGGACGACGACGACGGCAGCGACGGTCCGTAGCTAGGATCCACTAGTGTAGGTCTAGTAGCAGCAGTTTGGTCAGCTTTTTGTACCTCTCCCTTTGAGCAATCGACTCACTCTTTGTAAGGAATCTTGTTTATCAATGAAGAATTCCTCCGGTTTCGATTTTGCCGATTCCTTTTACGCTAATTTAGCCGATTGTCAATTCGGACACTGGCTAAAGAGCCGATTGCCACGCACCAGTTCCTCAAAATTTCCGCGCAGTCAGTTGCCCCCCGAGCCTTCATTAAGGCGAGGACCGCGATGAGTCAACCAAACATGCCACCATCTCGCTTCCGAGTCATGATGCGAGCCGGTCGATTTCAACTAAATCGGCTCCCCGGCAGCAGAGCTTTCGGGGCGAGCTGCCCCCCGAGCCTTAATCCGGCGAGAAATAGGCTATGACCTTAGGTAATCTGGTAATCCGAGATAGCCATCATGAAGACTCAGCCAGACTTGCCCCCCTCGATCAGTTTCCTTCCACTGGCCTTGTGTAACGGTACTAGAGTCGATGGCTGCGCATCGGCTGTCTGTTATAAATTTTTTTTTTTACTGGCCGATTTTTCTCTAATCGGCCCCTAATGTTTCATTGTACACATGTTTGCTGCACAGTCTATCTGACTATATGCCCCCCGAGCCGAATCTGCCAGGTGACTGCAGATATCGGCTTTTATGGTTAGCTAGGGCACTGCACTTGCACGTCGGCTCCGCAAGGATTCGTGCTGACTCTCATCTGACGACGTGGCCGCTGCCCAGTAGATCATTGCTGCACGTAAGCGGAACATGTGGTGAAGATAATTTTGGCCGATTGCTGGAATCGGCCTCCATATCGGCCGAAGCGGCTGGTCGAAGGTTCCGTAATGCTCCTTCATAAATTTTTGGGGCCGATCACAAGGATCAGCCTCGCCATGTCTGCTCATCGCTTTGCTTCATCTACGCGGTCGGGCTGGTGGATAAAACCAGCCCAACCTCTGACTTGATGCGCCTGCTGTCGTCCACCTTGAGTGCATCGTAGAATCGTGGAGCACTAAGCTCCGTCGGAAGGACGAGCACCATATTTGTGCCAGCCGATGTTTCATCATCGGCCTTCCTTTGCTTGGGGCGCCACTCCATTTTCCGTGGACGACCCTCTTCGTCCAGGGTTCGCTGAACTTTCGCAGCCAGATCAGGTCGTGCCTTCCTTAACGTATGCAAGTATACCCTTTCGGCTTCCTCCAGACCGCGCAAACGCTGAACCCTGCGCTTTTGTGAACGGCTGAGTCCATCAGGGCACCACCTTGGCCGGTGGTACCTGTTTTTTTCTTCTTGTCCCTCGTCTTCTGAATCCTCGAGATCCGCCCACCGAGGGGACTCAGCGCGTTTGCTCTGTGGCGGGAGAGGCCCTAAGCGCCTGAATACGGACACGTTGGCTGCCTCCTTCTTCTAGTGGTTGCATTCTGGGCAATTGCCGATTGTGGGCAATCGGCTCATTCCTGAATCCCCGCAGTGTCTGAAGAAGGGGCAGTCCCAGTGCCTGTCGTTGT
Organism: Lolium rigidum; assembly: GCF_022539505.1. NCBI lineage: Eukaryota > Viridiplantae > Streptophyta > Magnoliopsida > Poales > Poaceae > Lolium > Lolium rigidum. The sequence continues at coordinate 309,438,647 of NC_061514.1, forward strand.
CATCTTTCTCCCTTGATTCTTCTTTGGCACGGCGCTCGTGCTCCTCCTCATCGTGATCGTGCCGCCGATGTCTTCTGGCTTCTCTAGCCAGACGATCTCTTTCATCATCATCGCTGGGTCGTCGGCGTCGGTCATACTGACTCACATACTTGTTGAGGAGGTGATCAGAGAGGGGTCGCTGATATCTGATGTTCTTCACTTCTCCCTCTGTGACGTAGCGCTTGCCATCATGACGGAGCCGATCGCGTGGAGCGGCTTCCTCTGTGTCCTTGCTACGAGAGCAGCCTGCCCTCGTCTCCATCTTTGCCAGAGTGGTGCCCGGGTCCTACCATGTTGATGCTCGAACGAGGATCCTGGCTGGCAACCTTCGGGGTAAGTGCATTCTACCATGTTAACGGCGGGGAAGGGCTGGGTGTCGACCTTCATGGCGTGCTGGTTGAAAATTAGACGCCCCTTTTCTATCGCCGCTTGGATGTGCTGACGCCACACCCTGCAGTCGTTGGTGGCATGGGAGAGCGAGTTATGCCATTTGCAGTATGGCTTTCCGTTCAGCTCTTGCACCGTGGGGAATTTGAGACCTTCGGGAATCGTCAACTGCTTCTCCTTGAGCAGGAGGTCGAAGATTTGCTCAGTCTTGGTCACGTCAAAATCAAATCCCCTGGGCGGGCCTGGTGGCTTTACCCATTTGCAGGACACGGGGGTTCCTCCCCGAGCCCATTCAGCCACTGCTACCTCTTGGTCTCCCGCAGGAACTTCGTCTTCCTCTGCATTGACCAGGACTACTGCACGCTTGAATTTGTCCTGGTACAGGTCCGGGTGGCGCTGTTCATATGCCGACAGTTTCTGAACCATGTGCGCCAGTGAGGGATAGTCCGCTTGGGAGGCCATGTCCTTGAGCGGTGTTGCGAGGCCTCGCTACCGCCAACTCGACTGCTTCCTTTTCAGTTAAACGAACCGAATAACATCGGTTCCTAAGATTCCTGAAGCGCTGGATGTATTCTGTCACCGTTTCCCCGCGCTTCTGACGCAATTGTGCTAGATCGGCAATGCCGGACTCGGAAGCCTCTGAATGGTACTGCGTATGGAACTGCTCTTCCAACTGCTTCCAAGTCCGGATGGAGTCTGGTGGCAACGAGGTGTACCATCCGAAAGCCGATCCCGTGAGGGACTGTGAAAAGAGCCTCACGCTTAGTTGATCCGACACTGAAGCTGGTCCTAGTTGTGCCAAATATCGGCCCACGTGCTCGATGGAGCTGGAACCATCCGATCCACTGAATTTGGAGAAATCAGGGAGCCGATATTTGGGTGGTAGCGGGATCATCTCGTAGTCGTCGGGATACGGCTTGGAATAGCCGATTGCCCTCCTTTTCGGCACCATGCCGAACTGGTCTCTCGGCATGGTGCCGATCTGATCCGCCGTGCCGGCTGCGGGAGTTGAATTCCGAAGATTCGCCGGGGTGGCGTACCTAGCCAGCCATGTTTGCTTTTCCAGCTCTGAGCCAACTGCAGGAGCTGAGCTCTGGAGGTTCGTCGGGGTGGCGTACCTAGTTAGCCACGTCTGCTTCTCAAGCTCTGTCGCTGACGTCCCTCCTGTCTTCCCAGGAGTCCCTGATGCTGTGGCCTGGTTTGTGAGTGCCCAGTTACCACAATCTGGCACATACGTGCACGTGTACCCGTGAGGGATCTCCTTAGGTGCCTCAGGCAAGAACTGGTAGTCACCAGGGTCACCACCGATCTTGTAGACGACGAATGCCGGTGAAGCCGGCACTTCGGTGCTGCCAACGCATATGGCGGCGGTGGACGGGACCTGGAGTGGCAACTCTCCTTGATGCGTCCCGAGAGCTGGTCCCGACGGCGAGTGCCGGTGCCTCATGATCTCCTCGGATCACGCGAAGAGCGACACGCTCCAACGTGTTGACCAGGTTCTCAGAGTGGCGGTGTAGCGAGTGAGCCACCAGGTAGTTGATCTCCTGCCGCAGGGACCTGGTGCGTTCTTCCGATGGGGCAGAGAGGTCTATCCCATCTAGTGCACCATTAGGCGAGAACCCCTTCCACCTGATGCCATGGGAACGGGTTCTGTGGAAAGAGCCGATGAGGTCGGCGTCGAGGATGACCTTAATCTCGTCATACTTCTTCTTGAGCTCATCGGTCAGGTCCTCGTACGTGACTGGCGTGCCGTCCGCCATCTCAGATGTAGATGGCGATGTGGTCGATGTAGAAGCTTGTCCCACCGGGCGTGCCAGAATGTGTTGTCGTCAGAAACCCACCGGCGGGCAGCGACGGGCAACACCGTAGAGCCGGGAACAACCCAGGGCTGCGGCTGGCCGAGGTCCCTCCGAGCGACGGCCCGCAAAGCCTTCTGGTCACACGTCCGATGCTGATTGCAAGGGCGTGCCACCTGACCTATACCTGGTCGGGAAGGTGATGGAGATGCCTCGCTTAGTTTCTCGCATGGCATACACGTAAACATTAAATACGAGCCTCGATCGGCTCTCGGGTTATCCCGTGAATCGGCTCGGGAGCCGATCCACCCATGATTCGTACGGGGTGCACGAATATATGGTGGTCCTGCTTGATCAAGATAAAGCTAATTAGATCTACGACGATTTAGGGTTTTCACCGCATAATCGGAACATCCTACTCAGGATTGGGCCTCGCGGCCACGCACGGTGATCGTAAGTCGATCCTAGAAAAGGCCTAAAAACCAACACGAGGTTGATCCCGGAACATCCTCGTCTAGGACTAACGAACGACACCCTACGTGCCGCTGGATCCTCCAGCCCCTTGTAAGGCCTAACTATTGCAGATATTAAACTAATCCTTGATGAACAAGGAGCAATCGTAACGGATCAGATCTACTAAATAACGATCAAGCGGGTGCCGCCCCACACCTGAGATAGGTATGAGGGCGGCTAGATATGCAAGGGTTGCACTACGATAGCATGTTTACGCGAAGAACTATGCTAACCCTAACACATCTATGATAACTACGTTGCTCGCCATCAACAAGGCTTCAGTACGAGCAACGCATGAACAACGTGGAGCTTGTGCTGCCTAGATCGCAAGATGCGATCTAGGCAGCATGTTGCTTACCGGTAGAAACCCTCGAGATGAAGGAGTTGGCGATGCGCCGAGATTGATTTGGTTGGTTGAACGTTGGTTGTTGTTTATTCCATAAACCCTAGATACATATTTATAGTCCAAGGGACTTTCTAATGTGGGAATAATCCCCACCGTGTACGAGACAAACTCTAACTTTTAATCTAAGATGCAATCTACTATAATACAGATACACGGGCAATCTAGCCCACACTCCTCGTGCAAGGCCGCTTCAGAGATCTTCCACATATAATCTTCCAAGCCCATCTCCCTTACGGCCCACCTTCTGATTTGGCCAAAATCCGGTGATAACACATGCCCCCCTGGTTTTGGCAATGATAATTTCAAAACCACTCTGTTTTTCCTTCGAAGGGTCATGTCGTGGTAGAGCAGACCTGTCGCAGTATCCTTCATCATGATGCCCTGTCTTTCCAGCTTCTCTGCAAAATTCGATAGCTGGCACCCAAAAAACCCTCTTACGCTACCATGTCTTCTTCCTCTTCTTCCTCTTCCGGTCTTTCCTATGGGTCTTCCTCCTCCCGCGAGACACCTCCGAACGTACGCGCACCAGAAGAATGGGACCAGGAGGACCATGCCTTCTCCATCTGGTCCGAGGATGACAAGTCCCTAACCAGCGGGGATGAAGATCTCCAGTTCCTAGCCGATGGGGAACTGGCATCGGAAAGCGAGGATGACTTGCTCCCCTGGGACGGCTGTCCCTCTTCCGAAGAAGAGAAGGAGGAAGACGAAGACGACTCCCTCGAGGGCTACCCACCGGCGAAACGTCTCCGCATGTGGTGGGACGACGACGACAGCGATGATGACGAGGAGGATGAAGCTCCCATCGAGGGCTATGGAAGCAGCGACGAAGAGCCCCACGGCGGCAGTGCCGATGAAAGCTCCGAGGACGACGACGACGGCAGCGATGGTCCGTAGCTAGGATCCACTAGTGTAGGTCTAGTAGCAGCAGTTTGGTCAGCTTTTTGTACCTCTCCCTTTGAGCAATCGACTCACTCTTTGTAAGGAATCTTGTTTATCAATGAAGAATTCCTCCGGTTTCGATTTTGCCGATTCCTTTTACGCTAATTTAGCCGATTGTCAATTCGGTCACTGGCTAAAGAGCCGATTGCCACGCACCAGTTCCTCAAAATTTCCGCGCAGTCAGTTGCCCCCCGAGCCTTCATTAAGGCGAGGACCGCAGTGAGTCAACCAAACATGCCACCATCTGCTTTCCGAGTCATGATGCAGAGCCAGTCGATTTCAACTAAATCGGCTCCCCAGAGCAGAGAGCTTTCAGGGCGAGCTGCCCCCCGAGCCTTAATCCGGCGAGAAATAGGCTATGACCTTAGGTAATCTGGTAATCCGAGATAGCCATCATGAAGACTCAGCCAGACTTGCCCCCCTCGATCAGTTTCCTTCCACTGGTCTTGTGTAACGGTACTAGAGTCGATGGCTGCGCATCGGCTGTCTGTTATAAATTTTTTTTTTTACTGGCCGATTTTTCTCTAATCGGCCCCTAATGTTTCATTGTACACATGTTTGCTGCACAGTCTATCTGACTATATGCCCCCCGAGCTGAATCTGCCGGTGATCTGCAGATATCGGCTTTTATGGTTAGCTAGGGCACTGCACTTGCACGTCGGCTCCGCAAGGATTCGTGCTGACTCTCATCTGACGACGTGGCCGCTGCCCAGTAGATCGATGCTGCACGTAAGCGGAACATGTGGTGAAGATAATTTTGGCCGATTGCTGGAATCGGCCTCCATATCGACTGAAGCGCTGACTGAAGGTTCCATAATGCTCCTTCATAAATTTTTGGGGCCGATCACAAGGATCAGCCTCGCCATGTCTGCTCATCGCTTTGCTTCAGCTACGCGGTCGGGCTGGTGGATAAAACCAGCCCAACCTCTGACTTGATGCGCCCTCTTGTCGTCCACCTTGAGTGCATCGTAGAATCGTGGAGCACTAAGCTCCGTCGGAAGGACGAGCACCATATTTGTGCCAGCCGATGTTTCATCATCGGCTTTCCTTTGCTTGGGGCGCCACTCCATTTTCCGTGGACGACCCTCTTCGTCCAGGGTTCGCTGAACTTTCGCAGCCAGATCAGGTCGTGCCTTCCTTAACGTATGCAAGTATACCCTCTCATCATCATCGCTGGGTCGTCGGCGTCGGTCATACTGACTCACATACTTGTTGAGGAGGTGATCAGAGAGGGGTCGCTGATATCTGATGTTCTTCACTTCTCCCTCTGTGACGTAGCGCTTGCCATCATGACGGAGCTGATCGCGTGGAGCGGCTTCCTCTGTGTCCTTGCTACGAGAGCAGCTGCCCTCGTCTCCATCTTTGCCAGAGTGGTGCCCAGGTCCTACCATGTTGATGCTGAACGAGGATCCTGGCTGGCAACCTTCAGGGTAAGTGCATTCTACCATGTTAACGGCGGGGAAGGGCTGGGTGTCGACCTTCATGGCGTACTGGTTGAAAATTAGACGCCCCTTTTCTATCGCCGCTTGGATGTGCTGACGCCACACCCTGCAGTCGTTGGTGGCATGGGAGAGCGAGTTATGCCATTTGCAGTATGGCTACACTCTAAGGTTACTTAAATATGAACATTGAATTGTGGAGCTTGTTAACTCCGGCATTGAGGGTTCGTGTAATCCTACGCAATGTGTTCATCATCCAACAAGAGTGTAGAGTATGCATTTATCTATTCTGTTATGTGATCAATGTTGAGAGTGTCCACTAGTGAAAGTGTAATCCCTAGGCCTTGTTCCTAAATATCGCTATCGCTACTTGTTTACTTGTTTTACTTGCGTTACTACTGCTGCAATACTACCACCATCAACTACACGCCAGCAAGCTATTTTTCGGCACCGTTGCTACTTGCTCATATATATTCATACCACCTGTATTTCACTATCTCTTCGCCGAACTAGTGCACCTATTAGGTGTGTTGGGGACACAAGAGACTTCTTGCTTTGTGGTTGCGGGGTTGCATGAGAGGGATATCTTTGACCTCTTCCTCCCCGAGTTCGATAAACCTTGGGTGATCCACTAAAGGGAAAACTTGCTGCTGTTCTACAAACCTCTGCTCTTGGAGGCCCAACTCTGTCTACAGGAAAAGGAGGGGGAAGTAGACATCAAGCTATTTTCTGGCGCCGTTGCCGGGGAGGAAAGGTAAAAGGTACTCACACTCCGGATCTCGGCTACTAAGCTATTTCCCGCCGTTGTAAGTACTCGAAGCTATTTCCTTTAGATCCTGCAATTGCATCTTTTTGTTTCTTGTTTACACTAGTTTGGCATAATGGACAAGAATGAGCTTCTTATTCTATTTCCTGATTTAAAACATGGATTGTTTGATGGGAAAATTAAAAAACCTATGGAATCTTATTTGCATGTCTGGTAGTAATATTAGTATGAACGCTTTGAACACCATTGTTGATAATGATATAGAAAGTTCTAAGCTTGGGGAAGCTGGTTTTCATGATCTTTTTAGTCCCCCAAGCATTGAGGAGAAAATTTTCTTTGATGATACTTTGCCTCCCATATATGATGATTATAATGATAGTGGTCTTTTGGTGCCACCTACTATGGAGAGTAAATTTTGTTGTGATTATACTATGCCTCCAACACTTGATGAGAATAATAATGATAGATACTTTGTTGAATTTGCTCCCACTACATCTAATAAAATTGATTATGCTTATGTGGAGAGTAATAATTTTATGCATGAGACTCATGATAAGAATGCTTTATGTGATAGTTATATTGTTGAGTTTTCTCATGTTACTACTGAAAGTTATTATGAGAGAGGAAAATATGGTTGTGGAAATTTTCATGTTACTAAAACACCTCTCTATGTGCTGAAATTTTTTAAGCTACACTTGTTTTATCTTCCTATGCTTGTTACTTTGCTCTTCATGAACTTGTTTATTTACAAGATTCCTATGCATAGGAAGCATGTTAGACTTAAATGTGTTTTGAATTTGCCTCTTGATGCTCTCTTTTGCTTCAAATATTATTTCTTGCGAGTGCATCATTAAAACTGCTGAGCCCATCTTAATGGCTATAAAGAAAGAACTTCTTGGGAGATAACCCATGTGTTTATTTTGCTACAGTACTTTACTTTATATTTGTGTCTTGGAAGTTGTTTACTACTGTAGCAACCTCTCCTTATCTTAGTTTTGTGTTTTGTTGTGCCAAGTAAAGTCGTTGATAGAAAAGTTCATACTAGATTTGGACTACTGCGCAGAAACTGTTTTCTTTGCTGTCACGAATCTGGGCAAAATTCTCTGTAGGTAACTCAGAAAATTATGCCAATTTACGTGAGTGATCCTCAGATATGTACGCAACTTTCATTCAATTTGGGCATTTTCATCTGAGCAAGTCTGGTGCCATTTTAAAATTCGTCTTTATGGACTGTTCTGTTTTGACAGATTCTGCCTTTTATTTCGCATTGCTTCTTTCGCTGTGTTGGGTGGATTTCTTTGTTCCATTACCTTCCAGTAGCTTTGGGCAATGTCCAGAAGTGTTAAGAATGATTGTGTCACCTCTGAACATGTGAATTTTTTATTATGCACTAACCCTCTAATGAGTTTGTTTCGAGTTTGGTGTGGAGGAAGTTTTCAAGGGTCAAGAGAGGAGGATGATATACTATGATCAAGAAGAGTGAAAAAGTCTAAGCTTGGGGATGCCCCGGTGGTTCACCCCTGCATATATCAAGAAGACTCAAGCGTCTAAGCTTGGGGATGCCCAAGGCATCCCCTTCTTCATCGACAACATTATCAGGTTCCTCCCCTGAAACTATATTTTTATTCCATCACATCTTATGTGCTTTACTTGGAGGGTCTGTTTGTTTGTTTCTATTTTTGTTTTTGTTTGAATAAATGCTTGTGTGGGAGAGAGACACGCTCCGCTGGTTCGTATGAACACATGTGTTCTTAGCTTTTAATTTTCATGGCGAAGGTTGAAACTGCTTCGTTAATTGTTATATGGTTGGAAACGGAAAATGCTACATGTAGTAATTGGTATGATGTCTTGAATAACTTGATATTTGGCAATTGTTGTGCTCTTGTTTAAGCTCTTGCATCATATACTTTGCACCTATTAGTGAAGAAATACATAGAGCTTGTTAAAATTTGGTTTGCATGAGTGGTTTCTCTAGAGTCTAGATATTTTCTAGTGAGGTGTTTGAACAACAAGGAAGACGATGTATAGTCTTATAATGTTTGTAATATGTCTTTTATGTGAGTTTTGCTGTACTAGTTCGTGCTTGTGTTTGCTTCAAACAACCTTGCTAGCCTAAACCTTGTATCGAGGGGGAATACTTCTCATGCATCCAAATCCTTGAGCCAAACAACACTATGCCATTTGTGTCCACCATACCTACCTACTACATGGTATTTCCTGCCATTCCAAAGTAAATTGCTTGAGTGCTACCTTTAAACAATTCAAAATTTATCACCTCTGATTTGTGTCAATGTTTTATAGCTCATGAGGAAGTATGTGGTGTTTATCTTTCAATCTTGTTGGGCAACTTTCACCAATGGACTAGTGGCTTCATCCGCTTATCCAATAATTTTGCAAAAAGAGCTGGCAATGGGATTCCCAGTCCCAAATTAATTAACAAAAAAAATAGACACTCCTCCATGGTATGTGATTGTTGGACGGCACCCGAAGGATTCGGTTAGCCATGGCTTGTGTAAGCAAAGGTTGGGAGGAGTGTCATCATAATAAAACTAAAATAAAAAGGCACTCCTTCATGTTATGAGATTGTTGGCGGGCACCCGAGGATTCGGTTAGCCATGGTTTGTGAAAGAAAGGTTGGAAGGAGTGCCATCCAAAAATAAAATAAAATGGGAGCCGCTCTTTGAAGGTTTGTCTGGCAAGGGGGTTAGAGTACCCGCTACCATTCGTTGACAACAACATACACCTCTCAAAACCTTATTTTTATGCTCTCTTTATGTTTTCAAAATAAAAGCTCTAGCACAAATATAGCAATCGATGCTTTCCTCTTTGAAGGACCATTCTTTTACTTTTATTGTTGAGTCAGTTCACCTATTTCTCTCCATCTCAAGAAGCAAACACTTGTGTGAACTGTGCATTGATTCCTACATATTTGCATATTGCATTTGTTATATTGCTTTGCATTGACAACTATCCATGAGATATACATGTTACAAGTTGAAAGCAACCGCTGAAACTTAATCTTCCATTGTGTTGCTTCAATACCTTTACTTTGAATTATTGCTTTATGAGTTAACTCTTATGCAAGACTTATTGATGCTTGTCTTGAAGTGCTATTCATGAAAAGTCTTTGCTCTATGATTCATTTGTTTACTCATGTCATTACCATTGTTTTGATCGCTGCATTCGCTACATATGCTTTACAAATAGTATGATCAAGGTTATGATGGCATGTCACTCCAGAAATTATCTGTGTTATCGTTTTACCTGCTCGGGACGAGCAGAACTAAGCTTGGGGATGCTGATACGTCTCCGACGTATCGATAATTTCTTATGTTCCATGCCACATTATTGATGTTATCTACATGTTTTATGCACACTTTATGTCATATTCATGCATTTTACGGAACTAACCTATTAACAAGATGCCGAAGTGCCGGTTCACGTTTTCTCGCTGTTTTTGGTTTCAGAATTCCTAGTAACGAAATATTCTCGGAATTGGACGAAATCAACGCCCAGGTTCCTATTTTCACCGGAAGCATCCAGAACACACGAGAAGGACCAGAGGGGGGGCACAGGCCCACCAAACCCTAGGCCGGCGCGGCCAGGGGGGCCCGCGCCACCCTATGGTGTGGCCACCCTGTCAGCCCTCCTGCGCCGCCTCTTCGCCTATATAATCCCTTTCGACCTAAAAACGCAGTACCAATTGACGAAACTCCAGAAAAGTTACTGTGACGCCGCCGCCATCGCGAAACTCCAATTCGGGGGACAGAAGTCTCTGTTCCGGCACCCTGCCGGGACGGGGAATTGCCCCCGGAGCCATCTCCACTGCCGTCTTCACCGCCATCTTCACCGCCATCGCTGCCTCCATGATGAGGAGGGAGTAATCCACCCCCGAGGCTGAGGGCTCCGCTGTAGCTATGTGGTTCATCTCTCTCCCATGTACCTCAATATAATAATCTCATGAGCTGCTTTACATGATTGAGATTCATATGAGTTTTGTATCACTATTCATCTATGTGCTACTCTAGCAATGTTATTAAAGTAGTTTTATTCCTCCTACACGGTGTAATGGTGACAGTGTGTGCATCCGTGTTAGTACTTGGTTTATGCTATGATCACGATCTCTTGTAGATTGCGAAGTTAACTATTGCTATGACAGGTATTGATGTGATCTATTCCTCCTACATATGCATGAAGGTGGCGAGTGTGCATGCTATGTTAGTACTTGGTTTAGTCGAATTGATCTTTCATGCACTCTAAGGTTACTTAAATATGAACATTGAATTGTGGAGCTTGTTAACTCCGGCATTGAGGGTTCGTGTAATCCTACGCAATGTGTTCATCATCCAACAAGAGTGTAGAGTATGCATTTATCTATTCTGTTATGTGATCAATGTTGAGAGTGTCCACTAGTGAAAGTGTAATCCCTAGGCCTTGTTCCTAAATACGCTATCGCTACTTGTTTACTGTTTTCACTGCGTTACTACTGCTGCAATACTACCACCATCAACTACACGCCAGCAAGCTATTTTCTAGCACCGTTGCTACTGCTCATATATATTCATACCACCTGTATTTCACTATCTCTTCGCCGAACTAGTGCACCTATTAGGTGTGTTGGGGACACAAGAGACTTCTTGCTTTGTGGTTGCAGGGTTGCATGAGAGGGATATCTTTGACCTCTTCCTCCCTGAGTTCGATAAACCTTGGGTGATCCACTTAAGGGAAAACTTGCTGCTGTTCTACAAACCTCTGCTCTTGGAGGCCCAACACTGTCTACAGGAAAAGGAGGGGGAAGTAGACATCAGACCCCAGCGTGAGTCCACCATCTCGAGATCCTCCGCGTAAGACAGCGTCCGTTAAGCGGAACGGTACGCCGCCCAGGAAGAGATCTAGAACGGAGAAACCACAGCCGCCCATTGAGAAGTTACCTTGGGAAAAAAGTGTCGAGGAAAACAAGGAAGCCGTTGAGGCCGAGGTGAAAAAAAAATTTGCACCGAAAGTGCCAGAGATACCTTTCGAGAAGACACTAGATCCGGTGAAAGTTGTGCGTACCGTTGAGAATCTATATGACCCTGTACCATCGCCGCCATCTGACTATAGGCGTTCTATTGAAAGGTCATATGACAACATGATCGAGGCGACAAAACCCGTTCAATCGGGTGTCAAGGAGTTAAAAGGGATACACCAAGTCTACCAGCTCAGACAACAACCCGTTCAATCGGCCCCCCATCTCGTGGTGTATGACGAGAAGGCCGTTCAAAGTTCTCAACAATACACCGATTACCCCTCAGCTGAAGTACAATATAAATATGTTCAAGGGAAAGATTTGGTCGAGAATCTCAGGAAGCTACCAACAAGAATGCGTAACTTGCATACGTGGTACCAACTTGCCACAAAGGGAGGGATCGAGACTATCATGGTGCGAGTTAAGGAAGAGCACTACTTCCAAGAATACTCTGTGAGCGTTGACTTCGCGACCTTTTCCGAGTTATACAATCTTCGGGCCCTCGACAAATCTATCATCAGTTGCTATTGTCTGTAAGTGATTTATTTATATAAGTTGAGAAGTCTTTAGCTAAGCTCCTTCATTATCTGCAAATTATAATCTTTTGTGCGCTATGTTATGCAGATCGAAGATGCTCGAATGCAAAAGGGATGAAATCACGGACATTGGGTTCATTGACCCGGACACAATGCATGTCAGGACCATAGAAGAACCCCTCTATAACAGGGATACACCAGAGACTTTGCTAAGGTTTTTGAAGCGACAACATGACAAAAAGATAATACTTTGGCCTTACAACTTCCAGTGAGTGTTACTCTCTTATAACACATTGTATTTTGCTCACCATATGTTAAAATATTAACTGATGACTTATATATATGACACTACATATTTAAACTTGTGTAGGTTTCACTTTATTCTTATCGTCATTAAAATGTACGAAGGAGAAGTTGAAGTCTTTGACTCACTAACCAAAGAGCCTATACTATACAAGTCTTGTTTTCTTATGCTCAAAAGGTAATTCAAATTCTTATCGGGTTTTTTGTGAATTTCCTGATATCAACTGATTGATAACTCTTTTGTGCATTTTCTTTTGTCGGGCAGCGTATGGGAAACTTTCATCAAGGAAGATCAGTCCTTTCAATGGGCACCGAAGCTGATATGGCGTGCGAACAAAGTAAGTAGTAGTTACCTAGGTCCACACACCTTTATCATACTTGATTATTATTTGACTGAATTATATTCTTGTATAGAAATGCGCGAAACAACCACAGGGGACTGATCTATGTGGATACTACGTTTGCGAGTACATCCACAGAATTGTCAGCGAGAGAGCGAATAATGAAAGAAATAAAGAGGTACGAAAACAATATTCACAAATTTACTTTGTTACCATAAGATGTGCTGAGTTTCATGTATTCATTTATATCTTATTCTTTTACAGTTGAGAAGAAAGCGGGAGAAGATCTCAATCGAGGAGCGCTTCAAAGCAATTGGCGAGGAATTGTCGGGATTTTTCCTTCGGGGAGTCATACCACCATCCGGAGAGTTCCACTATGCATAAAGATCTTCTCCCGCTCCTCGATTGCTTTGTGTATATATAGTTCGACTCGGAGTGTACCACTATGGTACATGTAATAGATAGTATGCCTCGGAGAGTACCACTACGCATGAAGATCGATCTTCATGCATGTACTACTTTATTCGGTGCATCGACTTGATATGCATCGAAGAGTACTACTTATGCAATTACATGTGTGTTATATTATATGCACCAACTTGATATGCATCACCTTGATCTTCATGTACTACGTAAACCCAAACGCGTTTCTGGTGCATCGACGTGATACGAAACGCTCTGATACCCCTAAACCCCTCCTAAAACCCTAAACCCTGAATTCTCTGCCGCGGCAGAGATTTCTGCATTTTCTCTGCCGCGGTAGACAACCTTTGGTACCGGTTTGTAATACAAACCGGTACCAAAGCTCCCTCGCCGTGCGCTCTCCTGGGCGCCCACGTGGAGGCGCCATTAATACCGGTTCGTAAGGAACCGGTACGAAAGGTGGGGGGGGCTTTTGTACCGGATCTTTTATACCGGTTGAGAAACCGGTGCAAATGGCCCTTACGAACCGGTATAGATGAGCGTTTTTCTACCAGTGAAGGTACAAGGGTACAACCGTACATGTATCGACAGATGTATTCCTATACAAGATATACACTAGACCTATGTTAACAGCCGACACCATTATTCATGGAATTTCGGTCCAGTCTTCACATCGACGATGGTCTGCTCCCTCGTTCAGGCTACGGGGTGTGTTAGATGATAACAGTCGGTTACGGTTTCCTTGTATAGCACAAACCGAACCGGCCTAGGGTTAGCCCAGATTGTCTTGTACTCCAAGTTGTACGTACCATGTATAAATACTCCAGCAATGAGAAGGTCGAGGCATGCAATTGCAGCCCGCATCTATCAATCTTCACAAGCTAGTCCCAAAAAACATAGAATTGCACTTAAAAAATGAAGGGAGAAAGAACCACACCGCAAGCCATCGAACCACTGCCGGTGTAGGGAGGAACATGACATGCGTTAGAGCATGTCTAACAGACCTCATAAATTTCCGCCCCGTAAAACACGTGTAGAGGGTCCTGTATATAAATCGCGAGTACTTTTAACCGGACAAAAACGCCTCCCGTCTAGCAGTCCCCGTATACGAAAACTGTAAAAGAGGAATATGCTTCTTTTTCATCTCTTCGCGCTGCAGCCCCGCCGCCGGACCTGCCGCCCCACCGGACCTGCCGCCCCGCACCACCGGACATGCCGCCCCGAGCTGCTGCCACGCGCCGCCCCGCCGCCTCGCCCCGCTTCTCAGGCCGCCATGGCCCCCGTCGCCTTGTGCCGCCTCGCCCCGCTTCTCAGGCCGCGGGCGGCCCCCGTCGCCTTGTGCCGCCTCAGGCCGCCATGGCCCCCGTCGCCTTGTGCCGCCTCAGGCCGCCATGACCCCCGTCGCCTTGTGCCGCCTCAGGCCGCCATGGCCACCCTGGCCCTGCCCCGTCGCGGCGCACCCGCCCTGCCCGCGCCGGCGCCAGTTCCGCCCCGTCCCCGCCAGCTCCGCCCCGAGTGGGAGAACGCGGAATTTTGCTTCAAAATTCATCTAGTTTTTTCATTATTTGATAGAAATCTTGATGGGTTGAAAGAAATTGGTAGAGATTTGATAGAATTTAGAGCTCGTTGGCTAGAATTGGTCGCCGGAGTGGAGTTTGTTTGGCGGCGGCGCGGCGAGGTCCGGTGGTGCAGAGTGCAGTTTTCACCCCCTACAAGCCCCGAGGGAGAAAATTCCCAGGGCCCTGTATATTTTAGATACGGGGTGAACCGTTTAGGGGGCCTGCTAGACGGCCATTTTCACCCGCACCCCGTATACCGCCGTTATTATACAAGTCCAGCGTGGTTTAGGTGGTCTGTTAGACATGCTCTTAATAACTCTCTTGCATGCCAACTTTTCATCGCTATCAGCAGGCCATTCCACCTCCCTCTCACGTCCCACCCGACCAATCCGCGGCAACGATGGATACCCCGCCTTTCCTCCATGGAAAAGGTACTTGTTTTTGCTCGTCCATTCTGATGAGACAGTCGAAATTTCTCAAAGGGAGGCAAGGAGATGTCTGTCTAGTGCGAATAAAAAAAATCTAGACCCTAGCCTCCTCGTACCGGTATTTACTTTACTAGCAATGAAAGGCGCGGCGGCACGCCGCGCCATATGGTGGATGGTTAATAGTAATTTTATGGTGACATTGTACTTGCATGGGATTCAGATGCGAAAAATAAATACATGATCCCAATTTTTCCATTCTCTTCTTATATGTGCTTCCTAAAATGTCAACCATCTTTATTTGCTTAGTGTAGAATCAAATTTATGGCACCCGGTGAGGAGAGTACATTCCAATGTTTATGACATTGCTTTCTGCTGACACTGAACTTCTTTCAACACTAAATTTTTACATCTTTCTTTCGACACTAAACTTTTACATTTTCTAATATTCTCAAGTTTATAACGGCGAACCAAAACTTATGAGTAGTTGCAACTCTTAAGGCGGGCTCTCATTTTTCCTAGTCTTCTCTCTCCTCTTGACAGTTGCGCAGATACTCCCGTCACCTCTCCCATCCTCCTCCAGCGGCTCCACCGGCTGGAGTAGGGATTAGAGGGGTGGTCAGTCTTCTCCTTTGTACAATAGATTAAGTTGTAGGTTTGGTTTGCCGCTATGGCTTCTTGACGTTATGTCGTGTTGTGGATGATGATCTTGGTCGCGGTGGAGCAGCGACCCAGGTCGTCCGGCGCGCTTTCCTGTCGGATCTCCATGGTGGAGGATGGTAGTAGAGCATCGATCTGGCGTCGGTCTCAAGAATAAGCTCGAGGCGTCACGGATGTTTGCGGTTGCTTCCAGAACTGTCCATCGTGGAGGTGGACTGAGGGTTGCAATCTCACCTCAACTGCCGTTGGAGAAGATCTTAAAGCTTCACATGGAGAAGGTCATGAACGATAGCGATTTTGCTTTGTAGCATGTGTGCTACCTGCGCTGATGGGTTTTCGTCCTCCAGGCCGGCGTGCCAAAGCAGAGGAACTTCAGTTTAAGCATGACTATTGCTTCGAAACTCTGAAGCACCAACGGTGGAAAAAGACTGGGTCGCTTTTCTCAGTTTATTTCAACATTCTATTTGTAAAGTGTGGGAACCATTATGTACTTTCTGTAATGCTTAGGGTCCTGCTTCTGAAGTTGTCCCACCACAGTTATTGAAGCTTCTTGGTCTTTTGGACCTTCTCTTGTTCAAAAAAATGTTGAGTGCAACATGTTATACGCCCTTGAGGCAATATTAATATTTGCAAATTATGAAATAAAGCGGTGTGGGGTAGAGGTTCACTACGTTTGGCCCTTGTTACATACAGTGCGAAAATAAAAGAGCGGCGCTAATTTTATTCATGTCCCATTACATAGTCCACATGACAGTTTAGCCGAGATAAGATATTGCGGAGAGTTGGTTGCGTCCAGTTTAATATAGAGTACATCTTAATAGCCATAGTCTAGAAGTAGAATGAAAAAGACAGTCTTTTTTTTAGGGGAACCACACATTTCATTAGCTTTCAATAATAACCAGTACAACGTGTGGATCACAAGGCTTGCCTAGCGAAAGATAACGACATGGTTCCAAATTAGAAGAGAATTTGGCCAGGTTATGAGCATCTACATTACAGTCCCTTTTTTCATGTGTAAACAAAATTTCATCAAAACGTGGTATCATGGCTTGAATCTCCCATATCACCGAGCTGTGGTGACTTCTGGATCCTACCTCGATTGCATCGATCACTCCAGCACAGTCCGAACTAACATGTACTCGTCGGACACCAATATCTTGAGCAAGGGACATGGCTTCCCGACATGCCAACGAAGTGTTGGAGGATCAGATATAACGTCTATGATCACCGTGCTGGAGCCCTGAAAACGGCCAGTTTCATCTCTGCACACCACTGCCCACGCTCCTCTCTTGGAAACCTTAGCCTGTGCACCATCAACATTGAATTTCAGACAACCTTCCTTAGGCGCAGACCATCGCTGTGGGAGCACTTTCCTCTTTTTAGTGACTGGCATAGCAATTTGCAGCTCTTGGAGATAGCTCATGACAAAACTGAAGATAGATAATGGGCTGTGAAAAATCCCTTCATGTATTGCCTTTCTCCTAGCTGTCCAGATCACCCATAAGACAACCAACACTTTGACAAACTCTTCATGTTTCAGAGTTTCGATCAAATGGAATATCAACTTCTTGGCATCGCTAGTGTTATGAGTTAAGTGTCCTAAGATGTACAAAGATAGAAGAGGACTCGGGGCCCAAACATATGGGCCTTGAACAACAGAACCGGGGGCCATAGCGAAGCAACCTTGTTGCATACACCAACCAAATAGTAGCTTGTAGACAGTAAAAACACAAGCATAAACAAAATCGCTGACAATAGAACCACCATGCTCTTCACGTTAAGCTCACGAACACGTGCCCAGGAACCTAGTCATCAGCATCCGAAAAATGTAACCCTTTCTTCGACCTGGGTGCTCACCATCACCGGGATTGTTGCGCTTCATTCTCCCAATGGCATCAGAGGCAGTCTACAATAGAAATACATGGCCTGTCAGAAACGCAAAAACACTGATATCCTGCAAAGACAATACAATTATACCTCATCAATAACGGAAGCTGAATATGTTGCCTGCAGTCTGTGGCGTGAGATCCATGGATAGTGACGGAGTTGATGTCTCAGCAGGACCTGGAACATGCTTTGGGGCTTTAGGAGCAGGGATGCCAACATTATCCTGACCTACAGCTGAACAATCCACTCCTCGCAAGACAACATTGGCATGGACAATCGGCTCAACAATTTGTACCTGGAGGTAGTTGTGCAATGAGTCTAGTTATTCACGTCTATGAGTAGAACAACACTGAATTCTCAAGTAAATCCTTGGGCACTGCATTAGTCAGTCCTCTTACACTTGACACAAGCAGCGACACCTCTTTTCAGACGACAGTTTCCTCACGAGGCCCAAACAAATAAAGATCCTTTTTTTGGACGACCGTTTCCTCAGGAGGCCCAAACAAATAAAGGTCCGTAAATTTGGCAGCGAGAGGAACTTCTATATGTTACAAAATAGGCATACATTAATCTTCAGCTATTTTTCTGAACAAAATCAAAGATACTGAGACTGTGTTTCCTATTTGTAGAATAAAAAATTTAAGATGCTAACTCTGCTACTGCTTGATCAACATCAGTTGTGAGGATCATTCAAAAATACACTTCCACTAAATATGGAACTAATTGCTGCATTTAAATTTAAGAGCATCATCATAAGGGCTTGGACGAATAAAAGTTTATTCAGTACATAACTACCTTGGCTGATCCAGAGCATAGTGAGCAACTCTTGCAAATACTGGCTGATAAATTATCGAAATAAGACAAATCTAAAATAAGAAACATTTTTGACCTTTGAGCAAGAAGACAAAAATAATGTAGCTCAAAACAATCCGTATATGCGAGTTCAATGAGCTCTTACAATCCATTGAACCAAACTGCATCTTTATGGCGTGGCGGCACGCCGCACCCATGGTGCTACATTTTTTTAGTGTGCATATTTTGTACAATTTGAACTTATTGCAGAGGTCATATAAGCAGATGATATAAGTAAAAACATTAACAAAGCTAATGCATATATGGGACACACATTAGTTTATAGCAATAGTAAGCCAGAGGACGCTTGTTTACTGGATTATATCGTAGATGGATTTATATTGGAAGGGGAGATTATCTAATATTTCTGACCTACACTACGATAACATAAGGAAGGTGATCTAGCTATTATCCAGCTCTGCTACCTGTCTGTGCCTTGTGTCACTGTCCTCGTCAGAAAAGAAGATGATGATTGTTTCCCTCTTTGGCACAGCTAGGGCATGAACAAATACATTAGTTGTGTGCTATTCATACCCAGCTAAAGCGGCAGATAGGTGACTAATATTTTACACCACGATTTGTGGGCACGCCTTGAGACAAAATATATGTTTTCACATAAACTACTTGGTTCATCAATTTGGGCTCTTGCCTGTTTGACCTTTAGCTGGAGTTCAGTTGATCTAGATTAATTATATTTGCTGCAAGGGAAAGAGGATGGAATTAATGCTATTTGATCTACTGCAGCCTATACCGTTCAGTTGAAATCTGTCCCAACAAATTTACGTGGCCAGATGCAGTGATCTATTTAGCTGGGAATAGTTCAGTTGAAGTTTTCTTCTCATTTCCTGCACTGTGGACAATGAGTATACATTTAGCTGCTATTATAACTTTGCAAGTATGGTTTTTTCTATAGTCTAGAGAAATTATCAAAAATGGCAATGAAATACAGTATGCAATAATCAAAGAATGCAAATGAAATAGATAATAAATCGTATGTCATGTTAGATAAGTACCCTGAAAGAAGAGTATTATCTCCCAACGTGTGCTGCCAGAGGTGCAAATGGTTATGTATTGTAGTAAGACTAAACGGCGCGGAATCTGCTTTTCAATCTGACTCTGCCCTCTATTCGCAAGCACGACACCGCTAATCCATGGTCTGGACTGCCATCTGCTTTTCAGCTCACGTGTCCATCCAAACGATTGACGTGGCCATACGATCCAATAGAAGCAATGATGCGTTTACTACAAGACAATTAAAAAAGGCCACAGGACCCACTGCAATCAGTAATCAACAAAGAGAACCTATACTTCATTTTGCATTGCATGGCTGGTTAGGAGGCGATGATGTGTTTTTTTTTTGCCTTGCATGGCTCCCTGTCGGACCACCCACATGCAGCTGTGGTGTGTTTAACTTTTGAAACTTATAAGTACTGACAGGGCTGCTGCAAGTGCATTAGCGGGGCTGCTTCTAACATTTAAATCGGCACGTCACGCTAATCATCTTTGACGGATGTCTACACATCAACGAAGCGGTGGAAGATTCGTGCAAGAAAAAGGTTATTGACGACTTGACGGCATGCATATATAGAAGATTCGTTTGCTCCAACTAAAAAGCTACTACATGCACTGGTTATTATGCTGCACCCCACGGCAGAGGCGGAAGTTAAATAAATCAGAGCGGTCGGGCAAATCGAAGCCAAAACTCTATCAGGGAGGTGCAGCTAGACGTAGAGAAAGGAATCTAGTTAAAAGAGACAAGTGGGATCTTACTTTTCACATGACTGCATGTCCACGTATATCCACCTTAACGTTTTACCAAACTCCATTAGCCACGTGTCAAGTATTTAGGGCGTGCTCACCTACCCATGTGATCACCAAGGTTTATTTGATTGTAGTAACACTGAAAAATTGGCAGGATGCAGAATAAATTATTGGGTCTTTCTTCGTGCTTCAGGGATGATGCATATATCGACTGGACAGGTCGATTATGGTTTCTTGGCACACAACCCTCCATTTTAATTATATGAATAAAGATTGCATAGCTCAGTAAGCAAAATAGATGATATGGCACGATATGGTTGATTCAAACTATAACACCTGATGGAAGAGACAGCGAGGATAACTGCAAAGTTCCATGCAAAGTAAGAGCTATAAAAGGAGAGGACTAAAGTATCACATTTTTGGACAGAGTAGTTAAAGTAACTGAACATAAAAACGTATATATACACAGGCAATTGCAAGTTAACTGAATCTCTAAGTTATAGGCAATTGTGTAAGCATATCTGAAGTTATAACCAGGATAGATATTACCCAATAGCATCACTTGTGACAAATAGCACAGTGTAGGACATTTCCTGCGCTGTATAATTTCTATCTATCCCGGTTACGGTATAACCAGGACAGAGCAAGTAGATGGCCAACAGCAGATTTGGCAGCAGCACTCAGTTGCAGCACCTAAGACTGAACCATGCGGACATAAAGGTGGGGTAGTGAGTTGATCGAACAACGGTTATTTAAAAAAAGGGAAATTAGAGTAAAGATGTTCTTTATAATATATACCTGGCGGCCTATATGACCAAACCTAATTCTTATGTAAGTTGTCCAGTCTTTTGATCTCTGTCTTTTCAGATGCTTTGACATAATTCTGAGGAAGGCTGTTTGCATATCCAAAGGCAGGTCAAACCATAGAACTTCAGGTTTTGAATGCAACCAAAGAAACAATAACTCGGTGAACTTAGAAATTTATTTGACCAAATAAGAGAGACTTTTTATCAATTGCTATTTGTTGAAACAATATACTTTTGTCTAGCTAACGAAAACAGGAAATTAAGAACTTCCTTTTGATCCACGAAAAGAGGCGTACAGGGGGAGCTGACATATTAGTTTGTACCTACCAGTACTGAGATGTTTTTGCCTAATTTTTGCAAGTATTATGTTGTTCTTGAGGACACAAAGCTAGAGCTTCCACCCGAAAAATTATTTTGATAACATGTTGCTACTCCGGATAGCAAGAATAGCAACGGATTCTGAAAAAAACTTATCTGAGGTAAATGTATCCCTTTCCACTAATTTGCTACAACTAAGTTGGTTTGAACAAATAAGTCATATGTGAGAACATGATGCATTTAGTGTTCTAAGGCATGAAAACACTTAGGAATTAAGTCCTTTGAGTAAACCGACAATCAAAATTCCAAGGACTACACTCTTTTGCTTCTCCCAAACAGTTCAGCTACAGATGAGTTAACAAAGTAACTTGGATGAGAAATGGAAAGCTATCTTGAAGTAGAGCAAGTATGCCCACCTGTAATGAAGACTTTTTTTTCCTAGCATAGAACTTGCATACAAAAATAGTGATACAGATACAATAATGCTCAGCGGGTTTAATAGAAAATATATCCACATGTACTTAATTTTTTTCGTAGCACGGAACTGGATACAATATATTGTTAACACGTTTAAATGATGGAAGTTAAATATTCGGTGTCGTCTAAAATACGACACCACAACATGCAAAAAGAACATAATCAAATTTACAACAGCTAAGTATAGGATAGACATAGTTTTTTTTTGAACCATATTCAACTTAAATAATGGAATCTATAAAATCAGATATGTTGTGGATCAATAATGAATGTCATATAAATAATTATTCTCCACACATCTATAGTAAACCATTGTAAAGGAAAATAGCACATGAGGAGCTCTGCAACTCGCTGGGCCTCAATGCTTTGACCATCGTTATCCCAGCAAGTATTAGCTACGCGAATTATCTGAATTGTCCTAGCAGTGATACACATACCGGTACCAGTACACCGGTTCAGCCACGGTCTTCTGCACACCACCTCACCTGGCCGTCGTCCGGGTGATGCGGGCAGCGGCCACACAACGCCGCGCCCCCAGACTCAGAGCAGGCGGCGATGCTGCTGGTCATCCAGTGCCCACACAGCGAACCAACCAGCAGGTCGCGGACCGCCGTCCAGGTGAGGAGATGTATGGGAGAAGCCAGAGCAAGGGGCGGCAGGAGAGCCTCGGAGACAGAGGAGGACCCGACCGACGCCACGGCCGCCGGCCAGGGGGCGCTCACGGCAGTGGAGAGATCCGGCGGGGAAGATTTTGGGATAGGCACAGCAGCTTAGAACAGGGGGAGGATGGTGAAGGTGTCGACAGGGACTTTGTGGATGGAGCCCGTCATCGTGCCCGCATCCGCTTCCTTGCTCGTCTGCAACCCGATGGATGGATGTAAGAAGGGGAAAAAACAGAGACAGGAGAGGCGGATAGTGGAGGAAAGGGGAGGTGACGTGTACCTGAGATAGAGACGATGGCAGGACCGCTGCAGTGGAGGTAACCCACATGCCCTGAAGCGACGGCGACCACGGCTGCACGGCGAGAATCTTGTCGGTGCAGCCTAGGAAGACCAGGCAAGCAGGAAAAAGACGCTGGAGCCTCAACGTAGTAGAGTCGGCGACAGTGGAAGGGAAAGAGAAGAGCCTCCCTCGCTGCTCCCTACTCGCCATCCGGTCTCAATGCCGACGGCATCGCCGCCACTCTAACTTCCTCCCGAGGTTGCGCGGCGGCCAGATCGGCGCGCGCCGCAGCCATGCCTTGGCCTGCTTCGGAAACTGCGCGATGCCGCTCCTCTCCGCGTGCTGCTCCCATCACCGCTATTTGTGCAGTTGAGATCTCCGTGTTCGGCTAGGAGAGGTCGGGGATTGGGGAAACTCGGGCGGGAACGCGAATTATCCTTCTGTTCGCCGACATAGCAACACAACACCCTCCTTCTAGCCCCCGCCTCCCCTCTTCTCTCTCCTGGATAAAACGACTGTACACCTGGTTGAAGTCTCGGCGGAGAAGCGGCGGCCAGGCGCCCGCCATCGCCACTCTCACTGTATCCCCATCGGGAGGAATACCCGCTCATGGAGCGCCAAGCCTGAGGGCCGCCGCCGGGACCTCATCCGTCCATGCGCCCCACCTTGCCCATGGCGTCGTCGTTGGTACCAGGGCGGCCCGGAGGCAAGCCAGTGCTCATCGATCCGGAGCAGCAAACATCGATTCTGGGAGTGAAACAAAGCATATCAGAGGGAGAGAAAGAATAACACGATGTAGGATGACTGGATGAGGCAGGCGTACCTGTCAAGCGCGCATGGTCTTCCTCATCACGGAATCAGGCTGTCTCCGTCCTTGGGGTGTCCTCTGAAAAGGTGAGGCTAGGAGGGAGAAAGGAAGCGGCGCTCGAGAACTGCATACACGAAATCTGGAGAGGAAGGAGGCGGAGCCAAATCGGCCCACCCGGAGTCGCAGAGGAAGAAGAGCGGTGACGCCGCCGCCGGCCACGGAAGGGCTCGTTCCGTAAAGAATTTAGGAAGAACACGGCGAGAGAGACACGCGTAGAGACACATGTCAAAAAAGAGGTCAAAGCGGTGAGTAATACCAGACAAAACCTGAATCTGATCAGGGGCCCACCACAAAAGGCAGAAGACACATGCTTAAGCTTACCAACAGGACACAGCGCTAAACCAAAAAGGAGGAGGACTGACCAAATTGTTCCTAGAAGAAAATTTCTACAGGGCACCAAAACTGCACCTAGAAGAAACCCTACAGAAATAAAACTATCAAATAGCATACGTGTTAGCTCCACATTAATCCCCAAAAAAATTCAAAATTATCACAAAAAAGATGTGTGTTCCCAAATAGTATAGTAGTTATTCGTTCCTCCATTCGTCTACCTTCCCAAGAAGAACTCACAAAACATTTCTCTCTTCTAGCATCCTACTTATCCCTGTCGCCAGTAAGCACGGATAGCTAGGAAGACCAGACAAAGGCGACCATTGAGCCATTTAAGAAATGTGTCCAGCCCATTTAAGAAATGTGTCCAGCTGAATCATACTGTAGGTCCATGGACGCCAGACAACAACCATGGGGCAAAAGCTCTTCCTGTCGCTCAAGTGCATCCGCCATGAGGACGAAGATCTCCGGTTGGTTTCTGTCACCTTGTCCGTTCGTTGCCTCATAAGACGGAGTTACCATGTTTTTGTCCGCTTAACGTCTCGACACATTTTCAAGGGCCGGCAAAAGGCCTCGATGTAAAATAGCGACGGCGGCATAGCAAGCAGAGAATAGGGAGCAAGGCTACTACATTGCTGTGATGGCGATGCCCACCCCTACCGGCGCTTCCACGAATAAGATCAGAAGAAGGTCTCGTCGTAGTAAGACGACGACGAAGAAGCGATACGGTGCTGCAGAGGGAGACCACACCGTCGTCGTGCTAGGGCGCCCTGATATCATGGATGCTCACTCAAACGAAGCGATGATCCTGCCCTCCCTACAGAAACTCCGTTTCGCACTGCTGGCTCTCCCATACCAGACATAGCGGTCTGATTGCGGCAAGGCGGAAACCCCAAGAGGTATGCATATGATTAAAATCAACAAAGCATATAAAGTATACATCCGATTGATACAAAAAAATGCATCCTTACTTTCATGATGTATTAATTCCTACAGTTATACATTCTATGACACTTGCGGGTAACATCCAACTGCACAGTTATGCTTACAGAACTGCTGAATAAAAAAATACACCCTACATGTGGGAAAATATGCTAACTCGGTAAGTTTAGCATGTATATATTGTTCATATTTACAACCCTTGGGTTTGCATGATGTATTAATTCCCAAAATTATACATCCTATGCACTTGCGGATAACATCCATATCTGCAACATGTGGGTTGCAAAATATATTCAAGTATTTCTTTGTGGTTAAAACGAAAAAATGCATCCTATTAGCACGCATATGCTAATGCCATATGCTTAGGATGTAAAAATGACCAAACATACACCCTACTATTATACAGCAACATGAGTATGACTATATAATCATACTGTTGACGTCCGAAACCCACCGGCGAGCAACGGCTGGCAACACGAAGAGCCGGGAACAACTCAGAGCTGCGGCTGGCCCTGGTCCCTCGCGCGACGGCCCGCAAAGACTCTGCACACACGTCCGATGCTGGTGCAAGGGCGTGCCACCTGACCTATACCTGGTCGGGAAGGTGATGGATTTGTTTCGCTTAGGTTTCTGCATGGCATACACGTAAACATTAAATACGAGCCTCGATCGGCTCTCAGGTTTTCCCGTGAATCGGCTCAAGGAGCCGATCCACCCATGATTCGTAAAGGGTTTACGAGAGCATGGTGGTCCTGCTTGATCAACATAAAGCTAAAACGATCTACAACGATTTAGGGTTTTCACCGCATAATCGGAACATCCTACTCGTGATTGAGCCTAGCAGCCACGCACGGTGTCAATAAACCAACCCTAGATAAGGCCTAAAAACCAACATGAAGTTGATCCCGGAACATCTTATCTAGGGTTAGCAAACTGCACCCTACATGCCACCGGATCCTTCAACCCGTTTGCAAGGCCTAACTATGCAGATATTAAACTAATCCTTGAAGAACAAGGAACAATCATAACGGATCGGATCTACTAAATAATGATCAAGCATGGTGCCGCCCTTACACCTAAGAAAGGTGTAAGGACGGCTAGACGTCTAAGGGTTGCATGAACGAAAGCATGTAGCAAGGTAAAACGATGCTAACCCTAACACATCTATGATAACTACGTTGCTCGCCATCAAAAAGGCTTCAGCACGAGCAACGCATGAACAACGAATAAACGTATACTGACTAGATTGCAAGATGCGATCTAGGCAGCATGATGCTTACCCGGAAGAAACCCTCGAAATAAGGGGTCGGCGATGCGCCAAGATTGGTTTGTGATGAACGTGATTGTTGTTTATCTCGATAACCCTAGATACATATTTATAGTCCGTAGACTTTCTAACGTGGGAATAATCCCAACAGTACACGAGTCAAGTTCTATCTAAACGACACGTATCCTACTATATTTACAGATACACGGGCAAATTAGCCCAAACTCGTTATTCAAGGCCGATTCACGTATATTCTTCGACGTATATTCTTCAAGCCCATCTTGATCGCGGCCCACCTCTGACTCGGTCAAATTCTGGTGATAACACATGCCCCCCTGGTTTTGGAATTGATAATTCCAAAATCACTCTCTCTTTTCTTCGTCGGGTCATGTCGTAGCAGAGCAGAACCATCGCAGTATCCTTCAACATGATGTCTTGCCTTTTCAACTTCTCCGCGTGACTTGGCAGTTTTTTTTTCTTTGGGCACCACCTCCTCGGAAACTGCTGTGGCATTGAATCTCCACCATATCCCCTTTATTTAACCGCTCTGAACAGTTCGCCACTTCATCCCCTTGCTCTGTTCTGGCCATCGGCACCCGGAAAACCCCCAATCTCAGAGCAATGTCTTCCTCCTCTTCCTCCTCCGCCTCATCGGACCTCTCCTCCCAGTCCTACTCCTCTTCATCCTCCTCCTCCCGCGAGCCCACACCAGAGTGGGATCCGGCGGCGGCTCAGATGGCGGCGTACAACAAGCGCGCCCCGGAGGAGTGGGACCAGGAGGACCACGCCTCCTCCGTCTGGTGCGAGGACGACAAGTCCTTGACCAGCGGAGATGAAGACCTCCAGTTCCTCGCTGATGGGGAACTGGAGCCAGGGAGCGAGGATGACTCGTTCTCCTGGGACGATTATACCTCCTCCGAGGAAGGGGAGGAGGAAGACGACGACAACGACTCCCTCGAGGATTACCCGCCGGCGAAGCGGTTCCGCGCTGGGTCAGATGACGACGGCGACGACGACGACGATGATGATGAAGATGAGGAGGCCCCCAATGGGGGCCGCTGGAGCAGCGACGAGGAGCCCGCCGGCAGCAGCACCGACGAGAGCTTCGACGACGACGAGGGCAGCAACAGCCCGTAGACTAGGACCTAGTAGCATAGGCCTAGCAGTAGTAGCAGATTGGCCAATAGGCCTTCTTTTGTTCTTCTCCCCTCTTGAGCAATCGGCTCTTTCCTTGTAAGAAATCCTTTATTAATGAAGAAATATTCCCCAATTAATTTCACTCCTTATTCAATTTTGCCGATTGTCAAACGAAGTCGATGCACAAAGAGCCGATGGCAGGGCATCAGCTTATGCCATAAACATGCTTTAAGGCCATAAAAGTTGCCTATTCACACGGTCAACAGATCCAATTCGTGTCCACGCCATCTTCCGATCTCAAACGCGCAGATTCAGCAAAAATCCATCCATGGTCAAATTATCTGAGATGCCATGAACCCTGGCATAAAATCAATCTATTAACCTGCTCCATTGAGCTTGTTCCTCTAGAGTCGATGGCTACGCATCGGCTTTTTCATTATTCTACAGTCGATGGCCGTGCATCGGCTGTTTCGGTGTCCATGTTTCTCAAGTCGATGTCTGAGCATCGGCTGTGATTTGTATATAAAAAAATTTTACTGGCCGATTTCCTGAATCGGCCCTCCTCATACTTCATTTACTGGTCATCCCACATGCTTGGGAAATACTTCTTGAGGTGTTGACCATTGACGACTTCTGGGAACTTAACACCGTCCAGCTGCTCCAGCATGTATGCATTACCCTTCAAGGCCTGGACGACTTTGTATGGACCGTGCCAATTAGGAGACCATTTGCCATATGCTTTATCCTTGGTTCCTAATGGCAACACTGCTTCCCATACTAGATCACCAACTTGAAACTCATTTGGTCTCACCTTCTTATTATATGCACGCGCTACCCTGGCTTTGTTCTCTTTAATCTTCTCCAACGACCAAAGTCTAAGTTCCGTTGCATCCTCAATAGTGTCACTCATCAAAGCTGCATATTCTTCAGTCTGTTAGATCATTCTGAAACGTGACACGTCTTGATCCAGCCGTAATTTTCCAAGGTAATACGGCTTTCTGTCCATAGACGAGCTGGTATGGCGAAGTTTTTGTAGCCCCATGGCATGACATGCGATAGGCCCACAACGCTTCTGATAACGTTTCATGCCAATCCCTAGGGTTCTCGTCGATTTTCCTCTTGATCAGCTTGATCAGGCTCTGATTGGACGCTTCAGCTTGTCCGTTGGCTTGAGCATAGTATGGAGATGGTCGGATCAGCTTAATCCCCATGTCATCACAAAACTTTCTAAATTCTTTAGAAATAAAGACCGAACCTCCATCGGTCGTGATGGTTTGGGGAATCCCGAACCTATGAATGACGTGTTCTTTCACAAACTTGATCACATCTTCTGATTTCACCTTCTTCATAGGGACGGCCTCCACCCACTTAGTGAAGTAATCTGTAATGACCAGAATCCACTCATGTTTTTTACTCGACGCAGGATGGATTTTGCCGATCATATCCATACCCCAACCTCGAAATGGCCAAGGTTTGATGATAGGGTTCATTGTCGACGCGGGAACCATCTCGAATCTTCCCGAACATCCGACACGCTTGGCACCCCTTGTAGTACTTGAAGCAATCCTCAATCATGGTGGGCCAATAAAACCCTGATCGCCTAATCAGCCACTTCATCTTATGAGCCGATTGGTGAGTTCCACAGGCGCCTTCATGCACCTCATGTAAGAGCCGATTAGACTCCGTTGGTCCCAGGTACTTGAGTAGTAA
This sequence comes from Lolium rigidum, assembly GCF_022539505.1. Classification (NCBI taxonomy): domain Eukaryota; kingdom Viridiplantae; phylum Streptophyta; class Magnoliopsida; order Poales; family Poaceae; genus Lolium; species Lolium rigidum. Next base: position 309,467,484 of record NC_061514.1, read on the forward strand.
CCCTTCCAACGTCCTGTAGAACATGTCATCTCCTATAAGGACATATTTCATGGCCTTGTATCTTATCCGTTTAGGTGCCCCCCGAGCCGAATCCTTCAAGTAATTGAAGATATCGGCTCTCCGATCATCCTGTTCCAAGAACCGCACCCGAACTTCGACCCATCCGGTATGTCCTTGTATCCCGACGCCATCCGTGCGAGATCATTGGCGTCGGTATTCTGAGATCTTGGGACCCAATTGAAATTGATGTACCGAAAATGTGTCATCAGCTCCCGACATTCCATCCAATATGGGAAGAGTGATTCACTCTCGCACTTATATTCGTCCGTAAGTTGGTTGATCACCAACTTCGAGTCTCCAAAAAGCTCTACCGCTTCTGCCCCGGCTTCCAGCAGCAGCTCCATTCCCTTGCGTACTGCCTCGTACTCAGCGACATTGTTGGTGCAAGGGGTAGATAATCTGATGGAGAAGGAGTACGTTGCCCCCCGAGGCGACACGAGCATAATGCCGATGCCACAACCATCGTCACAAGCCGATCCATCGAAGAACATAGCCCATGCACGTATAGATAGTGCTGCTATATTGGTATTGATCCGTTCAGCTATGAGATCGGCCAACGCTTGTCCCTTGACTGCTTTTGCATGCTGATACCGGAGATCGAACTCCGATAACGCAAACATCCACTTACCAAGTCGGCCCTTCAAAACAGGAGCCGACAGCATGTGCTTGACAACGTCTGATTTGCATATGACGATGATCTCTGCCGTCAAGAGGATGTGATGAAGCTTGGTGCAGGTGAAGAACGAGCGGAGGCATAACTTCTCGACCTCGGGATACCTTGTCTCTGCATCCAACATCCTTCTGCTGAGGTAGAACACGACCTTTTCGACACCCTCGTAGAGTTGCACCACTACCGAGGCGATGGACGTGTCAGCCACTGATAGGTAGATATAGAACGGCATGTCTTGCTGAGGCGGAACTAGCACAGGCGGCGTTGTTAGATACCGCTTAATCTCATCAAACGACTGCTGCTGTTCTGCCCCCTAGTGAAATTCGTCATCAGATTTAATCTTCACCAACGCCATGAACGGCACAATTCGTCCTGAGAGATTAGAGATGAATCGCCGGACGAAATTGATCTTGCCGATAAGGCGTTGGAGCTCCTTCTTCGTGGTAGGTGGCTGCATGGTACGTACTGCCTCCTGACTTTTCAGGCCGATCTCAATTCCTCGTTCATGGACAAGGAAACCCAGGAACTGACCGGCCGTCACACCAAAGGCACACTTCTTTGGATTCATTCTGAGTCCGAACTTCCGAGTTCGGTCTAAGATGCGCCTCAAATCATCCAAGTGTCCCTCTATGGAGACAGACTTGACCACCACGTCGTCGATGTAGATTTCCACCAACTTGCCGATCAGATCATGAAAAATATAGCTCATGGCCCGTTGGTACGTTGCACCAGCATTCTTCAAACAAAAAGTCATGACCACGTATTCAAACAAGCCCACTGATCCTGGTACTCGGAACGCAGTCTTGTGTATATCTTACGGGGCCATGAAAATCTGGTTGTAGCCGGCGTTGCCATCCATGAAACTCAACACCTTGTGGCCAGCAGCTGCGTTGATCAATGTCTCCGCCACAGGCATTGGGTATTCATCCTTTGGAGTGGCTCTGTTGAGATCTCGAAAATCTATAGCCACACGCCATCGGCCGTCCTTCTTCTCCACAGGTACGATGCTTGAGATCCATTCAGCATACCTGCAGGGCCTGATGAACCCGGCGGCCAACATCTTTTCGATCTCTTTCTTGACTTCTTCGAGAATTTCGGCCTTCATCTGACGTGCTCGTTGTTGGAATGGCCGAAATCCTTTCTTGAGAGGGAGCCGATGCTCCATGATGCTCCTGTCTAACCCAGGCATCTCTGTGTAGTCCCATGCAAAGCAATCTGGGTACTCTTTTAATAGAGCTATCATCTGGCTCCTGAGATGTGGATCTAACTTCTTGCTAATGAACATTGGTCGTGGCTTATCCCCAGGACCAATGTCGACTTCTTCCAGCTCATCAGCCGATGTAAACCCATACCCTAGCTTTCCGTCACCTGTTAGATCGACACTGAACACAGGCAAGACGCATGGCGAGGATAATATGGGCCGATTGCTGGAATCGGCCTCCATCATTACAAACCAGTCAAGTTGTGCCACAGGTGCTTCGTCTGATCCTGGAGCACAAAACTCCGCTGGAAGGATGAACACCATATTTGTGCCAGCCGATGTCTCATCATCGGCTTTCCTTTGTTTGGGGCGCCACTCTTTCCTTTGTGGTCGACCTTCTTCATCCAGAGTTCGCTGAATTTTTGCGGCCAGATCAGGCCGCGCCTTCCTTAGCGTATGCAGGTATAACCTTTCGGCTTCTTCCACGCCGCGTAGTCGCTGAACCCTACGCTTTTGGGAACGGCTGAGTCCATCAGGGCACCACCTTGGCCGGTGGTACTTGTCCTCTTCTTCTTCATAGTCATCTTCTAACTCCTCGAGGTCTTCTTCCTGAGAGGACTCGGTTTGCTTGTTTCTAGATGGGAGAGGCCCTAGACGTTTGAACACTGATACGTCCGTTGCACCCTTCTTCTTCCGCCTACATTCTGGGCGGTTGTCGATCGTAGGCAATCGGCTCATTCCTGAATCCCAGCAGTGTTTGAAGAAAGGGCAGTCCCAGTGCTTGTCCACGTCGTCCTGTTCTCTCGACTTCTCCTTGGCATGGCGCTCATATCCCTCCTTGTCGCGATCATGCCGACGATGTCTCCTGGCGTTCCTGCTAGCTAGACGATCCCTTTCATCGTTGCTATTGTACCGCCGGCGCTGGTCATACTGACTCACGTATTTATTGAGGAGATGATCAGAGAGAGGTCGTTGATATCGCACATTCTTCACTTCTCCCTCTGTGATGTAGCGCTTGCCATCGTGTCGGAGCCGATCGCGTGGAGCGGCTTCATCTTTGTCCTTGCTACGAGAGCGGCTGCCCTCGCCTTTGTCCTTTCCAGATTGGTGCCCAGGCTCGACCATGTTGATGCTTAACGAAAAACCTGGCTGGCACCCCTCGGGGTAAGCGTACTCCACCGTGTTAACGGCGGGGAAGGGGTGTGTGTCGACTTTCATGGCGTCTTCGGTTGAAGATTAGACGCCCTTGCTCTATCGCCATTTGGATCTGCCGACGCCACGGCCTGCAGGTCGTTGGTGTTATGGCTGAACGTGTTATGCCATTTGCAATATGGCTTTCCATTCAGCTCCTGTGCCTTGTGGGGAGTTTGAGACCGTCGGGTAACTTCAGCTTGCTTTTCCTTGAGTAAGAGATCAAAAATTTGCTCGGCTTTGGTCACGTCGAAGTCAAACCCTCCGGGAGGACCTTGTGGCTTTACCCATTTGCGGGACACGGGGTTGCCCCCGAGTCCATTCAGCCACTGCTACCTCTTGATCTCCCGCGGACCCTTCATCTTCATCCGCTTCAACCAAGACTACCGCACGCTTGAATTTGTCCTGGTACAAGTCCGGGTGGCGCTGTTCATATAACGACAGTTTCTGAACCATGTGCGCCAGTGAAGGGTAGTCTGCTTGGGAGGCCATATCCTTGATTGGTGATGCAAGGCCCACCACTGCCAACTCGACCGCTTCTTTTTCAGTCACACGAGCCGAATAACATCGGTTTCTAACGGTTCCGAAGCGCCGGATGTATTCCGCCACGGTTTCTCGCGCTTCGACGTACTTGTGCTAGATCGGCAATGCCGGACTCGGAAGCCTCTGAGTGATACTGCATGTGGAATTGTTCTTCCAACTGCTTCCAAGTCCGGATAGAGTCTGGTGGCAATGAGGTGTACCACCCGAAAGCCGATCCTGTGAGGGACTGTGCGAAGAACCTCACGCGTAGTGGATCTGCAGCTGAGATCGTGCCCAGCTGCGCCAAATATCGGCTTACATGCTCGATTGAGCTGGAGCCATCTGCCCCACTAAACTTGGAGAATTCAGGGAGCCGATATTTGGGTGGTAGTGGGATCAAATCGTAGTCGTTGGGTGACAAGGTATTAACTTGTCAATGCCTACAAGTAGTAGACTAGGGTTTCGTTGGATGTAGAGGGCAAGTAGATCTCGAAGGTTTCAGCCGAAAAGTACTCGACGAAATAAAGCTAGGGTTTGTTCAACAATGATTCAATGATCCTCTCGTCCCTCGACCCCCCCTTATATATGAGGCGGAGCCGAGGGATTCATATTGTACACGTTACAGAGTCCGGGAAGGTTCTTAACTCATCCCGTAAGATTACAAACAACCCTTCCTATTACAACTCTAACTTTCCCTAATAATATCTTTGGGCTTCCGAGTCTTCTTATTCTTCGAGCAGTGGGCCTTCATCAAACCCCGGGTACTATCTTTTGGCAGGCCCATTGGGGATGCCTATGTCAGTAGCCCCCGAGATTTTGCTTGAATCGTTGAGTCAGGGAAAATCTCCCCTGTTTATTTTTACTCGACAACTTTGACTTGTCTATATTTCTTCACATGAATTTCTATATTGTACAGGGATAATGGTAGTTGGGGCTAGTTCATCTGACGGATCAGGTACTAGTTAACTGCTCTAGTGGCAATCCGCAAAAACCTACTTCAAGATCACGTCCCCGGACATGATCTCGGGATACTCGGTGTAAACTTCGACAGTGCCGCTTAAGGTCTTACCATTCCGTCGAGTCCCGATTAAATTTATCGGGTACCTAACGCGTTCGTTAGGATTTTTCTTCGTATCTGTTGATACGAATAAAAGTAGCAAACCATCGTCAGAGATGGGGCCACGCCGCACAGAACGGATCTGGGGTCTTACCTTCGCAGTGTTTTGCGGCATTCAGAATTTATTTGCAACTTTTGGCGTTCTGAGAATATATTGTCGAGTGCTTATTCGGCTGTTGGAATAGCACATTTCATCGAGTCAATTTCTGACTTATATTGCTCTCCCGATGGGAGTATATGTAGAGTTATCTTTATAACTCGAAATATGCTCCTTCTTCCTTCCTTTACTTTCTTTCTTTCTATTTTTCTTCTTGATAATTTTCATCGGGCACGCGAACAGCGTTCCCGATGGGAGTAGCCCCCGAGGCTACAGCCAAGGACTTGTGCTTGGTTGTAGGCTCAACATTTTAGTACACCTTGTCGCTATATTGTCATTTTTTCTCGATATTTTCTTCTTTTCATCTCTCGGGTGCGCGAACAGCGCTCCCGATGGGAGTAGCCCCCGAGGCTATGAACAAAAGCTTGCGTTTGATCATAGGCTCCCGCAATTTCTATATTGTCATACTCGAAATTTACTTTTTTCGAAGTAGCCCCCGAGCATTTGGGCAAAAACTTGTATTTGATCAAAGGCTCCCGAAGTATTCAATAACTTCTCCTGTCGCCAATCTTCTTTTATTTTTCTTGTCGACATTTTCTCCCTTAGTCGAAGTTACTTTATTGCCGTTAATAGCCGCAATTTTTCTGCCTTGTGGGTCCATTGTCTCCACCACGTTGACACGTCATGCAAGTGGGGGACACACGTCCTCCGCTTTTCCTGGCGCACGTACTTTAACGCCTATTCCATTCCATCCCAGTAAAAATACTTTTTTACCCTTCATCTGCAAGATCTTTTTTCACCGCACGATTTCTTCATCCAACGGTGCATTGCTTCGCCCAATTCCTATATAAACCTTTCTTCAACCTCCGTTCGCACCCTTGCTTGCGCCGCACCTCTGCTCCTCTTTGCAAAAACTTCCACTGCGCCCAATTCTCTTTGATCTTACGCACGCACGAACTTCGCTTCTCAGTGTCGTTGATGCCACCACGCGCGCGACTCACTCGCCACAGTACTCCCGAGTCCAAGATGGCCGCTGAAGATCTTGAGTGGGAGAGATCTAAAATCTCCAACCAAGACGTCAACATGCTGAAGAGGCTAGGCCTGATGAAGAAGGAGGACGCCATCCGCTTTCCCAGCGAAGAAAGCTACCCAACCCCTCCAATGGAGTACCGGGTTAGTTTCGTTGATCACCTCATCCGCGGCCTTTCTGCCCAATTCACGATTTCCTCCGCGGCCTTCTTTTTGTTTATGGGATTCAGCTGCACCAGCTGACCCCTAATTCCATCCTCCATGTCGCCATTTTTATCACTCTTTGCGAGTGCTTCCTCGGAGTCCCTCCTAACTGGGCTCTGTGGAAGCGCATTTTCTGCCTCCGCCGCAATGGCTCCCACAACGCCATCTATAACATAGGCGGCGTTGTTATCTGTGTCCAAACTGACGTTGATTACTTCGACGTCAAATTTCCTGATTCTGTCCAAGGGTGGCGCAAAAGATGGCTCTACATACACGAAGAAAGTGCCAATTCTGTTGAGCACAACATAGTCCCTTTTGACGGAAGTGCCAAAATTCTGCGCCGCCGCTCCTGGGATGCTGAAGCTTCCGAAGAAGAGAAAACGACGACAGAAGCACTTATGTCTCGTATTCATCAACTTCAAAATACTCGAGGCAAGGAGCTGTCTGGTGTTCAAATCACCGCCTACTTCCTTAGGATTAGGGTGCAGCCTCTTCAGGCTCGCAAAAATCCCCTTTGGACGTATGCTGGTGCAAATGACGCCAATAGGCTCTCCAAGGATCTTTCTGTGAAGGACTTGGAGAAGCTTATTCGAAGAATTTCCTCGCTCAGCAAGAAGGATCCTATTCCCTCCTCGTGCCGCGTGGAACCATACAGTGCCGCCAATCCTCTCCCGCAAGTATTTTGTCTTCTCGATTTTTTGTCTTGCCCCGAACTTTTCCTGCATCACATTTTATTGATATCTCTTTAATTTTTCTTTTGTCGCTATTTTCCTGCAGAACCATCCTACTTTGGCTTCCCTTCCTCCTCTTCCTGAGGATGGAGAAGTCAAAGAAAGGGCTATCGTCGCTGACGACAACCAAGACGCCCCCTCGTTTATGAATGAACCCACAGATTCTCGAAAATCTGCGGGTTCTTCCGAAAAAGATGCTGCCTCCGAGGGCACCATGTCGGCACAATCTCCTCCTCCTGCTGTTTCTCCAAGGAACAAAAGGAAAAGGAATGACGCCGAGGATTCCGGCACCTCCCAAGCCGAAGAAGTTGATCCTTCACGTCAGAAGGCGGCTTATGATCCATATCTTGAATCCCTCATCAGCTCGTAAGTTGTCTTTACTTCTTCTTATCTTTGTACTCGAAGTTTTTTTGTCTATCTTGCTTTTTATGCTGTCGTCTTTTGTTCGCAGTGATGATGAGGAAGAACCACCAACTCTTGACGCGGCAGCTCGAACGAGCTCGTCGCGTACTCTAGTTGTTTCAGAGACACCAGCTGAAGGAGAGAAATCCTCGCCTCCTCAACTGAATGTTGGTGCTCCCACTCCTCCTTCGAGCCCTCTTGTTCCTTCCCCAAAAAGGACAAGGGTGGAGCCAATCGTGGAACCTACCCTTGAATTGGGTAACTCCTCCAATTCCTTCTTGGATGACGTAAGTTCTTAATCTGCTTATCACTGTCTAAATTTCCTCTTGTTTTCTTCTGTATGCCTTCGTATTTTTCCCATATCGACATTTCTGCTTTCTTTTTCCTTTGACAGCCTATGGTCAAAGAGCTTCTTCGCATCGGTGCCCAATTTGTTGGGTACCGTGAATGTGCTAGCAAAGCTGAAGGTACTAATTTTGTATGACACCCGCTTTACGATTTCCTGCTCCTGCTTTGCTTATATTTTTGAAAACTTCTTGATTATTGTTGCAGAGAAACTTGCAGAAGCCAACAAGCTTGTCGACACTCTTGCTCAGAAACTAAAGCAGAGTGAAATGGCTCGCAAGAAGGCTGATCTTGATGCTAGCCAAGCTAAAGCAGAGGCTGAAAAAGCCACAGCCCAAAGCCGCCGGTGTCGAAGATCTCGCAGAAGAGGTCGGGCCGACGCCGAAACTGCTTTGAATGAACACAAGGCCTCCCAAGCTACTCGTGAAAAGGCAATCACCAAGCGCTTGACCTCGCAGAACCGGCGCTTTGTCGGTAATTTTATCGTACCCTTCTATCCTCTCCTTTTTAATATTAATTTTCCTTCCTGCTGGCGACCAATGTGTAATTAACTCGGCAGCCAAAACAAACCAAGAATTTGAGCTTGAAGATCCCGACAATGATCCTCTTCTAGACGCACTCTGTTTCTTGGAATTTCATGGAACTGAAGTTCGCGAGGGCATAGATCATGCTGACGCGGGTTTATCCAAGTTGTTCCCCTACTTCTTCCCCAAGAAAGAGGAGCCCAAAACTTTCCTTGCCCTTGCCAAGGAATTTGATTTGTCAGAAGATCTTGGACTGAAGATGCGCCAGGAGAACATGAAAGTTGCTGTCGAAAGCACTATTGCCTTGGTCGCGGACAGCCAACAAACTGTTGACTGGACGAAAGTTGGCGCCACCGAGCAGATAGAACAAATGAAGTGGCGTTCGTTGATCAAGGCAGCTAAGCCCAACACGAAGAAAATCCTGGCCTATCTCGGGATCAAGCCAGCTTCGACTCCCAGCTCCTCAAATCCGGAGGTCTAGTTGAACGCCTTCTCTTTTTCTTTCTTTTGTTTTTGATGATGTCGCCAAAGTAGTTATTTGGCGACACGTACTCCATTAGCTCCACTGTAACGCCTTTGTAATTATTCCGAAAGATTAATGAAAACTCTATCTTGCTTGTTGATTGATGTCGACTTTTTTTTTGTTAAATTTCAGTTGGTATTTGATAACTATACTCCGTCTTCCGCTCCTTCCAATGCTTCGCCTTCTCCTTCTCACTCAAGGAGAACTCTTGTTAATACTACACCTGTCGAAGATTCCTTGCCGCAAGAATTGGATGAACTTCGGCAACAACTTCAGTATGCAAAGAAGCAAACACTTGTGATGATGGAACAGTCTCGTAAAGCATCTGAAGCCGAAAAAATTGCGCTTCAGCAAGCTCGCGAGGCCGTGGCTGCTAAGGAAATCGCTGTTTCCGAGGCTGAAAAGGCGACTACTCGAGAAAATTTCATGCTCGAGTTAATGAATGAAGCCAGCGCGGATATGTCGGGTATGCTTGTCGCATCCTCCCCCCTTTTTATAAGACCACGATACCTTCCGTCTTCATGCTACATCTCTTAAAATTTTCTGCTCTGTTGTTTGATAGGTTCCTTTATTGATGCTGCTGCCGAAGAAGAGAGGGTAAATACTAGGACGAACCTCCTTGTTAACCTTGCCCTTGACCATGGTTCTCTGTTCTGGGCTACCCCGGAGAGGACCCGACAGATTGTCAGATTTCAGGATCGCACCTCTCAAACTCGCGACTTCCTTGACTTCTGTACCAGGACCCTGTCTATGGTTTATAACTCCATGTTTCCTCGGAACGTTCAGCCACAAACTCTTCCCGAGCTAATGGGGAGATTTAAGGATCCCCACAAGATCCATGGTTTTGTCAAAGCTCAACTGGTAGCTGGCGCCAGGTTTGCCCTTATCATGCTTCAGATCTGCCACTCGAAGCTTGACCTGACCCAAGTTGTTGCGAAAGTTCATGAGAAGGTAAGGCGTCGAAGAGTTGGTGTCGACCGAATTAACACGAAGGTTTCGCCTATAGCCGAAGAAATGATTGAAGACCTTCTTCGGATGGATGCCGACTTTTTTGCAGACGGTCATTATGCTGATTTTCTTGGCGCTGCTCCCGAAGAAGGCAAAATTACCCTTGATGACATACTGAACCACGACTAATTATTTTTCTTTGGTAGACGACTCTTCTTTGTAAACCACGATTGTGATTATATTGTGAAGCAATCATCATATTTCTATATTTGTCTAGCCCCCGAGTGTTTCGGTGGCTATTTTCTGTATTTGTGTATTGCGAGGTTTGGAACCAAGGCAGTTATTCAATATGTAGTTTTGGCGAGTATCAGCCCCCGAGCTTCTTTGTCGAGTACTATTTTGTATTTTTATTGACCCGCGAGGTATTTTAATACCAAGGCGAGGCTTTCTTTTTTCGAAGAACTATATTGAAATTCGTCGGGTCTGAGCCTTTGAGCGTGTCGATGAAGAAGAGCTATATTGTCACTATCTTTATTATATTGCAGCACCGCGAGCCCGCCTCATTAAAAACCTTTCCCGGCCCCACTCGGTGCCCCGAAAAAGGAAAAGAGTGCGTCTCGAAAACTCGCGGGCGTTTCAGTACATTGAAGTTTTACAAGGACTATATTTCGACTCTAGGCGTAGAACCGCCCGAGTTGCGCCACGTTCCGTGGGTTTTGCTCCTCCACCTCTCGTCTTCTTGTCCTTTATCCCGTATGCTCCTCCTCCGATTACTTCTGTGACGATGTAAGGTCCAAGCCATGGTGACTCGAGCTTTTCATGACTTTTTTGCGTGAGCCGAAGGACTAGGTCTCCCACCTGAAAGGATCTTGGCCGTAAACGTCGGCTATGGTAATTCTTCAGGTCCTGTTGATATTTGGTTACTCGAGAGAGTACTTCTTCTCTAGCCCCGTCGAGTGCATCGACGTCATCTTCTAGCGCTTTTCTCGACACCTCTTCGTCATATTCCACGACTCGTAGAGAATCGTGCTCTATCTCAATTGGTAGTACTGCTTCCGCTCCATGAACCAAGAAGAACGGAGTTTCTTGTGTTGCTGTGTTTGGTGTTGTTCGTATGCTCCATAATACACTGGGCAGCTCCTCTGGCCAGGTGTGTCGAGCTTTCTCCAGTGGTGCTAATAAGCGTTTCTTGATGCCGTTGCAGATGATTCCATTAGCTTTCTCGACTTGACCGTTGGTCTGCGGGTGCGCAACTGACGCAAAGTGTAACTTGATACCCACTTCTTCGCAATAATCTTTGAACTCGTGGGATGTGAAGTTACTGCCATTGTCCAGTGACGATGCTGTGGGGCACTCCAAATCTGAAGACGAGGCTTTTTATGAATTTTACTGCGGATGCTCCGTCTGGTGAATTTATCGGCTTCGCTTCTATCCACTTTGTGAATTTGTCGACGGCTACCAACATATACTCTTTTCCTCCTGGCCAGGATTTGTGTAGCTTTCCCACCATATCGAGGCCCCACTGAGCAAAGGGCCACGACAAAGGTATTGGCATCAGCTCTGCTGCCGGGGAGTGAGGTTTTGCGGCAAACCTCTGGCACGCATCACAGGTTCGTACTATCTCCTTTGCGTCCTCTATTGCTGTCAACCAGTAAAATCCAGCTCGAAAGACTTTGGCCGCAATAGCTCGGCTACTCGCGTGGTGGCCACAAATTCCTTCGTGTACGTCCTTCAGGATCATCCTTCCTTCCTCGGGTGTGACGCACCTCTGTAGTACTCCCGAAATACTTCGTTTGTATAGCTCCCCTTTGACCACAGTAAAAGCCTTTGATCGTCTAATAACTCGCCTTGCTTCGACTGGATCGTCGGGTATTTCCTTCTTCAGGATGTATGATATGTACGTCTGCATCCATGGTATCTGTATCATCATGACCAGGTCCTGATCTTCTTCTTCTTCCTCTTGATCTTCCTTGGTAGCCCCCGAGGGTTTTTCTCCTTCTTTTTTGGTTTTGTCGACTTCGTAGATCTCTCTGTTATCTCTTCCCAAAATACACCTGGCGGAACTGCAAGGCATTGCGACCCGATGTTTGCAAGAACGTCGGCTTCGTCATTGCTCAATCTGCTGATATGATTTACTTCGCATCCATCGAACAACTTCTCGAGCTCGTTGTAGACTTCTTTGTATGCTATCATACTATCGTTGACTGCGTCGCATTGGTTCATGACTTGCTGAGCCACCAACTGCGAGTCGCCAAAGATTTTTAATCGAGTTGCACCGCAAGCTTTTGCCATCTTCATCCCATGTATGAGGGCTTCGTATTCTGCCTCATTGTTAGAAGCGTTTGGGAACATCATCCTCAGGACGTACTTCAGCTTGTCGCTTTCTGGTGATATTAGTATTACACCTGCACCAGCTCCTTCTAATCTCTTGGATCCGTCGAAGTTCATGGTCCAAGTTCTCGATAAATCTGGTGGTCCCGTGTTTTGCAGCTCCATCCACTCTGCGATGAAGTCTGGCAAAATCTGCGACTTGATTGCTTTTCTTTTTTCATACGTGATGTCCCGAGGGGAAAGTTCTATTCCCCAAAGGGAGACACGACCCGTAGCTTCTGGATTGTTTAGTATATTTGACAAGGGAGCTTCGTTGACCACTATGATCGGATGTGCCGAAAAATAGTGGCGCAATTTTCGTGCTGTTGTGGACACTCCATATGCTAGCTTTTGGTACTGAGGGTACCTTTGTTTTGAGGGCGACAAAACTTCGCTGACGAAGTATACTGGCCTCTGCACTCCGTGGAGTTTTCCTTCTTCCTCCCTTTCGACGACAAGGACTGTGCTTTCCACCTGGGGTCTGGCTGCAATATATAGCAACAGAGGCTCCTTCTCTTTTGGCGCCACCAAGATGGGGGGTGTCGAGATTTTGCGTTTGAGGTCCTCAAAAGCTCTGTCCGCTTCTTCGTTCCATTGGAACTTGTCTCCTCGTTTGATCAAGGCGTAGAATGGTAACGCCTTTTCTCCTAGCCCGGCGACGAATCCGCTTAAAGCCGCGACTCGCCCGGTTAATTGCTGTACTTCTTTCAACTTAGTTGGCTTCCTCATCGTTACGATGGCCTGTATTTTTTCGGGGTTTGCTTCGATCCCTCTTGCTGATACTAGGAACCCGAGAAGTTCTCCTGCAGGGACGCCAAAAGAGCACTTTGTCGGGTTCAGCTTGAGGCAGAACTTGTCGAGGTTGTCGAAAGTTTCCTGCAGATCCTTAATTAGAGTGTCGCCTTTTTTGGATGTTATGACTACATCGTCGATGTATACTTGTACATTTTTTCCGATCTGCTCTGCTAGGCACTTCTGCATCATCCGCTGATATGTTGCGCCCGCGTTTTTCAACCCGAAGGGCATTGTTCGATAGCAGAACACGCCGTAAGGGGTGATGAACGCTGTTTTCACCTCATCATCTTCTTTCAATCTAATCTGGTTGTAACCAGAATAGGCATCCAGGAAGGAAATACGTTCGCATCCTGCCGTGGAGTCGATAATTTGATCGATCCTTGGGAGGGGAAAGTGATCCTTTGGGCAATGTTTATTAAGACACGTAAAGTCGACGCACATGCGAAGGACCTTCGTGTTTTTCTTCGGCACCAAGCACCGGGTTAGCTACCCATGTGGCCTCTCGTATGTATTTCTTTGATGAAACCTGCTTCTCCGAGTCCGTTAATTTCCGACAGCATAGCCTTGCGGTTTAGCTCCGAAAAACGTCGCAGAGGTTGTTTGATTGGTTTCGCGATTGGATCCAAGTGTAGGTGGTGCTCGGCAAGTTCCCTGGGTACTCCTGGCATGTCAGCTGGACACCATGCGAAGATTTTCCAGTGCTCATGGAGGAACTCGACGAGCGCGCTTTCCTATGCGAGGTCCATGTTATTTGCGATGAACGTCGTTTTCTTCGGGTCTGTCGGGTGAATCTGTACTTCCTTGGAATCCTTTGCTGTGTTGAAGGTTGACTCCTTGCTAGGCCTTCCCACATCTGGTAATACGTCGTAATCTGTCGTGAGCTTTGACTCCATATATTCTGCTTGCATCCCGAAGGTTTCTGAAAGCCGATGAAAATCTTTATCACATTTATCGGCAAGCGAAAAGCTTCCTTTAATCGTGATTGGCCCCTTTGGTCCGGGCATCCTCCACAACAGGTATGTATAATGTGGTACTGCCATAAACCGAGCGTATGCTGGGCGCCCCAACAGAGCATGGTACTGTGATGGGAAATCCACGACTTCGAACTCCAACCTTTCAATCCTGTAATTCTCTCGAGTGCCGAACTGTACGTCGAGATTAATCCTTCCCAGTGGGTAACTTGGTTTATCTGGTGTGATGCCATGAAATCGCGTATCCGTTGGTTTGAGGTTCGCCAAGGATATGTTCATTTTCCTTAGTGTATCTACATACATAAGGTTTAAACTGCTTCCCCCGTCGATGAAAACTCGAGACACGTCGAATCCTGCAATTACTGCGGGCAAAATAAGTGCTGATTGCCCTGGTCGAGGAACTTGCTGCGGGTGATCCGCAATTGTGAAACCAATGTCTTGTCCCGACCAATTGAGATACTCGATCGTTGGTGGAGGCATCTTTTCTGCCATGAACACCTGCCGCGAGATTACTTTCTGAGCTCTATTGGATGGCCTGCCTTTCTGAATCATCGAGACCGCTCCATGGGAGTTGGGATCGACGTATGGTGGTGGTTCTGGTGCTGCCGCTATCCTGAGCTGGTGTCGATTTTCTTCCGTAATTGCGGGAGGAGGTGGTAGGTGGATCTCACTCCTAGGTCCTTGGGGATTTCGACTTGCTGCCTGGGCGTGCGCGTGCGCGGCAACCCTCATCATTGCTTGAAAGTTCCGACAATCTTTCTGTAGGTGTCCTGACTGCCTTACCCCATTGTTGTCGACGAAAAAGTGCATCTGGCATGGACCGTTCATCATATCCTCAGGGGTCACAAAGGGCCTCTGAAACCTAGGACCGTTGTTTGGCTCGTTATTTCGCGAGTCATCTCTCGTTGTCGCTTCGCTGCTCACCGCTGCGTTGATAGTTATCTCTCGTTGTTTCCTCCAAGTGCTCGATCGAAACCCAGCCGAAATTTGGCCGTGTGGATCGTAACTCGAAAATCGAGAGAATCGTCGCCGCCCCGGTAATTTCGATCGCGGTCCTCCTCTCGGTGACCTCGTGTCGCTTATTGTGCACAGCATCTTCGCCATCCGCCCATTTGTTTGCTATCTCCATCAATGCTGATACTGTTTTTGGGTTAGTTCTCCCCAGATCCTCCACGAAATCTCCTCGTCGGACTCCTGCCACAAATGCATCTATGGCTCTCTCGTCAGATATGTTTTCTGCCGAATTTTTGATGATATTCCACCTTTGGATGTACTTCCTCATTGATTCATCATGTTTCTGTCGACATGATCTCAGCTCCTCGAGTGTCGCAGGCTTTTTGCAAGTGGACCGAATTTTTTTGATGAATATGTCCTCAAAATCAGTCCAGCTGTCGATGGAACCTACTGGAAGCTTCTTTATCCAAGATCTTGCGGCTCCACTCAAGTGCACCTGAATGCTCTGCATTGCCGTTGCCCTTGTGCCGCCAATTAGTTTCACTCGTCTCGAGGTAATCTACCAGCCAATCTTCAGGATCCTGCAATCCGTCGAATTTTTTGAAATTATCGGGTAGCTTAAACCCTGAGGGCACCCGAGTTTTTCGGACCCTCCTCGTGAAACATGGTAGCCCGCACATATCCTCTTCGGCTAAGTCTGGGAGAATGTCGATGTTCCCTTCTATGTTGTCGTGCCCCGTCTACCCTTGCCTCGGGTTTCTGCGTCCCTTGCTTCGCCCGTTCTCTCGGGAGCCGCTGCCGCAACCGCGGGTCGTGGACTATTTTGCCTTGCCGATCCTTCCGGAGGCGTCGATGCGAACGCTGTTCCCATGGCTCCAACGCCTGCCATGGCCATATTATACAGTGCTTCCCTTGGATCTCCAGGAGGTGGCCTAGATGCGAGGATAAAGGCTTGTGTCGCCATGTACCCAGCTTCCGGTGTTTTAGGAATAATGTTTCCTCTCGTGTCTATCGACATAAATGACATGTCGAGGTTTTGGACTAGATTCTCTCTTTCTGCTTCAGGTATGTTTTGCAACCTTGACCTTGCCCTGTTCCGAGCTTCTCTGTGACTATCTCCCGAAGTTCCTGAATGTCGACTGAGGTCTGCCCTTGGCCTGCTTGACGCGGAAGCTGCCTCCCTTCTTTTGTTCAGAACCTCTGTTTGTTTTTCCAATTCCTTTCCAGCTCGAGCGAGTCTATATTGGTATGCCTGCAATTCTTCGACCGTGGCGGTTGTCGCCATTGGTTCTGAACCATCCATAGCTCTTGCGGCTCTATCCCATGCTGCTTTTGGCAACTGAACTCTCATACGTGGTGTAGGCCCAGCGTATTTGTTGCCCAATCCTCACCTTAAGTCAGAGGGATCGACGTATGGATTTCCCAGATCGTCGAAAGCCTCCGACGTTTCATCCTGATCACGACTTGCTTCTCCGATGACGTAGATTTGATGATATTTAGAATTCTGCGACTTGCTGGATTCGGTGACACCATCATAGAGATTGGTGAAGACCTTTCCAATGGTGATAGATTTGTCGATGAAGTCGAAGCTGTCGACGCTTTCGGAATCACTGCTTATATAGGAGAACGCAGACGATTCGAAGGACATGTCGCTGAAGATCTTGGCGAGTTTTTCGCTTGCCTTGGTGCTGACGAAGCGTGGCGAAGAGGTTTCTTCGTCGCCTGACTCGATCGATGATGCTGAGCTTGAAGATTCGGTATGCTCCACAGGAAACCTCGGGAAGGTCGGAATTTCGAGACAATAACTTCCTTCCTTCCCGACGCGAAAGTGGAACCTCCCGAACGTCATCTCCATGGGCTCCTCCAGATATGTATATGCATCCAAACGGGAGGGCGGGTGAGGTACAAAATCGACGAGACCAGTTTCGATCTGTTTACCTCTATCCATGATGTTGCTTGCTGCCGATGAAGTCGATGATTCTGAGCGTGCCATCGAGATCAGCTCCTTGTCGCCTCTAAATCCCACGGACGGCGCCAATTGACAAGGTATTAACTTGTCAATGCCTACAAGTAGTAGACTAGGGTTTCGTTGGATGTAGAGGGCAAGTAGATCTCGAAGGTTTCAGCCGAAAAGTACTCGACGAAATAAAGCTAGGGTTTGTTCAACAATGATTCAATGCTCCTCTCGTCCCTCGACCCCCCCTTATATATGAGGCGGAGCCGAGGGATTCATATTGTACACGTTACAGAGTCCGGGAAGGTTCTTAACTCATCCCGTAAGATTACAAACAACCCTTCCTATTACAACTCTAACTTTCCCTAATAATATCTTTGGGCTTCCTAGTCTTCTTATTCTTCGAGCAGTGGGCCTTCATCAAACCCCGGGTACTATCTTTTGGCAGGCCCATTGGGGATGCCTATGTCATTGGGGTACGGCTTGGAATAGCCGATTGCCCTCCTTTTCGGCACCATGCCGAACTGGTCTCTTAAGATCGTGCTGATCTGATCCGCCGTGCTAGCTGCAGGAGTTGAACTCTGAAGATTTGCTGGGGTGGCGTACTTAGCTAGCCACGCTTGCTTCTCGAGATCCGAGCTAGCCACAGGAGTTGAGCTCGGAGGTTCGTTGGAGTGGCATACTTAGCCGCCCACGTCCGCTTCTCAAGATCTGATCCGAAACTCCTCCTCGCTGTTCCAAAAGTCCCCGCCGTTGCGGTCCCGGTTCATGAGTGCCCGAGTCATCGATGTCCGGCACGTATGTGCACGTGTATCCGTGAGGGATCTCCTTGGGCGCCTCGTACAAGAACTCGGTAATCACTAGGATCGCCCCCGATCTTGTAGACAACGAATGCCGGTGTATTCGGCACCTCCGGTGCTGCCGCCGCGAACGGCGGCGGTGGTCGGCTCCGGAGTGGTAGCTCCCCTTGATGAGTTCCTAGAGCAGGTCCTGACGGAGAGTACCGATGATTCAAGATTTCATGGAGCACTCGAAGAGCGACCCGCTCCAAAGTGTTCACCAGGCTCTCAGAGTGGCGGTGTAGCGAATGAGCTACCACGAAATTGATCTCCTGACGCAAGTACATGGTGCATTCTTCTGAAGGGGTGGACAGGTCCACTCCATCGAGCGCGCCTTCAGGTGAGAACCCTCTCCACCTGATGCCGTGTGAGCGGGTCCTGTGGAAAGAGCCGATGAGGTCGGCCTCGAGGAGAGCTTTGACATCGTCATACTTCTTCTTGAGCTCCTCTGGCAGATCCTCGTACGTGACTGGAGTACCTTCCGCCATCTCTGATGTAGATGGCGATGCAGTTGATGTTGAAGACGGTCCCACCGGGCGTGCCAGAATGTGTTGGCGTCCGAAACCCACCGGCGAGCAACGGCTGGCAACACGAAGAGCCGGGAACAACTCAGAGCTGCGGCTGGCCCTGGTCCCTCGCGCGACGGCCCGTAAAGACTCTGCACACACGTCCGATGCTGGTGCAAGGGCGTGCCACCTGATCTATACCTGGTCAGGAAGGTGATGGATTTGCTTCGCTTAGGTTTCCTGCATGGCATACACGTAAACATTAAATACGAGCCTCGATCGGCTCTCGTGTTTTCCCGTGAATCGGCTCAAGGAGCCGATCCACCCATGATTCGTAAAGGGTTTACGAGAGCATGGTGGTCCTGCTTGATCAACATAAAGCTAAAACGATCTACAACGATTTAGGGTTTTCACCGCATAATCGGAACATCCTACTCGTGATTGAGCCTAGCAGCCACGCACGGTGTCAATAAACCAACCCTAGATAAGGCCTAAAAACCAACATGAAGTTGATCCCCGGAACATCTTATCTAGGGTTAGCAACCGCACCCTACGTGCCACCGGATCCTTCAACCCGTTTGCAAGGCCTAACTATGCAGATATTAAACTAATCCTTGAAGAACAAGGAACAATCATAACGGATCGGATCTACTAAATAATGATCAAGCATGGTGCCGCCCTTACACCTAAGAAAGGTGTAAGGATGGCTAGACGTCTAAGGGTTGCATGAACGAAAGCATGTAGCAAGGTAAAACGATGCTAACCCTAACACATCTATGATAACTACGTTGCTCGCCATCAAAAAGGCTTCAGCACGAGCAACGCATGAACAACGAATAAACGTATACTGCCTAGATCACAAGATGCGATCTAGGCAGCATGATGCTTACCCGGAAGAAACCCTCGAAATAAGGGGTCGGCGATGCGCCAAGATTGGTTTGTGATGAACGTGATTGTTGTTTATCTCGATAACCCTAGATACATATTTATAGTCCGTAGACTTTCTAACGTGGGAATAATCCCAACCGTACACGAGTCAAGTTCTATCTAAACGACACGTATCCTACTATATTTACAGATACACGGGTAAATTAGCCCAAACTCGTTATTCAAGGCCGATTCACGTATATTCTTCGACGTATATTCTTCAAGCCCATCTTGATCGCGGCCCACCTCTGACTCGGTCAAATTCTGGTGATAACACATACTAGCAACAACCCTGGCTGAACACATACATTAAACACACAAATAATTACATGCAAATTAAATGAACAAAATCTATAGTACCATGAAGGGCAAACTAACTACATAGATATCATAACCTACACTCAAGTGAATAGTAAACCAAGCACACCATTACTTCAGAACAACAACAAAACTAGATACGCCATAGGCGAGCACCTCCATGAACTGAAATCAGTCTGTAGCCAAAAATCGGAGATGAAATCGAACTCACATAGAGCTATATGACAATAGTTGAAGTAAAAACAAACAACCGAAATGGAAGGACTCTCCAGCACCACGACGCAGACGCTCAACTTCAACGACTCCTCTTACGATAGCAACCCTGCAACGGTAGCAACATTCCTGGAGCCGCGTCGCAGAATATCCTTCACCGGCTCGTGTGACGACGTCTGCAAGGCCTCCGAAGAACCTCAGAACCGTCAGACTGGCGCCGACGCGCCGACAAAGGAACCCTTCCACCATGGCAAGCCCCGCCCTGGACGCCTCAATCCACTAATACGCCCGCCGAAACCCATCCAGCACTGCTCGGGCCACACATGGAAACTACGACGATGCTCCCCGTCGGACCGCTTGCCGCCGACAAGGACGATTCGCAGGTGGAGATCGAGCAACGGACTCATATGCGAGCAAGAAGAGAGGGAGGGAATGGGGGACCAAGGGGAAATCCGTGCCGACAAAAGGGAAAGGGAAGAGCGGTCGTAGTTTTGGACGGTAGCGCAGATCCTTCCCAGCCAACTGATTGCGATCCAACGCGCGGAACAGGTGAGCACCGCGTAAGACAAGCAAGAAATAGAAATTTTTTTGCGAGAAATCCACCGATCTATTAATAATCATCAACAGTAGTACAAATAAGCCAAAAAGTAAAAAAAAATTACAAATTGGTACTCGGACCACCTAGCGACGACTACAAACACTAGCACGAGCCGAAGGCGCGCCGCTGTCCTCGCCCCTCCATCGCCGGAGTCGGGCAAAGCTTGTCGTAGTAGAGCTTGTTGTAGTAGACAGACGGGAAGTCGTCGTGCTAAGGTCCCAAAGGACCAGCGCACCAGAGTAGCAACCATCGCCAATGATGACAACCGTAGATCGGAAGAGACTATCATGAAACCACACCAATAAACACGAAAACCGACCGGATCCCGCGAGATCCGATGGGCACACAACTCCACGCGCCCTCCGTCAGCGCTAGATGCACCACCGGAGCGAGGATAGGGCGGGGAGGACCTTATTCTGACTTCAGGATGTAGCCGCCGCCTCACCATCCCAAAAGAGAGACTGAAAAGCAAACTAAATTAAGAAATAGAAATTAGGTATTAATATTACATGACTAATATTCTGTATAAATATTGTACTCGTTTCGTTCTAAAAAAAAAGCTCCTTAACTTTGTTTAGATATGGATTCATGAGTATTTTTAGTTTTTTATAACTATTGTCTGTTTTTGGTGTGTTCGTTTGAAACAATACAAGGTTTCTGTTGTGTAACAGAAAAATACTAGTACTGTATTTAGAAAAATACAGTAAAGGAAAGTGACAACGCGGCGTTGGCGTGCGTGGAAGAACGCCGCGAACTCCACCTCTGACCTTCTCCTTCTCCTTCTTCCGCCCCCACCTATCTTCCATCCTCCTCCTACCCCAATCCACGACCCTCTCCCGACGGCGGACGAAGCCGTCGAGGTGCTGGTCCCCGCTAGCCGTCCCCCTTGCCGCTACACGGAGGCGGCCGGTGCCGCGCCGACGGCGGCGGCGCGGGGAGACATGCACAGATCGGCGGGGGTCGCGATGGCGTGGAACGTCTTCAGGTTCTGCACGGCCCTCAGGGGGCTGGGCTCCATCATGATCCTGCTCGTCCTCGCCATCGTCGGCGTCACCTACTACGCCGTCGTCCTCTGCAACTACGGCCCCGCCCTCCTCCTCGGCGACGGCACCACGCTCGCCGCGCTCGCCGTGCTGCTCCTCTTCCACTTCCTGGTGCGTTCCGTCGTAACTTCCTGGTGTGATTTCGGTGGAACCGATGCAAATTGCAGCGGGATCGAGTATCGTTAGGTGTCAGTCCTCGTTCCTTGGGAAGCAATGCTGGTCGGAAATTTCAATTTTGACCTTTATTTGCTGGATCCTGGGAGCTAGGGTGCTCAACGAGCTATATTCTTGGAGTATGGGTACAGGCAGCCATTCCATGTAGGGAATCTTCGTTGTGCCATATTAGTTTCTTGTTAACCTTTGCTTCTCTAGGTGGTATTTCTTTGTAGCATCTAAGTAGTGGCAGGCGTGCTGTATCTTTCTATACTAGGAAGTTCCTTCTATTTGGTGGCACTATATGCTGACTGGGTTGATTGAACTGTTGTGCCCACGGTATAATCATTGTTTCCTTACATATTTTGTGGGAGCATGATAGATTTGTAGGATATGCACGCTACCATACGCAAGAAGTTCAGAAAACTGAGCTGATCAAATGCATTTTGAGTGATACTGATTGTTGAGCCAGAACACCAACTGTTTCTTTCCATCTACAATTTGTTGACTGTGAACATTTGTGGTATTATCTTACGAGTTAAGACATAACCTACCCGTTTTCTCTGTTAGTTTTATTGTGTATTAATAGCAATACTTGTTTGGGGTCTGCAGCTTGCTATGCTGTTGTGGAGCTACTTCTCTGTTGTGTTCACCAACCCTGGTTCTGTTCCGCCCAATTGGAATCTTGATTTCGACGAGGAAAGGGGAGAAACTGCTCCCCTCTCTAGTTCAGAGTACAATAGCCAGACGAATTCACAGCAGTCTATGGCTGTCGGTGATACAGGAAATCCAAGGGTGAGGTACTGTAGGAAGTGCAACCAATTGAAGCCGCCTCGGTGCCATCATTGCTCTGTTTGTAAGTTCATGGTTTTTTGTTCAGGATTAATACTATGTTATTTCCAGTTATTATCAGTTGCATAGTCTACGCATATATGGTCGTACCGTCTTATTTATTCCTAAACATTTTTCAGGTGGAAGATGTATCCTTAAGATGGACCATCACTGTGTTTGGGTTGTTAATTGTGTTGGGGCACTGAACTATAAATACTTTCTCCTCTTCCTGGTACGATTTTACTATGTTGACAGCTTGGGATGTTGTGTTCACTTTACAAGAAAGATTATTTTAGCTTCCGTTTTTAGTTATTTTAGCTGGGTGCTAGTTACTCTTGCTTATCATGCAGATAGGTAAGCAATATTTTGAGGATAATACAATCATATCTTTTCAGTTAGGAAACAGATTTATTTCGCTTAATATTTCTCAAGCTTCTTGCTAGCAAATAGCAATATATATCAAACAGTTATTAAATCAAAAATATACCATATTGTATTACTCCCTCCATTCCAAAATGTAAGGTGAATTTTATTTCTTTACGACAACGCTTTGACTAAACGTTTCTCCATTAAGATATGATTTGTGTGATGCAAAATCACGACAAGCTTTTGAATACGAATCTAATGACAGAAAATTTCCTTCATATAAATTATGTTACTGAAGTACTTGTTGGTAAAAGCCTTATCCTAACAAACCAAAAATACCCCTTATATTTTGTAATTGAGGTAGTATTATTTGTAACTAAAGCTAACCATACATGGGCGAATATCAGCATTCATTCACAAGTTAAAATATTATTGTATTGCTCCTTTACGTGAAGAGTCTATCTCACTTGTACAACGTTGAGGGAACCATAAGCCAGAGTATAAGCAAGTGAATCAGTGTGTTTATTATGTTATTGGTGTGTTTGGTGGCCTGTTCATTGTATCAACAGTACAAAGACTGCTTCTCCAGTACCTAGGACTTCTTTGAAACCAGCTAAATCTTCCATGCTGCTACATCGATTGTTTGTTTTCTGAAAAATGTAATTAATTATTATTTATGGTACTTGCAGTTCTACACCTTCCTTGAGACAACGCTTGTTACCCTATCTTTATTGCCTCACTTCATAGCCTTCTTCAGTGATGTCGATATCCCAGGAACTCCTGCAGCACTTGCAACCACATTTCTCACATTTGGTAAATAGATTTTGCTAATTTCTGGAAAAAAACTATATGCTTGAGCATGATTGATCGAACATCCGCTAAAAGTATTCTCTTCCTTGCAGTGTTGAATTTGGCGTTTTCCTTGAGTGTTCTGGGTTTTATGATAATGCATGTTTCACTTGTTTCTGCTAATACAACAACGATTGAGGCAAGTATCTAGTAATATATTACTAATGGTTTTATTTGTTGTATGCATGATGTGATTAATTTATCACTTTGTTTTCCAGGCATATGAGAAGAAAACTAGTCCACGTTGGATGTACGATCTTGGCCGGAAGAAGAATTTTGCTCAGGTTAGGCTTGTGGAAACTTTACTTTTATTAATAGCTTAATAGATTTCATTTCTATGGTGCTTGTATGCCCCATATTAGCTTCATTATAAGAAAATGGTAAACTTGACATGCTGAGGTGACTTAAACTCCCAATAGATATCACGATTATGCGCAGGGTGGAGATATTCATGATAGCTCAGCTCACTGTCAGTTGTCATAAATGGTATCTTTTTTTTGTAGAACTAATGAATTATCCTTGAGAGAGCTGCCTGATCTATATAATTTTTGAAATGACACAACCTCAATTTGCTGTGGGACATGTTTAATGTCATAATGCATAGAAACCTTGGTAACTCTGGAAGCAAAATAAGCAACCCAAGTGTGGAATTATTTTTATATCCAACTAGGGGTGTAACTTCCTGTAGGTAAATAACCATCATGGTTTTGGCATATTCCATGGTATTCTTTAATTAATTCCATAAACCTTGAGTGCGCCCTTCCGTAGGAAGTGTTGTTAAGGTAAACCTGTGCAACCAACCTTGAGTACTTGGGATTCTCGCACTTCTTCCTTTTTACATAATGGAAACGCTAAACAATGGTCCTTTTATTAGGTATTTGGAAACGACAAGAAGTATTGGTTCATTCCCGCATACTCAGAAGAAGATCTGAGGCGAATGCCTGCTCTTCAGGGCCTTGACTATCCTGTGAGATCAGATTTGGACGGGCAAGAATTGTGACAACATGGAATTTTCCAGGGCCCTGACTGACACAGCAGTTTGGACTGGCAAAATGTTCGGTGTAAAATTCGATAGTTTTCTTAACAATATGCTTCAGTGCTCAACATCTTGCACTACACACGTCATTGCTGGATGGTTATGTAAGGCATCTAGCCAGTTTTCACAGGATAGCTCGTGAAATCATGCATGGTTCCCTCCAGCTCTCGAAGGCGTCCTGTACTCTGGCTGCTGTAGTCCACGCGCTATAGCCATGCGATGTAAATTATTTGTGCTGTATGAATTCTTTGTAGTGTTTTTAGATGGGCTTTCAGATGCACATGATGTACTGTTGCTGAGGTAAAGCCGATTTGGAAATGTACTACAGTATTTGTTGATGAATTAATCTGAGTCCAGTGACCAGTCTTATCATTTCAGTCTTGATTAATGAACCTGTGACCTCCATGCCCCATCCTGGATAACGGGAAGTTTACATTGTTCCCACTTCTGAGTAGCGTTGAAGTTGACAGTAAGTTTGGTATTGCAGTGGAGTATGATAATACTGTTCGGTTGATGTATTTTTTTTTGCCCGTTTGGTATCCTGCTTAGATATATTATTTTTGTTTTATACCAAATCAAAATGGTCACATTGTTTTATTGGTAGTACTCCGTAGTAGAAAGTTTGGATGATCTTTTGTTAACACATTGGATCATCAGTGTGGCATCACCAGTTTTTAGGCTGCATTAGGGCATGTACAATGGAGGCAGTACCAAGCAGTCGCCTCATCCTCTCCACGTAGGCTTGTAGTGCTGAAGCTGCTATGTTCTCAAATTTTCACCCAACGGAAGCAGTAGTATGTGGGGCCTACATTGCTCTCTTTTGTACTACTTTCTCCTTTCCCCTTTCTAGTACACTTCCTTGATGATACCCGGCCCATTCATTCCTAGATACACGCATAGAACCAGGAAGATGGCCAAAATAGCTGCTCAAATCGGTTCAATCAAAGCACTAAGTTGGTCAATCGCCGAACTCATTGTTTGCTGCATCTTCTCGAGCTCGCGCCGCCCATCATGGCTGCACCAACTACCTCATGCTAGTAGGATTTCGGCTGCCAGCCATGGCCAGAACCTTGAGCTGCCGGTGCCGGTCTTGGCCGTATTTTTCGAGTTCGCTGCGTCCGCCATGGCCTCACCAATGAGCTCCGGCTGGCTGGATTTCGGCTGCCATGGCCGTGACCCTCAATTGCCGCGGCCGTCCATGGCTGTAATTTTGGAGGTCGTGACCCATCTTCTTTCTTCTACCTTTTTCCCTTTTTTCCTATTTCTCCTGCCTTTCTCTGCTGAGGATGTTGCCTCCCCTGCAAGAGACTACTTAATCTGCAGGGCGACGAGTTGCAGGCTCGGGTCTGACATCCGAGCCTAGTGGCCTGCGGGGCAGCGACTTGGAGCGGCGCGTTGGCCATGCCCTTATGGAAGAAGTCTCATTTTCAATCTTTTTGTGGGTGATGTTTCTTGGTCAGCGACAGGTATAATTTCTCAACTGTCAGATTCGGAGTCCCTGGTGACTTTGCTTCCTGGATGACAGGTTTTTTTGGCAGTCCACTCTTCCTCTTTTTGTCGGCTCCTCACAACTGTGCTTTGTCTCTTTCATCTCATTTTGTAAGGCACATCACCAGTCTTTCCTCTAGGAGGAACATCTTTTGAATCTTACACAATGTCCGGGGCTTTTTGTGTGTTTTTATCCTACTCAAAGCCTTTAAGGCAGCTTCTCTAGCTACTCCTTGTTTGATTTTTTTTTATTTGTCTCTCTTAACAACATTTTGAGTCATCTTGTTTTGGTTCCTTTTATTTCTATTGGGTTTCATACCTAGCCTACACCAACTTGCTTGACAAAAAAAGGCTTTGATATTTTTGTTGCCTGTTATGTGTGATGTCCTGCAGATTTGTTGCTGACGGGGCCTTTTTCTGGTAGCTTTGCTTCTCCACTAAGGCTTGCTCGGAAAGTGCAGACCGTGAACTGAATCCAGTATTCTAAATTTCTAATTAGCAAGCATATTGAACTTGATGATCGGAGAGGCATGAGTCGGATTGAATCAACATCAAACTGATAGAAATCAACAATCAGATGAACAACCTATTAGTGGCTGAGGAGAACATACATGCACTAGAAACTAATCTTTTTTTGGACAAGTATAATAATAGAACAATATTTTAATTGGTAGACATGACTTAGTGGGCTATGTTACCATTCTCTGGTGGATTTCAAGTATGAAGAATGCTAGC
Organism: Lolium rigidum; assembly: GCF_022539505.1. NCBI lineage: Eukaryota > Viridiplantae > Streptophyta > Magnoliopsida > Poales > Poaceae > Lolium > Lolium rigidum. The sequence goes on from NC_061514.1 coordinate 309,493,994, forward strand.
CCCAATACTTTTTTTTGTTGACCTTCTCTGAATGGCCATGGCAAATGTGTTAACTTGTGAAACCTAGCTACTCCCCGTGTTGCGGAAAAATCATATTCCTTGTATGATCCATTTTTCTCTTTGGCTTATAACTCGTAGGTCTGTACCTAACAAATTGACGAGCTGTTGATGGGAGGTTGGCGGACTATAGAAAGCTCTAGGGAGCAGATCCTCACCATTACCGCACAGTCAGTGTCATGTTAGGCATAGATAAACTCCATCTGAAAAAACAGTTTATTGTATTAGCGGACAAGCACGCTTCGCCACTCCGTGGTAGACGTGGCGGATTTGCGTGGTGGACTTCATGTGTACATGATCTGTAATGCCTTAATGCGAATTAAAATAGTCCTTCCTAGTCAAAACAGACTGATTGCACACGTAAAAAAACAGACTGATTGCATGAATCATATTCTTAACTTAACTCAAATATATGAAAAACATTAAAAAACATGGGACATTATTCCTTTCTTCTTTCCTGCTATGACAATGATTAAGAACAATAAATATATACCTAAAATTAAAAGTATGGGACATTATCCCTTTCTTCTTTCATAAAACAAACATAACTTTCTAAGGAATGGAGAAATAACCAGTGAGTGGATAAGTAAAGACCGAGCTACACGTAGCCCTTTAGTTTCAAAAAATTGAAAATCATATTTGTAAGTTTCAAAAAAATCTTAAAAAAATGATGGATGTAACCAATGATGAAATCTACAATCGTGCAAAATCTCAACGTCATTTTTTTTTTTTGTATTTTAAACTACACAACAATGAAAAATGTGTGGATCTAAGTATAAGTATAGTGAGTAGTACACATTTCAAAATTCTAAAACTTATCACAATTTGTCATTTTTTGTAGCCTAGAATACGAAAAAAATGACAATCGTGCAAAATCTCAATGTCAAATTTGTTGTATTTTAGGCTACACAACAGTGAAAAATGTGTGGATCTAAGTATAGTGAACAGTACACATTTCAAAATTCTAAAACTTATCACAATTTGTCATTTCTTTTGTAGCCTAGAATACAAAGAATTTCACCTTGAGATTTTGTAAGTATGTAGTATTTTGTAGAATTTTGTTTTCAGATTTTTTGGAACTTTAAAATATAATTTTCATTTTTAAAAAAAATAAAGAGCTACATGTAGCTCGGCCTCCTTTTTTTTTTTTTTTTTTGGAAATAACCAGCCATATGTACATCAACTGCCACTTGCAGTTCCTGCTATGCTACAAAAAAAAAGCACTCTCAACTCACTTCTAGGCCCTACTTGATCAGCTCCAGGAAAAGAAAAACTGTTTCCCTTCACGGAAAAATGATCATGAGAACACTACATTAATGCTACAAGATCACATTGCATCATTTCCAAAAACAGGCAAGACGGACAAATGGGTCACAAAAAATCTCAAGTGAGCTCATTTGTAACATTCCAATGCCGTGTTCTAAGCATATCTCTTGTGTTTAACCTGTCAGTAATCAATAACCAAGCAAATACCTTAATCCATAACATCACCTTGATGATCCAAATGCAACTGTATATTTTACTAGCAATCATGTCCTTACAGCAATACTGACCAAATGCCTTACAGTTCTTCCTAAAAAAAAACTCAAGTGATCATAACATGTGACTGCTATTATGAATCTGAGTTGACTGCTGGTACCAATCTTGGCCGCACTAAATATCTGCCGAGGTGGAGATAAAGGACCATCTGGTATCTCCCCAGCCAAGTCCTCATCAAGAACTGAAGCTGCACCCAAGAAATAGAATGTCCCGGTGAAAATTTAGAGGTTTAATTATACACATGACTGTATTAACTTTTAGAACCATCAAGTACTTTTAGTTAACGTGTTAACATTCTGTAAAGAGTATAATCTAACAACAGTGGCAAGAAGCAATGAGGCAACAAAGTTATAGTGAGGCAAGCAGACACATAGACAATTAAATCATCCCAATCATTGTCTACAGGAAAGTTAGCAGCTGCAACAGAAAGAGACAATATGGTTCATACCAGAAAAGTCTGAATGATTATCCATACAATAGTAGCACCATAGACTGTTTGTTGACCTTTTGTTTCCTTGATCTTTCATATAAGAAATATATAACCAGAAACTCAAGCGAATAAAACAAATAAATTACAGCTATGCATTGGGCTAGACACAAAGCATCAAATTCTTCAGCGCTACAACCCAGGATATGACAAAAGGATATTTGGTAAGTGCTTAGGTATTTGCAATCAGCAAATACAAAAATGTGAGTAACAGCTATTTATATAGCAAAAAACAACAATACTAATTTACGGCACACGATATGAAGCACTCAAGAGCACCAGAAGACTATCATTATTCATGAAAATTCCACGTAATACAAGTGAAGGAACCGTTTCTACAACTAAAAGATTCAGTAAAGAACTATTACTACACGAAATTCATCTGTCATTCACTAAAGTGAGGAAGACCTGTCAGACTGTAGAAATAATTGCCTTGATGGACAGCTACCAAACTCCAAAGCAAAACAAAAAAAACTGCATAGTAATTCTTTGAGAACATCCTTTAAGAAAATAACAACCGATTGAGAATTAGCAAAGCCACTAAGAAAGATAGACATGTGTCCAAATATAATAAGCAAACAATAATGGGACTAAAGTATGAGGTGATGTACCAAAGCACTCTGTTGTTACAAAGTAAGTTTGGCAGCAAGATAAGTGACTGACCACAGTTAACAACTAAAAAGTCCAAAGAACTGAAGAGCAGTCTTACCAGAGCAAACAAAGTGGGTACCACAGGTAGCAATATCATGACTGCACAGTTGCAAACAAAGCGAGTAGGTCCCTGTTAGTTTGCAGTGAAGTCTAAAATAACAGCAGAAACCAAATGCAATACCCCAAATGAAAATCACACAAATCATAAAGCAACTGCGATTCAAGTAAATAATGGCCCATCTCAAAAAAAAAGTAAATAATGGCCTATGAAGCTTTTCACCAATATTTCTATATTCGTGACACAAAATAAACAGATAAGTTTCATAAGTTGTCGACTTTAGCTGAGAGATCATACCAATTACAATGAGACAAATGAGATCTGGGGTGATAGAAGATATCTGCTTCGTACTATTTCGAGTCCTGGAAAAATTAACGGTTTCATCCTTCTGGTGCTAGTATGAGAAGAGTTTTAGAGAGCCTTACATTTTCAACTACTGCTGATCTATGCACTTTTGGTAACAACCATCATATTCAAATCTACTGTCCGAACATATATGCATCAACCCTGCTCAATTCGAGTCCTACATGCTGCAGGAAACATAGAATAGTAACAACGCATGAGTACTGTCGTGACAGGGATCTTCAGTTTAGTTAGTGATTGAGAAATCCACCAAGACCTCAATTTTCATTAGGATGCATTCGAGAAAGCAGTACTGAATCCATTGCAAGCAGAAGAAACAACCGACTAATGATACATCAGCTAATAATTAGAGAACGACTACCAGAAGGAGAAATACAGAAGCAAGCATACCAGCTGCAGCACCAAAATCGACGAACCCCTGTGAACAAACAGTGAAGAACCCCACAGCGTCCTCAAGCAGGCGTGTCCCAACCAGAAGCGGAAGGCCGGAGACCGTCGGGAGCAACAACTCCGCAATCATGGAAACCCCCTCCGCCATGGGTGCGCAGTTTAGTTGGCTTGCCAATGGCAGAGTGGCTCCCTTCTGATTGCAAATCGCATCCAAATCCCAGTGAAACACAGCATGGGTTCTAACACCCAACAGAATGTCACTCCCAGATCTGTGTATGGTGCCAGTTCGGGTCTTCCTCCAGCGTTGCCAAGTGGCAGTGGAGGAGGACGCTGGATGATAGTTCGGCGAGGCACATGAATCTCCAGGGGTGAAATTGTTAATCCAGGGGTAAGTCACAGGTAGAATTTTGAGGAATCTCCAGGCAGTCTTCATACTTTAAATCCACCAAAGAATAGTAACATAGACCACTAAGTCATGTCTACCAATTAAAATCTTGTTGTATTCTACTTGTCCAGCAAAAGATTAGTTTCTTACATGTATTTTCTCCATCACTAATAGTTTGTTCATCTGATTGTTGATTTCTAAACCCGTTTCATTTCGATTGGATCCGCCTCATGCCTGTTCGGTCATCAAAATCAATATGCTTGCGAATTAGAAATTCAGAATACTTGATTCAGTTCACGGGCTGCGCTTTCCGACCAGCCTTTAGTGGAGAAAAAAAAAAGCTACCAGAAAAAGGCACGGTCAGCACGAAATCTGTAGGACATTGCACATAACCGAATGAGCCAAAATGTTGTCAACAAAGACAAATATAAGCAAGAGAATCCAACAAGGAGTAGCCGGAGAATGCGCAGTAAAAGCTTTGATTAGGATGAAAACACACAAAGAGGCCCGGGCATTGTGTCAAGATTCAAAAGCTGATCCTCCTAGAGGAAAGACTACTGATATACCTTACAAAAGAGATGAAAGAGCCAAAACCCAGTTGTGAGGAGCTGACAAGAAAGAGGAAGAGTGGAGTGTGAAAAAAGAAACGGTCATCAAGGAAGCAAAGTCACCAGGAGCCCAAATCTGATAGTTAAGAAATTATACTTATCGCTGACCCAAAAACATCATCCACACAAAGATTGAAAATGAGCCTTCTTCCATAATACAGCCTAAAATTGTGGATGCTACACTGATGAACACCAAGGAATGCAGCAAAGAGCTAAGTGGCATCAAAAAGGGAGTACAGCAACTTTGTTTGTCAGATGAGATGAGTAGGACTTGACACTGCACGAGTCTGTCTTCACTGCTCCACCATCCCCACATTTCTGGAAGAACGTTTACAGAATGGTATTCTCTTTCAGTTTTATAGCATTACAAGCAAGATATAGTCTTGCTTGTAGAATTATATGAGAAACAATGCTCTCCCAGTTAAATAAGAAATCTTGTTTGTCAACAGATCATAATAATTCCTAGACAAGTTTTTAGTGGTATATATAACGAGGCCAAGAATGATATTTGTATTTGCAACAATGTGATCAAGGGAATACACTAAAAGAACATCCAATCGGCTTTGCAACCTTAGACTAATAGTTACAATACAGTAGGCCAGAAGGATTGATCTTCAAAACAGGTCTTTTTCACGCTATAGAACAAAGTTGAAATTGATCAAAGAAGCCAGTGGTCGGGTTGCAAGTTAGTTTACTTATTTGGATATATGGGATTTCTCACATCATTGCTGAAAGTATACAAATGACTTGAAATTCCTAAAAAGATACATTGTCTTGATTTATTCGACACATGACTAAAACTAAACAGCATGACATCCATATACTACCATAGCAGAACATCAGTTCATAATATAAAGATAGAAAGCAAAAAATAATTCTGTTTGAGTTTCCTTCTTCTCAGTCAAGCACCTTCAATTCGAGGGTTCATCTTGTTGCACACCAAAGAAGAAGGCCACGGCATGATGTAGGGATAGGACCTTTCTAGTTCGTATTCATAGAGAGAAAATATTTTCTTCAGCTCTGCTGTCTCCAGGCAGAAGGAGAAGAAGGAGCAAAGAGGAACAGTGTTGGGGTTCTGGATGGCAATCAAGTGCAAGTGCAGAAACCCATGGTTAACCGCCACCAGCTTCATCACAGGGATCTCACCCAATCTAATCTCATTGTCGAGCATCCATTTCTCGACACGGTCATCGTCGGCTTTCCAGACCCAAACAGCAATCATGAGCTTGTCATCAATTGCACAAACCATGCAGAGCTTATCATCCTGGGTCTCACCAAGCACGAAAGGTTTTTGCCCATCCATGAAGGGCGGCAGATCCATTGAAGTGAACTGCATCGTCATGGTGTCCAGCACAATCAGGTAGTCGTATCTTGTCCAGTAGATGCGCCCATTCACCAGCCTTCCAGCCCTTGGCGAGAGGCAGTGCTTGTCGTCCTCGGGATGGTCCTTGTTGATCGTCGCAGCCTCCGTCCACGGTAGAACCTGCCACTCCCCGGTGTCCGATGAGAACACAACTGGACGCACCTTCAAGCCGTCCGCATGGATGCAGACAAGGCGGAACGACCCATGGCGTTCTTCGGGGAGGACAGAATATAGAGCTCGCGGACCGCCTCCGGTGGCGAGGGGATCCGATGCAGCACCCCGTCGAGGGGGCTGTAGGCGGCTAACACCCTGTTTTGCCAGTTGTGGAGAAGAAGGTACCCGTCGCGGCAGTCGTCGATGTTCCAGAAGCCTTGGTCGTCCGGGAGGCGGGTGAGGAAGAAATCGGAGCCGCGGATGAGGGCGGCTTGGTCCGGATCGGCGCGGCCGCGGAGGGGGGCGAAGGAAGGGATGTCGCCGACGCGGTGCATGAGGAAGAGGCCGATGAGGGGTGGCGGGTGGAGCGCGCGGAACCTGGGGCGGAAGGTGGGGAACGAACGGACGGCGTGGAGGAAGCTGCGGCAGGCGAAGGCGGCGCGGACGAGGGTCGCGAGGGAGGGGAGCCGGACGAAGATCTCCAGGAGGAGGTCGTCGCCGATGGTGAATATGGTGGTCGGAGCGGGTGGCGGAGATTCCGCCGCCGCCGGCAGTTGGGACGACATGGCTAGTTGAGGAAGATGACAACGGAATCATCAGATGTCAGACCATTTTGTCACGGTCGCTGCTGGGCCGTGCTATGGCCCATAAAGGATATAGCCTCACAGCAAACAATCGGCCCAGAAGAAAGGGCAGTGCTGAGCGTCCCCGGGGATCCGGCGAGATCCCCGGGTCGCCGACCGCTCGATCGAGTCAACGGATCGCGCGCGTCCGTCCGATGTCCATCATGCACGGGAGACTTTTCTCCACCACGTGGGTGGTCCCCGCCATCCACATGCCCCGGCTTGCATCGCATCCGAAAGCCATGGCCGGGAGTGGACGCCACCGGGGTATCGCCGCCGGAGTGGACGACGCCGGAGTGGACGCAGCCGAGTAGACGCCACCGGGAAGGACGCCGTCGGAGAAGACCACTTGTAGCAGCGTCGGCGCCGTTTGTAGCAACGACAACGACCTTGTGTAGCGACCATGGCGGCCTTCCGTAGCGGCGCCACCGACAACTTGTAGCAGCGCGCGCCGGCCACTCGTAGCAGCGCCGCCGGTAGCTTGTAGCAGCCTCGACCGACGATTGTAGCGGCGCTGCCGGCCCCTCGTAGCGGCCTCGACGGCCGGCCGCAGCAGACGCCGCCGATAACTTGTAGCGGCCTTGACGGGTGATTGTAGCAGCGCGCCGGCCACTCGTAGCATCACCACCCGTAGCTTGTAGCAGCGCCGCCGGCCATTTGTAGCAGGGCGCACAAGCAATTGTAGCAAGGCAGACGGACGATTGTAGCGACGATCGCCGACCGACTTGCGCGGCGGCGGCGGAGATAGAATTCCTCCGAGGTTGAGAGGGGGTGGCCGGAGCTAGGCGAGCGAGAGATGAGGTTGAGAGGAGGCGCGCCGGCTTGGAACGCACCGATGGCGGCGGCGCGGAGGCCGGCCATGAGCCCGGTGGCGGCGCGTCGCCCTACCGGCGGGGAGGAAGAGAGCCGGGCCGGCCGGGCGGGCCGGCCGGCGCGCGGGGACGGAGCAGAACTCCGGGTTGTCGTCCTGCTCGTGCGGAGAAGAAGAGTGCGCGGTGGGGAGGAGATGGGGAACGAACGGAGGAAAATTCTCCACGAGACGATAAGGTGGGCCTCACACGGGCACGTGGTGGTCGGTCGCGGGACACGCGTCCGCGGATGGACCCGGACGATCCAAGCAGGGGCGGAGCTCCCCTTTGGGCAAGGTATGGCAGCTGCCCTACCTTGATTTTTTGCAAAAAATCGCATATATATATGCATCTATAAACATACAATCAGTTTTGTACAAATTCTGTCCGTTTCCAGTGTTGCTATGTTGCTGTCGATAGGAAATGGGCTGAATGGATTGTTGTGCTGCTATGTAGCTAGCTGGGCTGCATGTGCGCGTGTATACCGAATGGGCCTAGCCAGGTCGTAGGACGATCGAAGGGATGGGCAGGGATTGTATACGGATACGGAATGGAGTCGCGGTCGCGTGCTCCAAGAAAACCACCTGCGCCTCATCTTGGACGCGATCACGGGAGTAGGCGCGCTGCGACGGGATACGGCACTCCGGCCTCATCGTCATTCACTGCGCCGCGCCGCCGCCCGACGTCCTGCCCTGGCGGCTTCCTCCGAACCGGATCCCTCTAAATTTCCCTGCCCGCCAGCACGTCCCTAGCCCTGTGGAGATCACCCGGAGCCGGTCTAGGTTATCTACCAGATGGATAAGAAAGAGAAGAACGCTGCAGCTAAAGGGAGAGGTACAATTGTAGATTTTTTTTGTCAATTGGATAAAGTTTAAATTTCTGAATTGTAAGATCGGTAACATGGGAAAACTATTAATGTATTTTATGTTTTCAATTGCAGATTCCAAGAGATTCATTTTCTAGGTTCAGTGTGAATAATTTTGCTCGTCTTACAGAGATTTATCGTGATGATTTCTCTGATTATGAGCGAGATCATATAGAAGACTTCCATAAGCTATTCCTTATTCATATGAAGAGGGTTGAAGATTCCAGAGTTTGTCTTGACATTGCAAGCCTAGCTAAAAAGATGGTTGAACTTGAAAGGCACATCATGTTTCCTACGAGTTTACCGCCTTATTAAGTTGGCAATGCTTTTACCGGTGGGGACGGCAATAGTTGAAATTGCATTCTCAGCTATGAAGATTATCAAGACAGAGTTGCGCAACAAGATGTCCGATGGTTGTCTTAATGATTTGATGGTGTGCTACATCGAGCGAGGTATATTTAAAAGTCTTGATCTTGGTGAAATTAAAAAAGATTTTCAAAAGGAAGGTAGAGCTTTGCCATTGCCTGGAACTTCTAGAAGACATTAAATCTTCATTATCGGTACGTTTATAGGTTTTACTTATATTTGAACATGTTGTTATTACCACAGTATTTAGTGACTATGCTTACCATAATATAAACTATTAATGTGCCAAGATAGTTTAGTATTTTGCGTCCTTTTTTTACGTTTAAAATTTTGCCCGACCTCAAATTTTTTTCGTCCTTCGCCACTGGATCCAAGACGTAATCCCTGGGGGAACAGCAGCGTTTCCCCAGAAGAAACCACTCTATATAAATGGGTATCGTTACGTAGAGACCGACCTCTGAGAAGGGAAAAACCAATCCCGCGCGCGCTCTCTCGCGACAACACGTGTCGCGCGCGGAACGTGTCCCCGGGAAAACACGTGAATCGTTTTCCGGGTTTTGTTTTTTCCCTTTACGCTCCGGTAGACCCGTTAACAATATGCGACCCGTTAAGCTTCTTTTTCCCTTTACGCGCGCAGTATGTTTTCAAAAAATTGGGCGGGACTTCCTTTTTGGCTTTTTCCCTTTGTATTTCCGGGCTGTGAGTTTTCTAGGGAATTAATGGGAGGGAGGTAGCACTTTCAAATTACAATTTTTTTTTAAATTCCAAAAGAGTGCTACAAGAAGACATATGTCGAAGCGATTGCTATGGCTCGGCTTCGCCTCGTATCAAGGCGCCTTCGGCGCATCAAACATTAATAAACATAATGAATGACATACATATGTCGTTGTCCCCGTTTGTCGTTACCCCCATATGTCGAAGCGATTGCTACGGCTCGGCTTCGCCTCGTATCAAGGCGCCTTCGGCGCATCAAACATTAATAAACATAATGAATGGCATACATATGTCGTTGTCCCCGTTTGTCGTTACCCCCATACGTCCAAGCGATTGCTACGGCTCGGCTTCGCCATCGTATCAAGCGCCTTCGGCGCATCAAACTGTTGTTTTTTTCTATTTTTTTATTATTTTCTTTTGGAAAGTTTTCCGTTTTCTCTTTTATTCTTTTGGAAAGATTTCCGTTTTCTCTTTTGATTTATCTCGGAAAGATTTCCGTTTTCTCTAGCGCGGTACATGTTCGAATGGTTGCGAAGTACAAGAATGACGTATAGACGAGTACAACCTAGTTAGGAAGAGGAGCATGGTACTTGTATTTCTCTTTTGATTTATCCGGAAAGGTTTCCGTTTCCTCTATCGTAGGTACATGTTCGAAGTTGTGTGAAGTACATCCCCGACGTAGAGACGAGTACAGAGTTAGTTCGGAAGAGGAGCACGGTATCTGTATTTCTCTTTTGATTTATGCGGAAAGATTTCCGTTTCCTCTATCACAGGTACATGTTCGAAGTTGTGTGGAGTACATCCCCGACGTAGAGACGAGTACATGTTAGTTAGGAAGAGGAGCACGTATCGTATTTCTCTTTTGATTTATCGCAGTACAGGTTCCGTTTCCTCTATCGCAGGTACATGTTCGAAGGGGCGTCGGGTCACGGCGATGATGGCTAGGCGAGTACAGGTCCGTTATTCTATGGAAATATTTCCGTTTGATTTTCTCTTTTATTGTCCGGAAAGATTTTCGTTTTCTCTAGCGCGAGTACATGTGCAAAGGCTTGTGAAATACATTCGCGACGCGAGACGAGTACGATCGTCGGAACCAAGAAAGAGTACGATGTCGTTTCTTTGTTTGTTCCTCTTGAAAGATTTCCGTTTTCTCTATCGCAGGTACATGTTCGAAGGGTTGCGAAGTACAAGGATGACGTAGAGACGAGTACAGCCTAGGTAGGAAGAGGAGCACGGTACTGTGTTTCTCTTTTGATTTATCTGGAAAGATTTCCGTTTTCTCTAGTGTAGGTACATGTTCGAAGGGGTGTGAAGTACATACCCGACGTAGAGACGAGTACAGCCTAGGTAGGAAGAGGAGCACGGTACTGTGTTTCTCTTTTGATTTATCTGGAAAAGATCTACGTTTTCTCTAGTGTAGGTACATGTTCGAAGGGGCGTGAAGTACAAGAATAACGTAGAGACGAGTACAACCCGAGTAGGAAGAGGAGCACGTGTCGTGTTTCTCTTTTGATTTATCTCGGAAAGATCTCCGTTTTCCGAAGCGTAGGTACATGTGCAAGGCTTGTGAAGTACATCCGAGACGTAGACACGAGTACAGTGTCGGAACCAAAAGGAGTACGAGGTCGTTTCTCTGGATAGATTTCCGTTTTCTCTAGCGCAGATACATGTTCGAAGGGTTGTGAAGTACATCTGCGACGTATGAATGAGTACGGCGTCGGAACCAAGAGGAGTACGAGGTCGTTTCTTTGTTTGTTTCTCTTGAAAGACTTCCGTTTTCTCTAGCACAGGTACATGATCGAAGGGGTGTGGAGTACAAGAATGACGTAGAGACGAGTACAGGCTAGGTAGGAAGAGGATCACGGTACTGTGTTTCTGTTTTGATTATCTTAAAAGATTTCCGTTTTCTCTAGCGCAGATACATGTTCGAAGGGTTGTGAAGTACATCTGCGACGTATGAACGAGTACGACAACGGAACCAAGAGGAGTACGAGGTCGTTTCTTTGTTTGTTCCTCTTGAAAGATTTCTGTTTTGTCTAGCGCAGGTACATGTTCGAATGGTTGCGAAGTACAAGGATGACGTAGAGACGAGTACAGCCTAGGTAGGAAGAGGAGCACGGTACTTTGTTTCTCTTTTGATTTATCACGGAAAGATTTCCGTTTTCTCTAGTGTAGGTACATGTTCGAAGGGGCGTGAAGTACATCCTCGTCGTAGAGACGAGTACAACCTAGGTAGGAAGAGGAGCACGTGACTTGTGTTTCTCTTTTGATTTATACTGGAAAGATTTCCGTTTTGTCTAGCGCAAGTACATGTTCGAAGGGTTGCGAGGTCCTCGTTCACGGCGGGATCACCTCGATCCGCGTCCATGGCGGGCCGTGGGCGTGGAGGGCGCCTCTACACGCGTCACGCGAGCATCTGCCCTTGCCACTTGCCTCCACAACTTCACCGAGTCCCTTCCACTTCGAGCTCACCGCCGATAGCTAGATTCCTACCGAAATCCGGGGGCAAATCGGAGGCCAGACGGCTGGCGATCCAGCGCGGATGAGGGGGAGAGGAGGTGGAGGAGAAGCCGTGGTGGTGGGAGTGTGGTGTCGGAGGCATGGAAGAGGAGGTGGGATCTCGCGAGGGCGCTGCGGGTGCGCAAGCTAGATCGACAATGGCGAGGCAGAGGTCGCCGTGCCGAATGCAAGGTGAGAATGGAGTTCAATCGCCTCGGCGCGGGGCTTCAGGCCTCGCGTGGGCTCGTTTGGGCCAATCGCCGTTGATTCCGACCTCACCTTCCTCGGGACAACGGCGGGGTTCGAAGCTCCAGGGCGGCGCAAGTAGCATCGGACGTCGCGGATGTGGCTCGCGGCGAAGGCGCCGTTGAAGGCGAAGCCTGGTCCGAGGATTCGTAGTGATACGAGAAGCGGTGCGTGAGGGATCGCGGAGTTCAAGGACACGGCACTGAAGCTTGCCAGGAAACAAGCGGCGCCGGGAGGAGTGGATTTTGCCGGCGAAGGAGCTGTCCCCTTTCGATTTGGCGGTCCGAGCAAGCTCAAACACAGCTTCCTCCGCACTGGAACAAGAGGCCTCGGCCGGCAGGGCTGGCGAACATCGAGTTGAAGGCGGCGCATGCACCTTGCTGATTCTCAATCATCATGCGCGTTGATTGAATCCGCTAGTAGAAGATTGCGAGGCGTCCGAAGCTTGATAGGGACCGGTGCTCGAGTTTTGGCGGGAAAGGGGAGAAAGTGGATATGGTGGTAGGTTCCGAAGCTTGTCCATGGCGCGATGGACCGGGTCAAAAAGCTTGGACATGGAGGATAAAGAGATCGAGCTGCTTTTGAGCAACTGCGGAATATGCCACAGGCATTCGGCCAAGTCACAAAAGAGGGAGAGGCATATATAAATCCTCTCTTCGCTCTAGGGTTCGTAGCTCTCCCTCCCCGCCGCCATTGCCACCGGAGAGACCAGCTCTATGCTATTTGGGGGCTGAAGAGTGTGAGTTTGTAGATCTAGAGGTAGAGGAGCGAGCCATGGCTGATCGGGGCCGTGGTGGGAGAAACAGGGGAAGAGGCTCTGGTGGAGGAGGAGGTGACAACTGGAATCGGCAAGAACAGAGCAAACTGGTTCAACTAGAATCCCTAACATGACAGCAGCAGCCTTTCCGAGGATTTCCAGTAACCAAGGTGGTTTTCCTTTCCCTCCTCAACCATATGGGTTTGTGCTCGGAGGGATGTGATGACCCACAAGTATAGGGGTGTATCGTAGTATTTTCGATAAGTAAGAATGTCGATCCCAACGAGGAGCGGAAGGTGTTGACAAGCGGTTTCGAATGAAGGATTCACTCGTAAATGCTCACGGACAAGTATTCGGGGGTTTTGATGTAACGAGCTTGAATAAAGATACGAGTAAGTAAAGTGCGAGAGTAACAATTGCAGTGAGTGGCCCAATCCTTTTTAGCACAAAAGGACAAGCCTGTTTGTTTACTTATAATGACCAAACGTTCTCGAGGACACACGGGATTTTAGTCTAGTTGCTTTCGCTACATACTGGCTAAATAATCTTCATTGTTATGATAAGTGTTGTGTGGGTGAACCTATGCTAATGTACCGCCCTTCCTAGGACTAATACATACTTGTGATTATACCCCTTGCAAGCATCCGCAACTACAAGAAAGTAATTAAGAATAAATCTAACCACGGACCTTAAACTACGAGATCACCGCTATCCCTCCTGCATCGATATACCAACGGGGTTTAGGTTTACGTCACTCCAGGCAACCCCTGCAATTGGCAAACGAATACAAGATGCATTCCCCTAGGCCCATAAATGGTGAAGTGTCATGTAGTCGACGTTCACATGACACCACTAGAAGAATAACACCACAACTTAAATATCATACCATTGAATATTACTCAACCATAGTTCACTACTAACATTTAGACTTCACCCATGTCCTCAAGAACTAAACGAACTACTCACGAGACATCATATGGAACATGATCAGAGGTGATATGATGATGAATAACAATCTGAACATAAACTTGGTTCAATGGTTTCACTCAATAGCATCAACAACAAGTAGAGATCGATACCGGGAGAGTTTCCCTTATCAAACAATCAAGATCAAACCCAAATTGCTACGGCGGTGACGGCGTCCAGCGGTGGAGACGGCGGTGATGATGGTGGAGATGATGATGATGGGGATGGAGATGATGTCCAGCTCGATGACTGGTGACGATGGCGTCGATTCCACCTCCCGGAGGAATTTCCCGGCGGATTCCTGCCGCCAGAAGAGCTCTTTTTCTCTCTGGTGTTCTCCGCCCCGCGAGGCGGGCCAGCAACTCTTCGCGAGGTACCCTCTTCGTGGCTTAGGTTTTCGGGACGAAGGATTCGCGAAGAAAAGGAGGCGAAAGGGGCCGTGGGCCCCCACACCACATGGCGGCGCGGCCGGGCCATGGGCCAGCGCCGCCTCTAGGGTGTGGGCCCACCCTGGGTCCTCCCGGCTCCTCCTTCCGGCTTCCTTCGTCATCTTGAAAAATAGGATTTTTGGTATAATTTCCTTCCATAGTTGATCTTCCGAAATATTGCGTTCGACTGAGTGCTTTTTCCAAGCAGAATCCCGGCTCCGGTGCTTGATCCTCCAATAATGATGAAACATGCAAAATAGATGAAATAACATAAGTATTGTGTCCCAATATGAAATATATCAATGAATAACGGCAAATTATGATATAAAATAGTGATGCAAATTGGACGTATCGAGGATGCCTCCCCGTTGGGCTTTCCAGGGTACATATCCTCAATTCCCTCCACGACGGCTTGGGTATCCATCCAATCAATGGATTGCTCCAAACCCCGAAGATTTCTCTCGGAACAATCGGAATGCGAGAGTGTGAATGCCGCTAAAGGAAAAAGTGGAGAACCCAAGCGAGTTGCGTAAGAAAAGAAAAGTGGAGGGAGTGGGGAATCTCGTCGAAGTGATTCCAAATCAAATGTCCTATGTGGACACCATCTCGCCTTGAATGTGGAGAGCCTGGCATTTCAAGCGACCTTGTGAGAAGAAGGCCTTTGTTTATCTCGCAAGACAACCAACCATGTCGTTGAGGGTTGTCCAGAGTGGTCAAAAGGCCTCCTCGAGTAGCTAAGTATATTGGAAGTCGAGCAAATGGCCTCGGGATTCTTCCACATTGAGATCCCCGAGGTTGTGATGAATCCTGTTGCTACTACCAAAACCGCTGGGCTTGGTGCCGATAGAGGAGGGGAACATAACCAAAGCAGAGCTAGCTAAAGAGTTTGGTCGGGATATATAGGACAAATTGTCCTCGGCAGGATCGAGCGGAGCTTACTCAATGGTCCTATCTCGGTCAAGTTTCCACCACATCTCCGAGTGGATCGGGTGATTGGGTATCCCAGATTTGGCTTGACAAAACCCGGTGTTTGGGTGAAAGTGGAGGCTTGGGATGATGATCCCGATCCCGTGGCTGTGATCGCGAGAGACATGGATGAAAATCCATGGGTTACAACCCCTTGGTGTGAATGGAACCGTATTGCTCAAAAGTTTCAGTTTACGTATGTGGCATCCCGGAGGAGATGGACGGATGAGTGTTTTTAGAGATTGTGCCGAGGTGGTTAGGGTCAAGATAAAATGTAGAGATGCAACTAGAATTCCCGTGCTGCAGTGCCCTTTCATTTTCAAGGAAAGTTTCATCAGGCTATTGCTTAGAAGGAAGGAGAACCTGCGGTTGGTGGTCGAGATCCTCCTCACCCACCTCCTCATCCTTCAGATGGAAATGATGAACATGGAAATGAAGGACAAACTGATGAAAGAGAACCCGGAGGAAGATGCTTCAGTTCATGTTGTGCTGTGAAAAAGGGTCAGCTCGTGGTGTGTAATAGCTCTAGTTTTGCTTCTTAGCTTTGTCAGTGATAGTTTGTTGGTGGAGTGGTTTAGTTGCTTCGGACTTAGCTTTATCTCGGGTGGCTTTTGAGATGTTTGTGGCTTTTGTTTTGGGCGGTGAGGCTTAGGCCGTTCGTTGTCAGTGGTTTAAAACGCCGTGAGCGGGGGTGTGTTGACATTGTGGTTTCATTTTATCATATGAAATGGAACCGGGAGGTGTCTCCGTGAATCTAAAAAAATGTTCGAGAGGGTTGCGGAGTACAATAATGACGTAGAGACGAGTACAGACCCTAGGTAGGAAGAGGAGCACAGATCTGGTGCTTCTCTTTGATTTATCCGGAAAGATTTCCGTTTTCTCTAGCGTAGGTACATGTTCGAAAGGGTGTGAGGTACAAGCACGACGTAGAGACGAGTACATGCCTGGGTAGGAAGAGAGACACAGTACTTGTGTTTTCTTTGATTTATCTCGGAAAGATCTCCGCTTTCGAAGCGCAGTACATGTGCAAGGCTTGTGAAGTACATCCGAGAGGTAGACACGAGTACAAGGGTCTAACCAGAAAGGAGTACGAGGTCGCTTTCTCGTATAGATTTCCGTTTTCTCTATCGTGCATACATGTTCGAAGGGTTGTGAAGTACATCTCGCGACGTATGAATGATAGTACGGCGTCAACCCAAGAGGAGTACGAGGTCGCTTTGTTTGTTTCTCTTGAAAGATTTCGCGTTTTCTCTAGCGCGGTGCATGACTCGAAGGGTGTGGAGTACAAGAATGACGTGAGACGAGCATAGCCTGCTAGGTAGGAAGAGGAACACGGTCACCGTGTTTCTCTTGATTATCTCGGGAAAGATTTCCGTTTTCTAGCGTAGGTACATGTTCAAAGGAGTACGGCGATGATGGCTAGTGGTTTCGCATCAAAATGCGTGTTAAGCATGTGACGGCGATGGCGAACCGAGTACATGTTTCGCACCAAGAGGAGTACATGATGTTGCCTCTTTCCGTTTTCTTTAGCCGAGGATGCGTGTAATAGCGTGTCGAGTACAATGTGTGACCGGGTGTCGGAGTACAACTTATGTAGGAAGAGGAGTAATGTGATCCGTGTCTCTTTCCTTTCTAGCGTAGATTACAGTGCAAAGGCTTGTCGAGTACAATGGCGGATGACTAGTCGAGTACGCTCGCAGCAAATGAATTTCAGTCATATGACACTAGCATTAACATTACAGGTGTCAATAAATTCGAGGAGTTTCTCAAATATTACATATAAAATATTGACATAAATCTAGCATTGAGCCGTGCGCATTGACACTACCATTGACTAATAACCAAATACAAATACTTGTACGTAATTGCTCTGCGTGGTTCACATTGTTTCCGTATTGACACATTGTACTTATTTTAACTTACGCTCGGTTTGTAGCTTTGTTATGACAAGCTTGAGCCAGCACTCGCCATGTAAGAATGGAGATCCTCTTTCATCTTTGACCAAATGAGCAAATGTCTCCTTCTTTCGTGTAAAATTCTTCCAACTATATCTAGGAAACCTTTCTTTATTATAGCTTTCCCATTCTTATCCATCTTCATGGTAGCATACATTGTAATGTCTCTCCGATGTGCACTGCAATGACAACTTTTAACCGTTCTTGTATGAATCCCCGAATGTGTTCATTAGTGAATTCTTCGAAAATTTCTAAAAGATATTAACTGAACCATTATTAGTTTTGTGGTACACTATGTCGTGGTTTCTCTGTCATGAAGACACTAAGTATTTTATATAATTGACGAGATAGACTTAGAAAAACTCCGATAAACTTACCATCTTACATATGCCTCCCGTAACAAATGATTTAGGCATGGTGCAAATATAATGTTTAATAGGCTGGGTGTCCAGTTCGTGATGACTTCTTGAGTGTAATTCATCTCACGTCGGTTTCCAAAGACGCATGCTTCGTCAAAATTTTCGTCTCCATACAATCCCAGGTCCTACAATCAAGAGGTATTATAAATTTTTCATTGAAAACTATATATTGACTTGTAATGTTTGCTTTTTTAGTTGCTAGTATTTGTACCTCTAATGCTTATTTTTCCCATAATTGACGGAACCGTGCATAACTTTCATCAATATCTCGTGTCAACACCTTTGTTCGCGTGATGTCCTCACTTTCATCGCCGCCTTTGGCTCTTTCGAGTGCATGGTGTTTCTTGGAGCCTGATTACTTGTTGCGTGAATTTCCTAAATATGACGTTTCATTGATTGTGGATCATGTGGGAGTTTTGATCGAAAATTGAGATTTAAATAAATTAAATAAATTTTCTAAAACCTGGTTATGAGGGTCGATGTCGCATATTGAATGACTCTTGCACAAGGATCCGAGTCTTCTCTTCGCTCGGATTGCTCGACCTCTTGAATTCTTTCGAGTGTGTTTCCTAAAGATGACATTTGAATTATTAATGCATTCAATGTAAATCATATAGTATACTGACGAAGCATTAAATTTGGATATTTGAAACCTGGTTATGAGGGTCGACATCGCATATTGGACAGCTTTTGTACAACTGTCCTCATGCGCACTTGTGACCTGTATTGCGCATCCTCTTGCATTTTTGCAAGGTGTGTTTCCCTAAACATGACATTTCAATTATCAATACATTAATTGTAAATCATATAGTGCGGATGCACTGGAAATTTAAATAAAATTAGGTCCACTTTGCTGCAACGGGATGAGCAAAATATTTTGTGTGCTTTCTGCAAAGCATTGAGTTTGATTATTTCAAACCCGGGTACAGATGGCCGCATATTGAACAGCCATGCCGCACAAATATCCGTTAACTTCTTTGCCCCGTAGTGTGCTTCGCCGGCCGCAGCCCCTTGTAAGCATTTTCATGTAGAAACAGAAAAGGTAACCATCAAATTGCATATGCTTGCACATGCATTTGGAGATCAGATAACTACTGATTATGCACGAATGTAAACAAATACATTTTGGAGATAAGTAGTTTTTTTTTAAAATTTAGTTTGACTTGATAATGAAGTTCATGTGATTTATACTTAGAGTCGTTGGAAGCTGTTTGACGTTTTCATTTGTAGCATTTTGAAATGAATACATGCATTCTGTCATTCATTTGTAGCATTTTTGGAAGCCGGTTTCATTCATTTTCTACAGTCAAAGAGTATATCACTTTTCTTTGACCTATACTAATCATTTTGATCTTGTTTTCTTGGCTCGACCTCGGAACTAAGAAAAATTTGATAGACTTATAGATCCCTCTATGTATGCCCGACATTATTATTGTTTTGAATGTACTATGATGTATGTGTGTACGTTTTTTCCTAGTAGATCCATCGTGAACTTCAAATTGGTGCTTGATTTCCACAAAGAGGTTGGAAAAAGAAAGCGGATTGACCTGTTTCCGAAGTAGGACCCTAGATCTCGTTTTCTCGCGTTATCGTGGGCATGTGAATGATTCTATTTAGAACATCGAGTTTCCACCGACCTATAAGTTTTGGAGATATGCATACCAATGATCCGAAACCTTGGATAGTTTTCCGGAAATGCAACAATTTGGTGTGCTCGTGATGGAGATGCCTAGTGATGCTCCATGCCGTTGTTGCTTTCTTTCCCGTTTTGGATAAGGGAGGTGGATTCTGCCTAAGCTTCGGTTGGTGTGGGCTCGTTGATTTTAGAAGCCAAAGTAGAGTGGTTTTGGTGTGGTTTCTACCCAAAGACATTTCCGACCTATTACGGGTGTGTTATTGTCCATTCACTTTTATGATTTATTCGATTATGCCTCTATACATTTTGGGACCTACTTGGGGGCATTGTCGACCCAGCCCTGCTTACATGTTTATTCTGTCCTCGCCACTATTTACATCCAGGAGCTCATCATGGAGGTCTTGTCGTCCACTCTCTTTTTACATATCCTATTCTACCTCCCTATGACCTCACGCGACCCTAGTGCGGGGTTTGTACGTCCAGCCTTATATCATGTATTATGTGTGTTCCAAGATGCTTCGTGGATGCTGTGGTTCATTAGTTTACCGATGTGTGGATGGGGATTGTTCTCAAAAAGATAATAATATGAAAGACAATAGCGGCAGATGCAGATGGGTAACAAGAAAAATTCCTTCATTTCTTCAGATACGGTACAAGTGCAAGGCTTATACAAGATACAAGCGGTGGCGTAAATACGAGTGCAAACGTCGACTAAGCTGGAGCACCAGGCCTTGTTTCTCTTTGTTTTCCTACGGGACTATTCCCGCTTTTGTCTATTGTGAGTTCTGAGGTGCGCGGCTTGGTTGGTAATGCGAGGCGAGGGAGAAGCGAATCTGACGTCTGCATCAAGAGGAGCCACGTTCAGCGTTTCTCCGGATGATTTTCATTTTTGTCTGGCGCAAATACAGTGTGCAAGGCTTGTGGAGTACGCATGTGAGGTAGACGAGTGCACAAGCATCCGCACGGAGGAGCACGGCACCGTGTTCCCTTTTGTGCAGTTTTCCGTTTGTCTGGCGAGTGCACGGTGCAAGGCTTGTGGAGTACAAATGTGAGGGAGAAGACGAGCACATCTATCCGCACAAGTGGAGGAGCACGTTACCGTGTTTCCCCTTTGTGATTTTCCGTTTTTGTCTAGCGAGTGTACATGTGCAAGGATTGTGGAGTACTGGAGGTGACGGGAGAGACGAGCTACAGTGTCCGCACTAAGCGGGAGACAGGGTCCGTGTTTCTCTTTGTTTCTCTCGCAAATGCGCTTACGTTTTGTCTAAGCGGAGGTACATGTTCAAGGGATTGTGGAGTACCGAGGTGACGTAGGAGCACGAGTATAGCGTCCCGTAGCCTAGGGGAACACGCGAACCGTGTTTTTTTTTTGTTTCTGCTAGACAATTTCTGTTTTGTGCGCGCGGAGGTACATGTGGAAGGATTGTGGAGTACAGGATGCGGCTAGAGGCGAGTACGGCCGTCGTACTCAGCCGGTGTTTTTTTTTTGTTTCTACCTCGCAACAATTTCTGTTTTTGTCTCGACGGAGTTACATGTGCAAAGGAATGTGGAGTACAATGGTGTCGAGATACGAGTAAAACGGCTGGTCCGCACCAAGAGGACGAAAATTTGTAGCTTAACTCTTTGTTTGTATGTTTTTTCTTCACTAGGGAACAATGCAACCAACATGGTTCAAAGAGTACACTCGTTTTCACATTGGTAATCCATCGGTTCAAATCGGGGAAGTTATGCAGATCGTATGTTTATGGAGGTTTCAACTTTAGCAGACAAGCATACAAAGTACTGCACACTAAAAAGTTGTGCTGAGTAGTTCAAAGCAACGCTCTTATAAATGACGTATGTTTATCACACGTCAGTCTCTGTAGAAGTAAAAAGTTTTGCCATGCTACCCTTTCGGGCCATCATGCACTGCAGAATCAAATATATAACATAAAAAGTTTTATTATAGAAAAAATTATTTATTTTGTAGATTCACCACAAAGAACTTAATAGTGTTACTTTATTTTGTATTCAATGAACAAGTTAGTATTATCTTCATTTTTTGATTGTACGCCGGATCCTTTCTTTTGTAGAAGCAGGTTACTTCGGCAACCTCGTTAACGATATGTTCAACAAGTTAGAAAAACAATTTAAACGAGCTTGCTCGTATTTGTAATTGGGGTTAACTCATATGTAGTTGAGGTTAGCTCACATTTTTTCCACTTCTTTTTTCACGCAGTGCCTCTGCGGGTTGGAGATGCAGCCCTTTCTTTTGTCAACACGGGTTTTTTGTATTTAAACTTTATTAGTCTTATATTGTTGTATTTGGAACTTTAATAATGCATCTATAAGTAGTTAGATTAGTTAAATTTGAACAAACACAACAAAAAATTGCCAAAGGTGGGATTATGTCTTTATGCGTCGCACTCATTATTTGCTACACCCTTTCATCTTGCTGAATTTGCTTGCGACGCTCATCCCGCGGCTTTCTTGAACAAATGCCAAGTTTTCCGAGGATGAAATGTTTGTCTTCTGTAAACTTTCTATAACTTTAGCTTCGATTGTCGGAAATTTCTTTGACGATGAAGTTGCTTGGTTTTCAGCACCGTCTGTTGCATTTTTGAGGCTGGCCAGATGTAGTTGGCACTTGTGTGATAGTTACGTTATGCGCTAGTCGACAAGAAAGTTGTCAAGTCTGGCCCACTGTACCGCTACACCGTTAGTGTTTTCTCATTCAAGCGGAACCACCACTGGAATGCGCCGAGTCCTCACAGAGTGCGCTTTGCCGACATCATTCCGGTCTTGCATGATCGGATCTACATTCTTTTCGAGTGGATTCCTTTATCGCTGTAGTAACCAGTGTCATTTGGTGCTTTCCACTCGTTAGGATGAGAAAAATGAAAGCATTACGTGTTAACTTGTGCGCACGCAGATTATAATCTAACAAAAAAGATAAAGGGTCGTTGGAAATTTTCTTGCAGTGTGAGTTTCCAAATATCCGAGGTATTGGGGTCTTCCCGCCTTTTTTAGCCCGGTCTGTGGCCGATGCTCTTTGGTTTTTCATAATCCATGAAGTGTGCGCGAGTGTGCTCTTGTGTCCGGTCCGACAGGCCTTGTTTCTTGACGCCAGTCAGATCTAACTGAGCCGGTGCTATGATCTCGGCCAACAAGCGAAGCGGACCCATTTTTGATTTAGATTTTAAATCTTCGGACTGATGGCCCAAGCCTGCTATGAGCTTCATCTACAAGCACCGACACAAATCCATGTCCTTCCAGCTTTTTGATATGTCCAGATTTTTTACCATTGTCGCCTCCCCTTGACACATGGACAGACAGTTCTGTGGCATATGGAATTTCATAGCACATTATCAACACAAATACTTTCGTGGCCAAATCATTGCCGTTTTTTGCTTCGCCTTTAACCATGCAGCCTTAGGACGTCTGTGAGAGGATCATCGAGACTATATCCTCATTTTCTCTAAGTCCAAGCTCAATCTTTAACTCATGCAATGTTTGTCGTGCCACTTTAGGTGGTCTGATTTGTGTTTGAACCGTGCATGATCCAAAAAGCGAGATGGATAACGCATAAGTAATCTCAATTACTGTTTTTGCCCTCTAGGTTGAAGTCATAGTTGTTGGATCTCTGTTGTTACATGAGGAAAGCGAGCAGTAGGATATTAATGTTTGATCTATCAAGCAAGGGGACTGACCCATCCAGAAGCCTTTTATATGCGTTCCTCAATATGTTAACCTGAGGTGAATAACATGGAAAAGTGACATCTTACTTATCTTTATTGATGCGTTAAATTTATAAAATTTATTTTGCACTTTTTTAATCTATCTTTGCCTTTTTTCTATTTTATTGCCTTTATTTTTTATCTTCTAGAATTTTGAATACGTTACATGATTAAAATCAATTGTGTTGAATTAAATGTTTAACAATATAATAATGCATTTATTTTGCATCAGAATTTTAAAAACTATATATTTACCTGCGTTGTATTCATCATTTCTTCATCGATTGGTGTTGTTCTCTTCGTTATAGTCTTGTCTTTCCAGTATTGATGTTTGTATTCGATCTTTACGTTTTCTCATTATGGCCGGTGTTTTGATTCTTTCCCTTCTTTAGAGATTTTGCAGTGTGTTTTCTTTGATGTTTGAACACTTTATTGCAGAGTGAAAGCTACATCTCTTTGTACATGACAATGGTTTGCTTCTCTGGACTTTCGTGAACCAATATCAAGCGGTTTCATATCGTATTTTGAACTCTTTTTCCATTCTTATTTGCCTCTTTCTCTGAGTGATATATTCTTGTGCTTTCTTTCATAGAAGCTATTCAAAATGTTTCTCTGAAGAGGGAGGAGGTCAGCGTTTATCAATATTTTTAAATCTTGTATTTCGTTCTTACTTCCACAGTGTCTTCGGTGTATATTGTGAATATTTTATGTTGTCTTGTTCTGCATAGGAACAGCGCGTGGTGGCTTCCAGGTTTAGTGGGGCAATTGGAACCATAGCGTTACTGATGACTGTAGTATATCATTAAATTATCTATCCAGGTTATGCTGTGGAAATACGTGTTTAAAATTTAATATAATTGTTTGAAGCTATATAGTTTTATAAACATTTAGTTGTGAGGCGTTTAGTTAATCTTGGCTTTGTTGTATCCTCGGATAGGTAGTACTAGAATTTTTTTATATTAAAACTTTAGTTTTTTGAACTTTAATATGCTTTAAATATAAGCCGTTTGACTTCAAAGGAATCATAAAAATATACGGCATTTTGCATTAGGGGATAAGTTTGTACATTACCTTCATTCAGAATGCGGTGGGGGTCTCTTGACTTGTGTCATGGGAGATTTCTATTATTTCACAGTGAAATGCAAAAATCTGCATAAGGAGGAAAACATTAATTAAAATTATCATGGAAACTATTCTTAAATTAATTTGTTGAATGATTCACTCGTGCACTTTTTCACACATAAAAATTTATAATTATGTCCTAAATTGATAAGAGTAATATGTGGGGGTTAAAGTTATTGTTAAATTTTCCTTGGTTTCTACTCATAGTTTTATAAAAATTTGTAGTTTTACCTTAGATTAATAAGGCTTGCTTTGTGAGTTCTGAGAGTGCATTACAGTATCTTGTTTGCTGGGTCGGACTATGCGCAAATAAATGTTATGCGCGAAGGTCGCTGAATGCGGATGCCATTGCTCTATTAATTTCTATACCATTGGAGAAAACAAAGGATGAGTGTCGATTGGAATTGATCCATCGTGCCGAACTCACGGATCTCAAGGCCGCAGCGCTGATCAGTGATTGAAGTTCTTAGAAGCGGTCGTGAGTGTCGATAGCTGCTATAATCCCCGCAGCAACCGACTCGGATCTCATGACTTCCTTACCAGCAATTCGGCCGAGGAGGGTCGTGTAGGGGATAGGTGTTTGTGGCTCAGCTATGGTTTGCCCTTACTTTGCGGGTAGGTCTTGGGGAAGAAATACAGGAGAAATGTGCTTTGTTATGTGTTCTAATTTGTATAAAAGGGGCTACAGGTGTGGAACAGATTTAGGCATCGTAGTCTGGTCTGTTGTAATGGAAACTAACCTCGGATGAATGCTTGATGGAGACTATCTTGATTCTCCGACAAGTTCTTGTACGGGGTCGGCTGTACCCGCGTCCTTGCGCTGAAGTTGTTCTTTCCGTGGGTGTTTGAGTAGATAGAGTTGAGTATGTAGGTTTTGCCCTAATACGGTTCTAGCCTAGATGTAGAAGATGAATTGGTTGATATTGTAGGACCCACCACGTCGGCGTTGCGGGGATTTTTGATATTGAACAAGCTACCACTTGCTCGCGATTTAATTATTATTTTAATAATGGATATTACCTAGTTGTTTCTTTTGGTTTTGGTTGCGGTAGGAAATTCTGAATCGACACAGTCGAGATATTATCTTTCGGTTTTAGATGATAGTTTTGTTGCCTTTGTCTAATGTTGTTGATATTATGCAAATGCGGTTGTATATTTGTATCTTGGCGGAAGTCTGGTGTGACCTGAACGAATCTGAGGCTACATTGTTTAGGTTGAATAACCAAGGTTGCACATGTACTCCAGGTATGTGGCAGCAGCAGCGTTTCCATTACTATTCAGCGCATAGTAAGCTGGCGGTTATGTTTTGATTGGATCTCTGAGGAAGAAGATAAGTGAGTCTCATCGATATTTGAAAGCATTGGGACCCGAAGGCTGACAGAGCTCATTCATGTCCCATAGTGTTTGAATCTGTTTTTCGCTCTACTGAATTTGTGGAGCTCTCCATAACTTCACACAGTAGCTTCTCAGTTGCTCCAATCACCAAAGATCTTGTCTTATTCAATCTTTTTCAAGTTGGTTCTCTGAGTTGTAGTAAAGCTGTCGCCAGTACAGTACATTACGGAAGGCTTGAAGTAGAAATATAGTGATTGGTTTGTCATCATTCTACGTGAAATCGAAGCAGAGTCACTTTAAGAATAGGGACATCAAAATTGTGAGTACCTAGTTTACCGAAGAGTGCAATGAATTGTTTGTTTGTTTGCTCATGTTTCATTTTATATAAAATTATATATTCTTATATAGTACTCAGTTGCATTTCAGAATACAGTCTTGCATGGAAAATCTGAATTATTATATTGTTATGGTTGGTTTCTTCCGGTTCTATGAGATATATATACTAATAGCGTAAAATCTGATGTTTGTCATCAGCAGCGATTGTGTCATGTAAAGAAGAACGGTTATTCGTTGAACTTTACATTCTATGTGATAGATACGATTGGTAATAGGTTGAAGTCTCTGACTGATCGGTTTATGAATTCTGGTATAGTCAGTCGAAATCAGTACTATTATAGTATGTATAAGTACCCGAGCGATGTGGGTACTGATTACATTTATATTTATCTGACATGATGCAGCAAGCTGGTTGTATAGCATGCAATGGATACGTAAAGTGCGGTTACATATCATGAAATGGATGATTTTAATGCCTCTGTTAAACTTATTTTTTCTTTTTTTTTTGTATTTTTTTTTAAGGCATTTTGCAGTCTGGATGATCCTATTGCTGCCTTGCTTCCACCCGCTACTTTTGGCGGTTTTATAGGGTGTGGTAGCATAAGTGTTTTCATAATTATAATTAGCAGCCGCTACTACTAACATAAAAGCTCAGTCCTTACTATTCTGAACATTTTCTTGTATCTCCTATCACATCATCCATTTGAGAAACAACAACATCTTAAGTCTGAGAATATCCACTCTTCTTTACCGCAATCATCATCAATGGAGACGGGTTCTTAGATCTCTCTACGTTTGGATGCTCCGGTCCATTGGCGCGCTGTGTTTCACTCAGGCGTCATGCGTTTGCTAGAATGTCAGTGGTGTACCGGAGTATGCGCAATGCTATCCGTGGGGATGCAAGGTTTCCTTTAGATATGTGTCTCTTATACGACCACGATCCTAGTTCATAATGACATTCATGGCAGAAGAGGTATTCATTGACTTTAGATGGATTGCAACAAAAATGTTTGTGTCTTGTATTTCATAATAGAAAATTCGAAAATTCGCGGTATTGGCATCGGCGGTGCCACTGACGCTCCTTCCACAAAAGCATTGTACCTTGTACAGGTCGGACTGACGACAAGCAGGTTGGTTCCAATGGCAGATGGGTTCTGGTTGTTGAGGCAACACGGTGGTCTGCGCAACGTCTACACAGAGGCAGGAGATCCCTGTATCCGTTCGTAACGTTATCATCTGATGTTTCTTATATCGGTATGATTTGCTTTATAGGTTGTTGAAGATTGAGATAAGCGCTGAACCATACGGGTTGGAAACAAATGGAACTACTATGTCGCATAGCGTTGTTTGATAAGATGATTGCAATCATTGGTGGTAGTAAGGGGCGTCTTGTGGAGATCCTTGTGATGATTTCCTTGCACCGTCAAGGTATGTTGATGCCATTCTTACGGTGGTAGGATCTCGTTATTCTTGCGCGAGAGGATGTCCTGTTTGGGATCAACTTTGTAGATTATTTTGATTTACGTGCTTATAGTTTAATTTTTTCTTATTTTGCACTTATTTTATACTGTTTTTGCATCACGTTTTCTTGATTATATAGTATCCGATCTATCTTAATACGTTTAACCAAAAAAAAAGCATTGCGTCATCCTCGGGTGATGACATCCGGAAGATGTGACGGTAAATCTACATGATGGTATTCATGATGGCAACAACATTCTCCGCTTTTTATGGTTCCCTTTCTCCCAGGGCCATGTTTAACATATTTGGATTAATGTTAGAGTCATGGTGTAGACAGTGAAGGTAATCCGATTCAGTCAGCAGGAGGGAACTCTTGGTTACCCATCGATAGTTGCTCCATGTCTATAGAGATTCTTATGGTGATGACCTATCACACCAAATTGGAATTGAGCTTGAAGGTACGCAGGCACATCTTTGTTTCTTAGTACTTAGCTACCCGTTCCTTGGTCCTCCGAAATGGTGGTCTCGAATCGTCGCGGCTTGGTTTTCACATCGGTGTGTGTTTCTACGCTCCTGGCGTTTCCACCAATTACCTGACTGTTCAGTTAGTGTAGGATGTCACTCAATGGTGGAGTTAGCATTGGATCCCTCTTCGAATATCTGGTGGCTGGGGTGATATTGTGGAGTCTCCTATGTGGTTTGTTCCTACCGTGACAAATGGATTTGGATTTGGCTTTTAGATATGAATAAGTGTTCGAAAACTTTAGAAGTGTTGCTAGTGAAGTATTTTAAGTCAGTTATAATCTTGGTTGTTTTGTTTAAACCATGTGTTGAAGTTGTATTGAAATTTGTTTCAAGGATGTTTTATTCTTATTTGTACCTATGTCTCGGTTGTGGAGGAATCTTATAGCCAAGGCACTATTGTAAGCTTTAAACAGGTCTATTGGTTATTCAAAGGTGTTGTTGTTTTTAAGCGTTTGTTTATTTGTTTATGCGATCTTTACAGGTTTATTGGGTAGGTACATGTCGGCATGGTGGGTACATCTTGTTACCTTAAGACAAGCGGTCTGACACCAAACAAAACCATATAATAATAGGAAGCATATTAACATCTTTATCTGACACTTCTAAGCGAGATCATTAAGTATTCTTTGTGGCGGTTTACCAGCACGGCGGCCCTACGGCATCATCTGGATTTCGCATCTTGGTCCTTTAACACGCCATCTTCGGCGGGTCATCCTCTTACAGATCCTTTACCTTTGCAGCGCAATTTGCTCCTCGGTACGCCGCGACAACTATGGGCGTAACCCTTAAGCCATGGGTTATCTCCACGGTGAGATAAGCGGATCTCAGGAGCGATGCTTCAATGTAACAAATACATCTCCGGTTCCTCATATCTTCTCTTAGATGTGCACACTAATTCAAGACGAGAAAAGCAAATTGACACAAGATTGCCTTTGAGGTTTGGGGCTGATGCGGTGGAGCTTGCGTGAAGGACATAGTGATCATGGTCTGGTCGATTTTATCGGTGTGCTCTGTCGGTTGTTGATCTGTATCTTTGCATGTCTAGTGCTCGGTTATACAATTTTCACATACTGTTGGGACGATAAGCCTAACTAACCATTTGATCGTAGAATTTAATAATGGGAAGAGTATATTTGTACAGTACTGATATTTGATACATTAGATAGGATTGCAACACCACGAGAATGGTTTGTCCTAGTGGTTGAAGGTATTATGCATAGGTTGTGGTTCAACTCCTCTCATATCATTTATGTTGGGTAAGCTGTGTGTATGGATATAAGGTGATGTTGCGGTTTGTAACAACTATTGTTTGTTGGCAGTCGTGTGTCACATCATCTTCTATCCATTAGTTATCTTTTTTAATTATAACAAGTGATATAAACAGTTTCATTTACACAATGAAACATACCCATGCACCTCAAATAATCTGCTTGACGATATGTATTTGCTTTTCCCGGTATGGGGGCCTTAAGCCTGCATCCTCTATTTGAGGCTATTCTCTACCAGAACCGTCAGTTTTTACATAAACTAATATTTATACTTGTAGTTTCATTTTGTCATCAGGATCAGGGAAGCGAATATTATTTCAAGACAATCCAACTACTGCCTCCAGTGGCAGACTGCATCTGCGCCAAACACGTCGCTAAGTGAACTTTCGTTGCGATGATCGTATCCTCCCGGCACCTAACCTGCTTTGGTTTCAAAGTCCTTACCGCCTCTTGGGCGGTGCCACCGCGGAGCTGGTTGCGTAGCCTCTCCGCCACCGTAGTGC
Organism: Lolium rigidum; assembly: GCF_022539505.1. Lineage (NCBI taxonomy): Eukaryota > Viridiplantae > Streptophyta > Magnoliopsida > Poales > Poaceae > Lolium > Lolium rigidum. The sequence continues at coordinate 309,523,603 of NC_061514.1, forward strand.
CTCCAGCCTGGGCCACGGTTCCTCATTGAGCCCATTTGCGCTCTTCCTCCTCCTCCGCGCGCGTGGCGACGCCTCCTCATGATCGCGCCATCCCATGATGGCGGCGTCTTAACAAGCTTCCGCGTTGCACATGCGATGTTGCAGTATTGCGGCTTGCCAAACGCGCTTCATGATGATTGTATTGCGCCCATATCGTCCATTCCTAACGTGTGTAATTTAAGGATGTAGTTTCTATTTTTTCCCTCTAAGCCCGTCATCCCACGAATCAGACATTTTCCATTTCTATATTTGTTTTGCCCATTAATGAAGCTGAAGGTGGTGGATAATAGGCCTCAGGCGAGACGGCGCACTCCCATGGCATGGTTCATGTGCTTGAGTAGAATTTCCTGCTGTAGGCCAATGGAGGCCAGGAGAGGTTCCAGCCCGGCTGGGTGAAAATATCTCTCGGTGGCACTAATTTGCGATGGGTGGCTCATAAAATTTCCGTCTTGGGTGTGCATATCATTCACGCATATAGGCCAAGAGCGGCACATTGATGCCGTTGATTTTATTGAACAGAGGAAGCGGTTGATTTGAAAGAATTTCATCAAAATGTAACACCTTTTATAATGACATTGATAATAACATTATATTTTTATATATATATTCGTTATCACATAGATTCTTTATTTAACATATTATGATACATTGTAGCATGAATGTGTAGTACACCGGGTGTATTTTTTTGTTAACATTATAATCGTCTTAACATTTGTAAAAAATCATTATTTAGTATGATTTATTGCGGGATTCCTAAAGTGAAAGACGCTTTGATGGTCCTTCTACTGAAGCAGTGTGAACCTTGCTAGACATGGCCTAGTAAGTCAAGTGAAGCACATCTTTCGCCACAGTGCTACAGACACAACGGCGCGGGGAAAATAAAAGGCTTTTGGTGTAGTTATGATAATAATAATGAATAGCATAATTGCACACCCTTATTCGCAATTCCTTGCTCTGGTACCCTTTGCGTCTGCACGTCTAACCCAGTTATTGTTGATTAATCAGCTGTCAGTGTCAGTCCGATCACGTTATGAGGAATACAGTTGAGCGCTTGATGTGTTCCTCTGGAGTCATCGTCGCCACCTTGATCTTGTATAAAGAACCCCTAGGCGTCGTTTATAGGTATCAAAAACCTATGATTGAACCATTTTCTTCTCCCATCTTATGCTTTAAACAAATTGACACCGTATGACCGTTGAGCATCTCTCAATGGAAGGTCACAGCAACTTAAGGGCTGCAGCAATGGAGAAGTGGATCTATCGCGTATCGAAGATTTCACATGCGACAGTGATAACTAAAGATGGTGGTCTTGATTAGGTTCTTGATAAAGTGAAAGAATAAAGCAGAAACTGTCCGAGAGGATAAAACAACGTGTCACGAGCGGTTTTGCAGCTATGTGTTGCCAATGACATCATTCTTTTGGTGTCACATTAACACCATACAAGTTTTACCATCATTTACGAATTACTATCGTCTGTTCGCCTTTGGTTTGAATTTGTGAATATTTTGACCAACGAAGGTTCTATGTTTGATACCGAAAGTTCTTGATGGGAGATTTGGTTTTGGTGCAGCAGGTGATATGGATCGGAAGATGTTGATGCCCTTGCGAGTTCAATCTCGGAGTGTCGTTCGACAGGAAGATGATCAATATTCATAAACTAGATCCGGTTGTTAAGAATAGAGCTACATATATGATCATCAAATGCTGTGTTGGATGTTTGGAAAAAGGTAAATAAGAAAATAAGAGAGGAATACAGGCGGGCAAAATTAACGATCCAGGTCAAATATACGGCATGGATGCACGGCTATTTGAAATTTCCTGAAAACATGGGCAATCAAGGATTGATATTCTGGATATATGTACAATGTATATTTGTCTGTATCATTCATATGATTGGCATTTGTAATGTGTTTATACAGTGTCATTAATCATTGACATGACATTAATAACAGTTTAGGATATAGATTTTCTTTCGTATATAGCAATCTTTGGGTTCCCATTACAATGGTATTTACGCAGGTGGCTGCTGATAGAGTATGAGTGAGTTGCTTGTAAATTTTATTCGTTAAGGGCCTTAAGTATACCGGCTTTTGTTTGT
>NC_061514.1:309525840-309595139 GCF_022539505.1 Lolium rigidum
GGATCCCAAACAAGGACATCCCCTCCGGGTGCAAGAATAACGTAGATCCTACCACCGGTAAGAATGGCATCAACATACCTTGACGGTGCAAGGAAATCATTGCGAAGGATCCTCCATGCGCACGTCCCTACTACCACCACGCATGATTGCAATCATCTTATCAAACACTGCTATGACATAGTAGTTCCATTTGTTTCCAACCCTGTATGGTTCAGCAGTTATCTGAATCTTCAACAACTGCATGTGTGCCAAATCATACCGATACAAGAAAGGCCCATCGGGAGCGATGCCAACGTTACGAACGGATGGCGAGAGGGATCTCCTCGTCTCGTGTAGACGTTAGCGCAGACCACCGTGCTTGCTCCTGAACAACTGCAACCCATTCGCCATTGGAACCAACCCAGTGCTTGTCGCCTGGCCCGACCTGTGTACAAGGTACAAATGCTTTTGTGAAAGGAGCGTCTAGTGGCATCAGCGATGCGTCAATACCCTGCGAATTTTCGAATTTTCTATTATGAAATACAGTACACAAACATTTTGTTGCAATCCATCGAAAACAATGAATACCTCTTCAGTGCGATCAGCGGGCCATGAACTAGGATCAGAATGCAGCAGACACGGCGTTCCAAAAGGAAACCTTGCATCCTCACGGATAGCATTGCGCATACCTGGCATACCACGGGACATTCTAGCAACGGTGATGACGTCTGAGTGAGCGCTAATATGCGTCAATGGACCAGAAGTGATCTCAGAAACGAGAGACGAAGAACCCTGCTCCATTGATGATGATTGCAGGGAAGAAGAGTGGATATTCCTGTACGGCAGTATGTTGTTGTTTCTCAGCGGATGATGTGATAGAGATACAAGAAAATGTTCAGAATATAAGGACTGGAGTTGGCAGTTAGTAGTAGCGGTTGCTAATTATAGACCATGAAAAACACTTATGCGCCAACACCTATAAAACCGTCAAAAGTAGTGGGGGTGAAAGCAGTTACAGGGTTGAGGGGATCGTCCATCAATTCCAAAAATAAGTTTAATACAGAGCATTAAAATCATCCATTTCATGATATGTAACCGCACTTACGCATCCATTGCATGCTATGCAACCATACTTATGCATCATGCTGTACAACATAAATGTACCTATGCACCACATCGTTCGGTACTTATACATACTATGTAATAGTACTCGTGATTCTGATTGGACTATACTCCATAACTATAAACTGGGATCAGCTGTACTCTAACCTATTACCAACTGTACCTATCACATAGAACAGAAGAAACCAACGGAAACAATCTGGTTCTCCTCTACATGACACAACTGTCGTCGATTTAGTTGCAACACTGTACTCTACGCTATTAGTAACTATACATATCCCATAGAACCGAAGAAACCAACTATACCAACATAAACAATCTCGTACTCCTCTCCATGCAGCACCTGTACTCCTTTAAGTTGCAACGGAGTACTCCAGGCTATTAAGAATATATACCTTATATAAAATGAAACATGAGCAAAAACAAACAGAAACAATCTGCTGCTGCTCTTCGTAAATCAGGTGTACTCCCGTCAATTTCATTCCTGTACTCCGCCCTCTTAGCACCTGTACCTACACGAAAGAGAAATTATTTAATAAAACCAACAGTCACGATATTTCTACTCGTTTCCGTTGCACAGCTGTACTGATGACAGTTTTACCACAGAACCCGTAGATGAACCAACTTGAAAAAGATTAACAAGACAAGACTTTGGTGGATTGGAGCAACGGAGAAGCACAGGAAGTTATGGAGAGCTCCACACAATCTATATAGAGAGCGAAAACAGATTCCGAGGCGACGGATGGGACATGAATGAGCTCCCCACAGTCTTCAGTCCGGAACAGTTTTCGGAGCGACGGATGAGACTCGACGATTCCTCTCTCGAGGCAGATCCAACGGCACCATAGCAACTGCCGTTCCGCATTCGCGGCGAAAATACTAGCAACGTGTCACGCGTCCTGCCACATGCCACCGGAGGTACATGTGCAACCTTGGTTCAACCCTTACCAACAGTCTGTACCCGTGTTCGTGCCGCGCCTGTACTCGCGCATACAGCACAACCGTACTACATAATATCAACAACATTAGACATTAAAGAAAACAAAAACTATCATCTAAAACCAAAAAGATACAATATCTGATCTTCGTGCCGCATCTGTAATTTCCCCAGCTGCAACCAAAACCAAAAGAAACAACCTGGTAATAATATCCATTATTAAAATAATGAATTAAATCGCTAGAGTATAAGTGGTATTGTTCAGAATATCAAAAAATCCCGCAAAACGCTGACGTGGTGGGTCCCACAATATCAACCAATTCATCTTCTACATCTATATTAGAACTGTATTAGGGCAAAAACCTACATACTCAACTCTAATCTACTCAAACACCCACGGAAGAACTCAGCGCAAGGACGCGGTACAGGCCGACCCCGTACAAGAACTTGTCGGAGAATCAAGATAGTCTCCACTGCTACTCCATCCGAGGTTAGTTTCCCATTAAGCAACAGACTGCACTACGATGCCTAAATTCGTTGTCTCCACACCTGTATTCCTTTTATACAAATTAGAACACATAGACTGTGCGGCAGCTCCCATTTCTTCCCCCAGCACCGGTCCAGCAAAAAGTAAGGGCAAACCATAGCGAGCCGCCAAACACCTATCCTCTCTACACTCCACTCCTCCTCGTCGACCAGCGGTGAAGGAAGCTGTGGAGATCTGAGTTGTTGCTGCGGGGATTACAGTGGCTACTCTACTCACTCCGCCGACTCCGCCGGCAACCCTTCAATCCGCGACGGCGCGTGCCTTTAGAGATCTGTGAGTTCGGGCACAGTATGGATCAATTCCACCGATGGCTCATCCTTTAGTTTCTTCTCCAATGGTATAGAAATTAAGGAAGTAAATGGCATCTGCATCTAAAGCAGACCTTTCGTTATTAAATATTTATTTGCTTATTAGTCTGACTGTTGTAAACAGTATTAGCTCTGCAATGCACTCTGTAACTGCAGGTACAAGCCTTATTAATCTAAGGCAAAACTACAGCCTTATGTGTGTAACCATGAGTAGAAACCAAGGAAAATTTAAATAATAACTTTAACCCCCTGCACATATTGCCTTATCAATTTAGGACATAATTACAGCCTTATGTGTGAAAGTGCGCTATGGCACTCATCTTAACAAAATTAATTTAAGAATAGTTTCCATGATAAATTTAAACAGTTGCTTTCCTCCCATGCAGATTTTTGCATTTCAATTTCAGGAAGAATAGCAAATCTCCGGTATGACAAGTCAGCAGGAATCACCGTACTTGAATGAAGGTAATGTACAAACTTATCCCTCAATGCAAAAATGTGTTACTTTTATGATTCCTTTGAAGTCAAACCGGTTTATATTTAAAGCATATTAAAACAAAAAAATTCAAAGTTTCTAATATAAAAAAATTCTAGTACTCACCATCCGTGACAATGAGTTTAAGATTAACTAAAACGTCTCTACAACTAAAATGCGTCTATATAAAACTATAATAGCTTCAAACAATTATATTAAATTTTAAATACGATTTCCATGTATTAACCTTTGGATAGATGATTTCTACGATATTATTGCAGCCACTATAAATCATGAGGAAGCTCCAATTGCCCCACTAAACTTGAAGCCACTGGCTGTTGTGTTCCCAGAAGAACAAGACAACATAAATGCATTCAATGCAAATATACAGTCTGAAAGGAAAAATTGTGAAGCAAGAACGAGCGCAGATTCCTCTAAAAATATTGCGACAGCTGTCAGACCTCCTCCTCGCAGAAACATTTTGAATAGCCTTGCAGGAAGAAAGCACAAGAATATATCATCAGAGAAAGAGGCAGCAAGAATGGAAAAAGAGTCTAAAAACATGATAAAGAAAACTGCCGATATTGGTTCTAAAAGTCCAAGGAGAAGCAAACGATTGTCATGTACAAAAGAGACAGTAGTCACCAGCTCTAGCCAAAGTGCTCCAAATATCAATGAAGAAGAAAAAACACAGCCTACAAAATCTGCCAAAGAAGGAAAGAAATCAGAAAACACCGCCGCAATGAGAAAATCGTATCGCAATAGCAAACATCACGCTGAGCATGACGACAACGAAGAGAACAACACCAACGATGAAGAAATGATGAATACAACGAGGTAAATATGAGTATTTTCTTAGTACCTTAGATGCAAAATAAATGCATTTATTATATTGTTAAACATTTTTATCTAACACAATTGATTTTAATCATGCAGAACGTATCTGAAAATTCAGAAGATAAAAAAATAAAGGCAATAAACAGGAAAAGGCAAGAAGGATTGCAAAAAAGGCAAAAATAAATTTTATAGCCAGAACGATCAATAAGACAGTAAGATGCTCACTTAGACAGCTATTCACCTGTGTTGAAATATTGGAGGAACGGCATATAAAAAGGCTTCGGGATGCAGGTTTGGGTCCCTTGCTTGATAGCAAGATCAGGCAAAACATTAATATCCGACTTGCCTGCTTCCTCATGAATAGAATAGATCCAACAACCATGACTCTGAATCTAGGAGTAGCAAACAAAGTAATTGAGATTACTTCTTATGCTATCCATCTGCTTTTTGGACTGCCAGACGGTTCAAACACAACTCCTAGACCATCAGAAAGTGGCAACGACAAAACATTGCATGAGTTGAAGATTGAGCTTGGATTTAGAAAAAATGAGGATATGAATACTGATGACCTTCGCAAGCTCCTAAGGCTGTTGGTTAAAGACGAAGCAAACGACGATTTGGCTCTGAAAGTATTTGTGTTGATAATGTACATGAAATTCATATGCCCTGGAACAGCTGTCCATGTGTCAAGGGAGGCGGCAATGGTAAAAAATCTGGACATATCGAAGTTGAAGGACATGGATTTATGTCAGTTGCTTGTAGATGAGCTCAAGAGAGCAGTCATCCAGTACAGAAAATCTAAATCAAAATGGACTGCCCTGCCTGGCTGCATCATAGCACCGGCTTCGTTATATCTTGACTGTTGTATGAAACAAGGCCTTTCAGACCCGGACACAAGAACACCTCGTACACACTTCATGGATTATGAAAAACTAAAGAGCATCGCTGCAGCGGATCGTGCTAAAAAGGCGGGGAAGACCCCAATACCCGGATATTTGGAAACTTACTCGTAAGAAAATTTCAACGACCCTTTATCTTTTTTGTTAATTATATCTCGTACGCATAAGTTAATACAATGTTTTCATTTTCTCATCCTAACAGTGGAAAGCACCAAATGACATAGTTTACTACCAGAAAAGGAATCCACTGAAAAGAATGTATCCGCATCATGAAGACCAAATGATGTCGGCAAAGCGTACTTTCAGAGGATCAAGCATTCCAGCTGGTGGTTCCGTTGAAGAAGAAAACACCAGTGTATCAGAAGATACATTGGAACAGATTGACAACTTGCTGACTAGCGCATACGAACTATCACACAAAGTACCAACTACATTTGACCGCCTCAAAAATGTAACAGCTGCTGAAAACCAAGCAACTACTGTCAAAGAAATTTCTGACAACGAAGCTAAAGTTATAGAAAGTTTACAGAAGACAACATTTCATCTCAGAAAAACTTTTGCATTGTTCAAGAAAGCACAGGATGAACGTTGCAAGCAAATTCAGCAAGATGAAAGTGTAGCAAATAATGAGGTACGACAAAAGACATAATCACACTGGCAATTTTTTGTTGTGTTTGTTCAAATTTAACTAATCTAACTACTTATAGATCATAATTTTAAAGTTCCAAATACAACAATATAAGACTAATAAAGTTTAAATACAAAAAACCAGGTTGACAAAGAAGCTGCATCTCCAACTCAAGAAGGCACTGCAGAAAAAAAAAGAAGTGGAAAAAATGTGAGTTAACCTCAACTACATATGAGTTAACCTCAATTACAAATACAACAACCGTTTAAATTGTTTTTCTAACTTGTTAACATATCGTAACAGGTTGCGAAGTAACCTGCTTCTACAAAAGAAAGGATCCAGGTACAATCAAAAAATGAAGATAATACTAACTTGTTCATTGAATACAAAATAAAGTAATACTATTAAGTTGCTGTGGTGAATTTACAAAATAAATAATTTTTTCATAATAAACTTTTTATGTTATATATTTGATTTACAGGTGCAAGATGATGGCCCAAAGGAAGCATCAGAAAACTTTTACTTCTACAACTGAAGTGTGATAAACATCTGTACTAAGACGTTGCTTTGAACTACCTACAACTTTTTTAGTGTCTGTACTTTTGTAAACGTCTGCAAAGTTGAAACTCCGCAAACATATGATTGCATAACTTCCTGATTTGAACCAGTGATTACCAATGTGAAACAAGTGTACTCTTTTCGAACCATGTTGGTTGCATTGTACCTCGCAGAAGAAAAAAATATCAAAAACAAAAGATTGCAGCACAAATTTTTGCTCCTCTTGGTGCGGACGCTGTACTCGTATCTCCGTCACCATTGTACTCCACATTCCTTGCACATGTAACTCCGTCAGACAAAACAGAAATTGTTGCAGAGAAACAAAAAAAAAACACGGTTGGTACGAACGCTGTACTCGTCTCTCCGTCACATCTGTACTCCACAATCCTTCCACATGTACCTCCGCCAGACAAAACAGAAATTGTTGCAGAGAAACAAAAAAAAACACGGTTGCGTGTTCCCCTAGGTACGGACGCTATACTCGTCTCTACGTCACCTCTGTACTCCACAATCCTTGAACATGTACCTCCGCTAGACAAAACAGAAACTGTTGCAGAGAAACAAAGAGAAACACGGACCCCTGCTCCCCTTGGTGCGGACACTATACTCGTCTCTCCGTCACCTCCGTACTCCACAATCCTTGCACATGTACCTGCGTTAGACAAAAACGGAAAATCACAAAGGGAAACACGGTACCGTGCTCCTCACTGTGCGGATGATGTACTCGTTTCTCCCTCACATTTGTACTCCACAAGCCTTGCACCTGTACCTGCGCTAGACAAAACGGAAAATCACAAAGGGAAACACGGTACCGTGCTCCTCACCGTGCGGATGCTGTACTCGTCTCTACCTCACATCTGTACTCCACAAGCCTTGCACCTGTATTTGCGCTAGACAAAAATGAAAATCATCCAGAGAAACACAGAACGTGCTCCTCTTGATGCAGACGCTGTACTCGTTTCTCCCTCACCTCCGTACCAACCAAGCCATGCACCTGTAACTACAATAGACAAAAACGGGAATAATCCAGAGAAACAAAGAGAAACAAGGTCAAGTGCTCCTCTTAGTGAAGACGCTGTACTCGTATTTCCGCCACCGCTGTACTGTATAAGCCTTGCACTTGTACCTGCGCTGAAGAAGAAGGAATTTTTTCTTATTCCCATTCGTACCCGCGCTATTGTCTTTCATATTATTATCTTTTTGAGAACAATCCCATCCACACATCGGAAACTAATGAACCACAACATCCACAGCATGCTGGAACAATATAATATATGTAAAAGGCACTGGACGACAAAACCCCGCACTAGGTCCCGTATGTCATAGAGGTAGAATAGGATAAGTGTAAAAGAGAGTGGACGACAAGACCTCACAGTAGCTCCCGGATGTAATAGTGGCAGAATAGAATAAACATAAAAGAGACTGGACGATAATGCCCCCAAGTAGGTCCCAAATGTATAGAGGCATAATCGAATAAATATAAAAGTGAATGGACAATAACACCCCGAAATAGGTCAGAAATGTCTTTGGGTAGAAACCACACCAAAACTACTCTACTTGGCTTCTAAAATCAACAGTTCCACACCAACCGCTTTGCAAGAATCCACCTCCTTATCCAAAACAGGAAAAGAAAGCAACAACAGCAAGGGAGCATCGCCGGCATCTCCATCACAGCACACCAGCTGCATTTCAGAAAACTATCCAAGGTTTCGGATCATTGGTATGTATATCTCCAAAACTTATAGATTCGGTGGAAACTCTATGTTCTAAATAGATCAGTCGCATACCACAATAACGCAGAAAACAGATCTAGGGTCTACTGGAAAACAGTCTCACTACGCTTTCTTTTTCCACCTCGTGAAATCAAGCACCAATTTGAAGTTCCGCCGATGGATCTACTAGGAAAAAACATTACACACATACATCATAGTACATTCAAAACAATAAATGTCGGCATACATAGAGGGATCTATAAGTCTATCAAATTTTAGTTCCAGGTCAGCCAAGAAAACAAGATTAAATGATTAGTATAGGTCAAGAAAAGTATATTCTTTGCTAAACTGAAAATGAAATGAAAACCTGGCTTCCAAAATGCTACAAATGAAATGAATACATGTATTCATTTCAAAATGCTACAAATGAAATGAAAACCTGGCTTCCAAACGACTTCTAAGTATAAATCACATGAACTTCATTATCAAGTCAAACTAAATTTAAAAAAAACTACTTATCTCCAAAATGTATTTGTTTACATTCGTGCATAATCTGTAGTTATCTGATCTCCAAAATGTATTGCAAGCATATGTAATTTGATGGTTACCTTTTCTGTTCTACATAGAAAATGCTTACAAGGCTGCAGCAGGAAGCACACTACAGGGCAAAGAAGTACGGATATTTGTGCAGCAACTGTCCAATATGCGACGCTGTACCAGGTTTGAAATAATCAAATTCAATGCTTTGCAGCACACAAAAATATTTTACTCATCCCGTGCAATAAAAATTGACCTAATTTTATTTAAATTTCAATGCATCTGCACTATATGATTTACAATTAATGTATTGATAATTGAAATGTCATGTTTAGGAAACACACCTTGCAAAAATGCAAGAGGATGCGCAATACAGGGTACAAGTGCACAGACAGTTGTACAAAAGCTGTCCAATATGCGATGTCGACCCTCATAACCAGGTTTCAAATATCCAAATTTAATGCTTCGTCGTATACTATATGATTTACATTGAATGCATTAATAATTCAAATGTCATCTTTAGGAAACACAGCTCGAAAGAATTCAAGAGGCCGGGCAATCCAGCGAAGAGAAGACTGGATCCTTGTGCAAGAGCTGTTCAATATGCGGCATCGACCCTCATAACCAGGTTTTAGAAAATTTATTTAATTTTATTTAAATCTCAATTTTCGATCAAAACTCCCACATGATCCACAATCAATGAAACGTCATATTTAGGAAATTCACGCAACAAGTAATCAGGCTCCAAGAAACACCGCCACTGAAAAGAGCCAAAGCGACGATGAAAGTGAGGACATCACAGACAAAGGTGTTGACACAGATATTGATGAAAGTTATGCACAGTTCCTGTCAATTATGGGAAAAATAACTGTTAGAGGTACAAATACTAGCAACTAAAAAAGCAAACATTACAGTCAATATATAGTTTTCAATGAAAAATTTATAATACCTCTTGATTGTAGGACCTGGACTGTATGGAGACGAAAATTTTGACGAAGCATGCGTCTTTGGAAACCACGTGGAGATGAATTACACTCAAGAAGTCATCACGAACCAGACACCAGCTATTAAACATTATATTTGCACCATGCCTAAATCATTTGTTACAGGAGGCATATGTAAGATGGTAAGTTTATCGGAGTTTTTCTAAGTCTATCTCGTCAATTATATAAAATACTTAGTGTCTTCATGACAAGAAACTTCTGACATAGTGTACCACAAAACTAATAATGGTTCGTTAATATCTTTTTAGAAATTTTCAGAAGAATTCACTAATGAACACATTCGGGGATTCATACAAGAACCGGTTAAAGTTGCTGTCAGCTGCACATCGGGAGACATTACAATGTATGCTACCATGAAGATGGATAAGAATGGGAAAGCTATAATAAAGAAAGGTTTCCTAGATATAGTTGAAGAATTTTACCTGAAAGAAGGAGACATTTGCTCATTTAGTTTCAAAGATGAAAGAGGATCTCCATTCTTACATGGCAGTGCCTGGCTCAAGCTTGTCATAACAAAGCTACAAACTGAGGCGTAAGTTAAAATAAGTACAATGTGTCAATACTGAAACAATGTGAACCACGCAACGAATTACGTACAAGTATTTGTATTTGGTTATTAGTCAATGGTAGTGTCAATGTGCCTGGCTCAATGCTAGATTTCCGTCAATATTTTATATGTAATATTTGAGAAACTCCTCGAATTTATTGACACTGTAATGTTAATGCTAGTGTCATATGACTGAAATTCATTTGCTGCGAACTGTACTCGACTAGTCATCACCGCTGTACTCGACAAGCCTTTGCACCTGTAACTACGCTAGAGAAAAAGGAAAGAGACACAGTCCTGTACTCCTCTTCCTACATAAGTTGTACTCGACACCCGGTCACCGCTGTACTCGACACGCTATTACACCTGTACCTCGGCTAAAGAAAACGGAAAGAGGCAACATCATGTACTCCTCTTGGTGCGAAACATGTACTCGGTTCGCCATCGCCGCTGTACTTAACACGCATTTTGATGCGAAACCACTAGCCATCATCGCCGTACTCCTTTGAACATGTACCTACGCTAGAGAAAACGGAAATCTTTCCAGATAATCAAAAGAGAAACACAGTACCGTGTTCCTCTTCCTACCTAGGCTGTACTCGTCTCTACGTCATTCTTGTACTCCACACCCCTTCGATCATGTACCTGCGCTAGAGAAAACGGAAATCTTTCAAGAGAAACAAACAAAGAAACGACCTCGTACTCCTCTTGGTTCCGACGCCGTACTCATTCATACGTCGCAGATGTACTTCACAACCCTTCGAACATGTATCTGCGATAGAGAAAACGGAAATCTATACAGAGAAACGACCTCGTACTCCTTTTGGTTCCGACACTGTACTCGTGTCTACCTCTCGGATGTACTTCACAAGCCTTGCACATGTACCTGCGCTTCAGAAAACGGAGATCTTTCCAGATAAATCAAAAGAGAAACACAGTACCGTGCTCCTCTTCCTACCTAGGCTGTACTCGTCTCTACGCCGTGCTTGTACCTCACACCCTTTCGAACATGTACCTACGCTAGAGAAAACGGAAATCTTTCCAGATAAATCAAAAGAGAAACACAGTACCGTGCTCCTCTTCCTACCTAGGCTGTACTCGTCTCTACGTCATTATTGTACTTCGCAACCCTTCGAACATTTTTTTAGATTCACAGGGAGACACCTCCCCGGTTCCATTTCATATGATAAAATGAAACCACAATGTCAACACACACCCCGCTCACAGCGTTTTAAACCACACCTGGAACAGGGCCAAGCCTACCGCCCAAAACAAAAGCCACAAACATCTCAAAAGCCACCAGATAAAGCTAAGTCCAGCAACTAAACCACTCCACCAACAAACTATCACGGCAACAGCTAAGAAGCAAAACTAGAGCTATTACACACCACGAGCTGACCCTTTTTCACAGCACAACATGAACTGAAGCATCTTCCTCCGGGTTCTCTTTCATCAGTTTGTCCTTCATTTCCATGTTCATCATTTCCATCTGAAGGATGAGGAGGTGGGTGAGGAGGATCCTCAGCCACCCCAACTGCAGGTTCTCCTTCTGCTTCAAACAGCAACTGATGAAACTTTCCTTGAAAATGAAAGGGCCTGCCAGCAGGAATTCTAGTTGCATCTCTACATTTTATCTTGACCCTAACCACCTCAGCACAATCTCTAAAAACACTCATCCAGTCTATCTCCTCCAGGATGCCACATACAGAAACAGCTTGAGCAATACAGTTCCATTCACACCAAGGGGGTTGTAACCCATGGATTTTCATCCATGTCTCTCGCATCACAGCCACAGGATCAGGATCATCATCCCAAGCCTCCACTTTCACCCAAACACCAGGTTTTGTCAAACCAAATCTGGGATACCCAATCACCTGATCCACTGGGAGATGTGGTGGAAACTTGACCAGATAGGACCATTGAGTAAGCTCCCTGATCTGCCAAGGACAATTTGTCCTATATATCCCAGCAAACTCTTTAGCTAGCTCTGCTTTGGTTATGTTCCCCTCCTCTATCAGCACCAAGCCACAGTTTTTGGTAGTAGCAACAGGATTCATCACAACCTCAGGGATCTCAATGTGGAAGAATCCCAGGCCATTTGCTGCACTTCCAATATACTTAGCTACCTGAGGAGGCCTTTTGACCACTGGACAACCCTCAACAGCATGGTTGGTTGTCTTGCAGATAAAACAAAAGGCCTTCTTCTCACAAGACTGCTTGAAATGCCCAGGCTCTCCACATTCAAGGCAGATGGTGTCCACATAGGACATTTGATTTGGAATCACCTGAGCAGATTCCCCACTCCCTCCACTTTTCTTTTTCTGCAACTGCTTGGGTTCTCCACTTTTTCCTTTAGCAGCATTCACACTCTCTGCATTCTGATTGTTCTGAGAGAAATCTTCAGGGTTTGGAGCAATCCATTGATTGGATGGATACCCAAACTGCTGTGGAGGGAATTGAGGATATGTACCCTGGAAAGCCCAACGGGGAGGCATCCTGATACGTCCAATTTGCATCACTATTTTATATCATAATTTGCTGTTATTCATTGATATATTTCATATTGGGACACAATACTTATGTTATTTCATCTATTTTGCATGTTTCATCATTATTGGAGGATCAAGCACCGGAGCCAGGATTCTGCTGGAAAAAGCACCGTCAGAACGCAATATTTCGGAAGATCAACTATGGAAGGAAATTATACCAAAAATCCTATTTTTCAAGATGACGAAGGAAGCCAGAAGGAGGAGCCGGGAGGACCCGGGGTGGGCCCACACCCTAGGGCGGCGCGGCCCATGGCCCGGCCGCGCCGCCATGTGGTGTGGGGGCCCACAGCCCCTTTCGCCTCCTTTTCTTCGCGAAATCCTTCGTCCCGAAAACCTAAGCCACGAGAGGGTACCTCGCGAAGAGTTACAGCCGCCTCGCGGGGCGGAGAACACCAGAGAGAAAAGAGCTCTTCGGCGGGCAGGAATCCGCCGGGGAAATTCCCTCCGGGAGGGGGAAATCGACGCCATCGTCACCGTCATCGAGCTGGACATCATCTCCATCCCCATCATCATCATCTCCACCATCATCACCGCCGTCTCCACCGCTGGACGCCGTCACCGCCGTAGCAATTTGGGTTTGATCTTGATTGTTTGATAAGGGAAACTCTCCCGGTATCGATCTCTACTTGTTGTTGATGCTATTGAGTGAAACCATTGAACCAAGTTTATGTTCAGATTGTTATTCATCATCATATCACCTCTCGATCATGTTCCATATGATGTCTCGTGAGTAGTTCGTTTAGTTCTTGAGGACATGGGTGAAGTCTAAATGTTAGTAGTGAACTATGGTTGAGTAATATTCAATGGTATGATATTTAAGTTGTGGTGTTATTCTTCTAGTGGTGTCATGTGAACGTCGACTACATGACACTTCACCATTTATGGGCCTAGGGGAATGCATCTTGTATTCGTTTGCCAATTGCGGGGTTGCCGGAGTGACGTAAACCTAAACCCCCGTTGGTATATCGATGCGGGAGGGATAGCAGGATCTCAGAGTTTAAGGCTGTGGTTAGATTTATTCTTAATTACTTTCTTGTAGTTGCGGATGCTTGCAAGGGGTATAATCACAAGTATGTATTAGTCCTAGGAAGGGCGGTACATTAGCATAGGTTCACCCACACAACACTTATCATAACAATGAAGATTATTTAGCCGTATGTAGCGAAAGCACTAGACTAAAATCCCGTGTGTCCTCGAGAACGTTTGGTCATTATAAGTAAACAAACCGGCTTGTCCTTTGTGCTAAAAGGATTGGGCCACTCGCTGCAATTGTTACTCTCGCACTTTACTTACTCGTACTTTATTCAACCGTTACATCAAAACCCCCTGAATACTTGTCTGTGAGCATTTACAGTGAATCCTTCATCGAAACTGCTTGTCAACACCTTCTGCTCCTCGTTGGGATCGACATTCTTACTTATCGAAAATACTACGATACACCCCCTATACTTGTGGGTCATCACATCCCTCCAGGCACAAACCCATATGGTTGAGGAGGGAAAGGAAAACCACCTTGGTTCTGGAAATCCTGGAAAGGTTGCTGCTGCTGCTGTTGGGGATTCTAGTTGAACTGGTTGCTCTGTTGCTGTCGATTCCAGTTGTCACCTCCTCCTCCACCAGAGCCTCTTCCCCTGTTTCTCCCACCACGGCCCCGATCAGCCATGGCTCGCTCCTCTACCTCTAGATCTACAAACTCACACTCTTCAGCCCCCAAATAGCATAGAGCTGGTCTCTCTGGTGGCAATGGCGGCGGGGAGGGAGAGCTACGAACCCTAGAGCGAAGAGAGGGATTTATATATGCCTCTCCCCTCTTTTGTGACTTGGCCAGATGCTGTGGCATATTCCAGAGTTGCTCAAAAAGCAGCTCGATCTCTTTATCCTCCATGTCCAAGCTTTTTGACCCGGTCCACTGCGCCATGGACAAGCTTCTGGAACCTACCACCATATCCACTTTCTCCCCTTTCCCGCCAAAACTCAGAGCACCAGTCCCTATCAAGCTTCGGACGCCTCGCAATCTTCTACTAGCAGATTCAACAGCTGCGCATGATGATTGAGAATCAGCAGTGCATGCGCCGCCTTCAACTCTGATGCTGCCAGCCCCAGCGGCCGAGGCCTCTTGTTCCAGTGCGGAGGAAGCTGTGTTTGAGCTTGCTGGACTGCCAAATCGAAAGGGGACAGTTCCTTCGCCGGCAAAATCCACTCCTCCGGGCGCCGCTTGTTTCCCGGCAAGCTCTGTGCCGTGTCCTTGAACTCCAGATCCCTCTGCACCGCTTCCTGTATCACTACGAACCTCGGACCAGGCTTCTGCCCCTTCAACGGCGCCTTCAGCGCCAGAGCCACATCCGCGACGTCTGATGCTACTTGCGCCGCCTGGAGCTTCGAACCCCGCCGTTGTCCCGAGGAAGGTGAGGTCGGAATCAACGGCGATTGGCCCAAACGAGCCCACGCAGAAGCTGAAGCCCCCGCGCCGAGGCGATTGAACTCCATTCTCACCTTGCATTCGGCACGGCGACCTCTGCCTCGCCATTGTCGATCTAGCTTGCGCACCCGCAGCGCCCTCGCGAGATCCCACCTCCTCTTCCATGCCTCCGACACCACACTCCCACCACCACGGCTTCTCCTCCACCTCCTCTCCCCCTCATCCGCGCAGATCGCCAGCGTCAGCCTCCGATTTGCCCTGGATTTCGGTAGGAATCTAGCTATCGGCGGTGAGCTCGAAGTGGAAGGGACTGGTGAAGTTGTGGAGGCAAGTGGCAAGGGCAGATGCTCGCGTGACGCGTGTAGAGGCGCCCTCCACAGCCCTGGCCCGCCATGGACGCGGATCGAGGTGATCCCGCCGTGAACAGGACCTCGCAACCCTTCGAACATGTACTTGCGCTAGACAAAACGGAAATCTTTCCAGATAAATCAAAAGAGAAACACAGTACCGTGCTCCTCTTCCTACCTAGGTTGTACTCGTCTCTACGACGAGGATGTACTTCACGCCCCTTCGAACATGTACCTACACTAGAGAAAACGGAAATCTTTCCAGATAAATCAAAAGAGAAACAAAGTACCGTGCTCCTCTTCCTACCTAGGCTGTACTCGTCTCTACGTCATCCTTGTACTTCGCAACCATTCGAACATGTACCTGCGCTAGACAAAACAGAAATCTTTCAAGAGGAACAAACAAAGAAACGACCTCGTACTCCTCTTGGTTCCGTTGTCGTACTCGTTCATACGTCGCAGATGTACTTCACAACCCTTCGAACATGTATCCGCGCTAGAGAAAACGGAAATCTTTTAAGATAATCAAAACGAAACACAAGACCGTGATCCTCTTCCTACCTAGCCTCGTACTCGTCTCTACGTCATTCTTGTACTCCACACCCCTTCGATCATGTACACGTGCTAGAGAAAACGGAAGTCTTTCAAGAGAAACAAACAAAGAAACGACCTCGTACTCCTCTTGGTTCCGACGCCGTACTCATTCATACGTCGCAGATGTACTTCACAACCCTTCGAACATGTATCTGCGCTAGAGAAAACGGAAATCTATACAGAGAAACGACCTCGTACTCCTTTTGGTTCTGACACTGTACTCGTGTCTACCTCTCGGATGTACTTCACAAGCCTTGCACATGTACCTACGCTTCAGAAAACGGAGATCTTTCCAGATAAATCAAAAAAGAAACACAGTACCGTGCTCCTCTTCCTACCTGGGTTGTACTCGTCTCTACGTTATTCTTGTACTTCACGCCCCTTCGAACATGTACCTACACTAGAGAAAACGTAGATCTTTCCAGATAAATCAAAAGAGAAACACAGTACCGTGCTCCTCTTCCTACCTAGGCTGTACTCGTCTCTACGACGAGGATGTACTTCACGCTCCTTCGAACATGTACCTACACTAGAGAAAACGGAAATCTTTCCAGATAAATCAAAAGAGAAACAAAGTACCGTGCTCCTCTTCCTACCTAGGCTGTACTCGTCTCTACGTCATCCTTGTACTTCGCAACCCTTCGAACATGTACCTGCGATAGAGAAAACGGAAATCTTTCAAGAGGAACAAACAAAGAAACGACATCGTACTCTTCTTGGTTCTGACGCTGTACTCGTCTCTGCGTCGCGAATGTATTTCACAAGCCTTTGCACATGTACCTGCGCTAGAGAAAACGAAAATCTTTCCAGACAATAAAAGAGAAAATCAAACGGAAATATTTCCATAGAATAACAGACCTGTACTCGCCTAGCCATCATCGCCGTACCCGACGCCCCTTCGAACATGTACCTGCGATAGAGGAAACGGAACCTGTACCTGCGATAAATCAAAAGAGAAATACAGTACCGTGCTCCTCTTCCTAACTAACATGTACTCGTCTCTACGTCGGGGATGTACTCCACACAACTTCGAACATGTACCTGTGATAGAGGAAACGGAAATCTTTCCAGATAAATCAAAAGAGAAATACAGTACCGTGCTCCTCTTCCGAACTAACCTGTACTCGTCTCTACGTCGGGGATGTACTTCACACAACTTCGAACATGTACCTACGATAGAGGAAACGGAAACCTTTCCAGATAAATCAAAAGAGAAATACAGTACCATGCTCCTCTTCCTAACTAGGTTGTACTCGTCTATACGTCATTCTTGTACTTCGCAACCATTCGAACATGTACCTGCGCTAGAGAAAACGGAAATCTTTCCAGATAAATCAAAAGAGAAAACGGAAATCTTTCCAAAAGAATAAAAGAGAAAACGGAAAACTTTCCAAAAGAAAATAATAAAAAAATAGAAAAAAAACAACAGTTTGATGCGCCGAAGGCGCCTTGATACGAGGCGAAGCCGAGCCGTAGCAATCGCTTGGACGTATGGGGGTAACGACAAACGGGGACAACGACATATGTATGCCATTCATTATGTTTATTAATGTTTGATGCGCCGAAGGCGCCTTGATACGAGGCGAAGCCGAGCCGTAGCAATCGCTTCGACATATGGGGGTAACGACAAACGGGGACAACGACATATGTATGTCATTCATTATGTTTATTAATGTTTGATGCGCCGAAGGCGCCTTGATACGAGGCGAAGCCGAGCCATAGCAATCGCTTCGACATATGTCTTCTTGTAGCACTCTTTTGGAATTTAAAAAAAAAATTGTAATTTGAAAGTGCTACCTCCCTCCCATTAATTCCCTAGAAAACTCACAGCCCGGAAATACAAAGGGAAAAAGCCAAAAAGGAAGTCCCGCCCAATTTTTTGAAAACATACTGCGCGCGTAAAGGGAAAAAGAAGCTTAACGGGTCGCATATTGTTAACGGGTCTACCGGAGCGTAAAGGGAAAAAACAAAACCCGGAAAACGATTCACGTGTTTTCCGGGGACACGTTCCGCGCGCGACACGTGTTGTCGCGAGAGAGCGCGCGCGGGATTGGTTTTTCCCTTCTCAGAGGTCGGTCTCTACGTAACGATACCCATTTATATAGAGTGGTTTCTTCTGGGGAAACGCTGCTGTTCCCCCGGGGGATTACGTCTTGGATCCAGTGGCGAAGGACGAAAAAAATTTGAGGTCGGGCAAAATTTTAAACGTAAAAAAAGGACGCAAAATACTAAACTATCTTGGCACATTAATAGTTTATATTATGGTAAGCATAGTCACTAAATACTGTGGTAATAACAACATGTTCAAATATAAGTAAAACCTATAAACGTACCGATAATGAAGATTTAATGTCTTCTAGAAGTTCCAGGCAATGGCAAAGCTCTACCTTCCTTTTGAAAATCTTTTTTAATTTCACCAAGATCAAGACTTTTAAATATACCTCGCTCGATGTAGCACACCATCAAATCATTAAGACAACCATCGGACATCTTGTTGCGCAACTCTGTCTTGATAATCTTCATAGCTGAGAATGCAATTTCAACTATTGCCGTCCCCACCGGTAAAAGCATTGCCAACTTAATAAGGCGGTAAACTGTAGGAAACATGATGTGCCTTTCAAGTTCAACCATCTTTTTAGCTAGGCTTGCAATGTCAAGACAAACTCTGGAATCTTCAACCCTCTTCATATGAATAAGGAATAGCTTATGGAAGTCTTCTATATGATCTCGCTCATAATCAGAGAAATCATCACGATAAATCTACGTAAGACGAGCAAAATTATTCACACTGAACCTAGAAAATGAATCTCTTGGAATCTGCAATTGAAAACATAAAATACATTAATAGTTTTCCCATGTTACCGATCTTACAATTCAGAAATTTAAACTTTATCCAATTGACAAAAAAAATCTACAATTGTACCTCTCCCTTTAGCTGCAGCGTTCTTCTCTTTCTTATCCATCTGGTAGATAACCTAGACCGGCGCCGGGTGATCTCCACAGGGCTAGGGACGTGCTGGCGGGCAGGGAAATTTAGAGGGATCCGGTTCGGAGGAAGCCGCCAGGGCAGGACGTCGGGCGGCGGCGCGGCGCAGTGAATGACGATGAGGCCGGAGTGCCGTATCCCGTCGCAGCGCGCCTACTCCCGTGATCGCGTCCAAGATGAGGCGCAGGTGGTTTTCTTGGAGCACGCGACCGCGACTCCATTCCGTATCCGTATACAATCCCTGCCCATCCCTTCGATCGTCCTACGACCTGGCTAGGCCCATTCGGTATACACGCGCACATGCAGCCCAGCTAGCTACATAGCAGCACAACAATCCATTCAGCCCATTTCCTATCGACAGCAACATAGCAACACTGGAAACGGACAGAATTTGTACAAAACTGATTGTATGTTTATAGATGCATATATATATGCGATTTTTTGCAAAAAATCAAGGTAGGGCAGCTGCCATACCTTGCCCAAAGGGGAGCTCCGCCCCTGCTTGGATCGTCCGGGTCCATCCGCGGACGCGTGTCCTGCGACCGACCACCACGTGCCCAGGTGAGGCCCACCTTATCGTCTGTGGAGAATTTTCCTCCGTTCGTTCCCCATCTCCTCCCCACCGCGCACTCTTCTTCTCCGCACGAGCAGGACGACAACCTGGAGTTCTGCTCCGTCCCCCGCGCCGCTGGCCCGCCTGGCCGGCCCAGCTCTCTTCCTCCCCGCCGGTAGGGCGACGCGCCGCCACCGGGCTCATGGCCGGCCTCCGCGCCGCCGCCATCGGTGCGTTCCAAGCCGGCGCGCCTCCCTCTCAACCTCATCTCTGCTCGCCTAGCTCCGGCCACCCCCTCTCAACCTCGGAGGAATTCTATCTCCGCCGCCGCCGCTACAAGTCGTCGGCGATCGTCGCTACAATCGTCCGTCCGCCTTGCTACAATTGCTTGTGCGCCCCGCTACAAATGGCCGGCGGCGCTGCTACAAGCTACGGGTGGTGATGCTACGAGTGGCCGGCGGCGCCGCTACAATCACCCGTCAAGGCTCGCTACAAGTTATCGGCGGCGGCCGCTACGGTCGACCGTCGAGGCTGCTACGAGGGGCCGGCAGCGCTGCTACAATCGTCGGTCGAGGCTGCTACAAGCTACCGGCGGCGCTGCTACGAGTGGCCGGCGGCGCTGCTACAAGTTGTCGGTGGCGCTGCTACGGAAGGCCGCCATGGCTGCTACACAAGGTCGTTGTCGTTGCTACAAACGGCGCCGACGCTGCTACAAGTGGTCTTCTCCGACGGCGTCCTTCCCGGTGGCGTCTACTCGGCTGCGTCCACTCCGGCGTCGTCCACTCCGGCGGCGTACTCCCCGGTGGCGTCCACTCCCAGCCATGGCTTTCAGATGCGATGCAAGCTGGGGCATGTGGATGGCGGGGACCACCCACGTGGTGGAGAAAAGTCTCCCGTGCATGATGGACATCGGACGGACGCGCGCGATCCGTTGACTCGATCAGACGGCTGGCGACCCGGGGGATCTGCTTTCGGATCCCCCGGGGGACGCTCAGCACTGCCCTTTCTTCTGGGCCGATTGTTTGCTGTGAGGCTATATCCTTTATGGGCCATAGCACGGCCCAGCAGCGACCGTGACAAAATGGTCTGACATCTGATGATTCCGTTGTCATCTTCCTCAACTAGCCATGTCGTCCCAACTGCCGGCGGCGGCGGAATCTCCGCCACCCGCTCCGACCACCATATTCACCATCGGCGACGACCTCCTCCTGGAGATCTTCGTCCGGCTCCCCTCCCTCGCGACCCTCGTCCGCGCCGCCTTCGCCTGCCGCAGCTTCCTCCACGCCGTCCGTTCGTTCCCCACCTTCCGCCCCAGGTTCCGTGCGCTCCACCCGCCACCCCTCATCGGCCTCTTCCTCATGCACCGCGTCGGGGACATCCCTTCTTTCGCCCCCCTCCGCGGCCGCGCCGATCCGGACCAAGCCGCCCTCATCCGCGGCTCCGATTTCTTCCTCACCCGCCTCCCGGACGACCAAGGCTTCTGGAACATCGACGACTGCCGCGACGGGTACCTTCTTCTCCACAACTGGCAAAACAGGGTGTTAGCCGCCTACAGCCCCCTCGACGGGGTGCTGCATCGGATCCCCTCGCCACCGGAGGCGGTCCGCGAGCTCTATATTCTGTCCTCCCCCGAAGAACGCCATGGGTCGTTCCGCCTTGTCTGCATCCATGCGGACGGCTTGAAGGTGCGTCCAGTTGTGTTCTCATCGGACACCGGGGAGTGGCAGGTTCTACCGTGGACGGAGGCTGCGACGATCAACAAGGACCACCCCGAGGACGACAAGCACTGCCTCTCGCCATATATCCCTTAGTCTAAGGTTGCAAAGCCGATTGGATGTTCTTTTAGTGTATTCCCTTGATCACATTGTTGCAAATACAAATATCATTCTTGGCATCGTTATATATACCACTAAAAACTTGTCTAGGAATTATTATGATCTGTTGACAAACAAGATTTCTTATTTAACTGGGAGAGCATTGTTTCTCATATAATTTTACAAGCAAGACAGTAATGCTATAAAATTGAAAGAGAATACCATCCTGTAAACGTTCTTCCAGAAATGTGGGGATGGTGGAGCAGTGAAGACAGACTCGTGCAGTGTCAAGTCCTACTCGTCTCATCTGACAAACAAAATTGTTGTGCTCCCTTTTTGATGCCACTTAGCTCTTTGCTGCATTCCTTGGTGTTCATCAGTGTAGCATCCACAATTTTAGGCTGTATTATGGAAGAAGGCTCATTTTCAATCTTTGTGTGGATGATGTTTTTGGGTCAGCGATAAGTATAATTTCTTGACTATCAGATTTGGGCTCCTGGTCAAACCTCCACTATTTGACAATTTAGGTTCCCAACTTTTCTCATAAAAGCATAACTGGATCATTGTATTTATGTTAACAACAAGATTACACAACACCTAGCTATCCGGTGATGTCCAGTAACAACAAGAAAAAGGCCCGTTAACAGAAAATTGATTAAGTACATAAAAATCATAGCAATGATTATTTTAAGGATAATATTAATAAAGCAAATACTTGTAAGGATAGTATTGCTAGGTTAACTACATAATGTCCAGTAAAACCATTTAACAGAAGCAAAATACAGACACGAATAAGCGATAGTAATGGTAAATAAAAGCAATGATTATTAGATAGAGACAAAAGATAACAAATTAAGCGAAGAAAGAATACCAGGATTAATAAGCTAAGATCACCTGTAGTACTCCGTCTGTCCAAAAAAGGATGTCATTGATTTGACTAAACTTAGATGTATCTAGATATGATTTAGTGTATAGATAAATCTAAATTCAGACAAATCCACAACATCCTTCTTGGAACGGAGGTATTATCATTCTATTCTTATCCGTGCATATCATCACAATCAACCAACAGCAAGCGAATACGATGGGAAATAAACAAAATTTGATCAAGAGAACTACACATCACCAGATCGCCCACCAAAAAGAGGCATTCAACAACAAGAAAAACAAGAAAAGCTAACAGGTTCAGTGAAGGTACAATACTACGATTTATAAGCTAAGATCAAATGTAGTAAAATTCTGTTCTTATCCGTGCTATCAACCCACATCTAGCGAATACCACAACAAATAAATAGAATTTGATGAAGAGAACTAAACATCACCAATCCAGAACGCCCACAAAAAGGCCTTTAACAACTAAATTAATTATTGTTGCTTGCTCGATTGCTGGCTAGTAACGGCGGTGCATTTGTATATACAACACTATACAAGCACCAGCCAAATCACAAGCCAACAACAATAATGCAACACTAAAAGTACACACAGGACTCCTATAGAGAGCTACACGATGCATCTACGAGAATATAATATAGAACTCAGTACTTCAAGAAAGCCAAAATACCAGCGAGTTTCAAACTACAGCAGGAGAACCACAAATGTGGTACCTGCTCGCCAATCATGGCTATCAAAACAAACGGTCACATGTAGTACTTCGCAAGGAACCACAAACTGATACATACAACATCATCTACAAACAGCCAGTACTTCCAACAACCTAGTAATAGGGCAACACCACGCACATAAAAAAGGAAAGCAAGACGACCTTGAGCTTTCCAGCTGCTACATCATGCTCTTGGCGGCCTCCCCTGAACCTGCGCTGCACCTCGATGATCTTTGGGTGGGCAGTGGCCTGTGCCCGGAGTCGATCTCGACCTGCTACGCCTCCTCACGCCGCCGCTGCTGCAGGATGAGGTTAGCGCTGCCATCAATGGTGATTGAGCACATGTCCTCTAGCACACCCGACACGGCCTGCATGAAAAGTCTTTTATATTAGTGTGCAGCAGCACAATGCATGAAACTAAGGATGAATAAATTAGCTGCTACCTTCTTTTTAGTACAAGAAAAATACTAGGATGGTTTCTGCCATGAATGTACTAAACTTTCACGAGATAATGAAAAATTGGCACGGGAGACATGGAAATCCTTATATTCAGCAAGATGCCAAACATTCCCTCATTCCATATATAGAACTAGGTAATAATTAAAACATGATGACGGTGTAATCAAAAGATGGCATCTTTTTTGCGGCATCAGGACCCTAACTATGCAAAACCTTACGCTAGAACGCCACAGCAATAGCTTAGAGCAGAGCTATAGCTACCTGAAAAGGGGATGGCGATCTCTGTGCGCGCCGTAAAATGCCGACCTGTGGTCCATTCGAGGCCAGGGACACTGTTAGGAGCAGCAACAGTAGATCATTGTCCTTAACTGCAAGAACAGGCATGAGAATGAGCAAAGATGAAATCAAGGTTTGGAGGCGGAGAGGTAAAGTCAAGGGCCGCAGGATAGGTGACGAAAATGATGTCACACTAGAAGAAAATGAATTAGGTGGATAAGTGTCCTACGGCAGCATAAACAACCATGTAAACAGTGGATGATCAGGCATCCAATGTGGCAGAGAGCATATATATAGCCAACTATAGCAACAAGAAAAACTTTCAATAACACACGAAAAACATATTAAAAGAAAAGGGTGGTGTGCACAATTACGGGAGTTTATTTTCTGGAAACAATAAGAGATCAAGCCTCAATATGGAACACAAATGCAAAACTACAGCTCATGGTTTAAAAAGCGTCGCTTAGTTGTCACCTAGGCGACGCCTAGGCGTCAGGGCACTCCCCCTCCGCTTTGTAAAAACAGCCGCTTTAGGCGCCTAGGCGTCCAAAGCGCCCGCCTAGGCGTCGCCTAGGCGCCAAAGCGCCCTCCCTCCTTAAGGCGCCAAGGCATCGCCTTAAAAACCATGCTACAGCTCAAGATTCAATGCAAAGCATGTTACATGTAATCAAACTATCAAAGTATCACAAGCTTGCAATACATTCAGTCATTGCCACTTATTAATCATTCTCTCTTATTGTCAGTTCAATCCAATTCATATCCATGCAAGCAAATCAAATTTGTATAAGCACTAAACAAACTAATGGAGAAGAAAAATCCTCACACCTACAAGTTTCTGCAGTATATATGAAAACAAATGCAGCAATCGACTTGAGTGTGACCAAGGAGGTACCTTCAAATACCAATGTCGACAAGCTGCTGAATAGCAGCGACGGAATTGCTGCGGTATGCCTTGGGGGTGAGAAGCTGGGCACTACCTGCATAGAACATGACACTTGGAATTAAGAACATAGCAGGTTCTGAACATGAAAAAATCATCCACTATTTGACAATTCAGATCCCCAAATTTTCACATAAAAGCATAACTGGCTCATTGCATTTATGTTAACAACAAGATTACACAACCCACAGCAAGCAAATACCACAGCAAATAAAAAAAATGCACAAGAGAACTACACATCACCAATCCAGAACGCCCACACAAAAAATGGCCCTTTAACAACTTATTGTTGCTTGATCAATTGCTACTAACGGCAGTGCATATGTATGTACAACATTGTACAAGCACGGGCCAAATCACAAGCCAACAACAAGAATGCAACACTAAAAATACACAAAGGACTCCTATGGATAGATACGCCATGCTTCTAAGGATATAACACAGAACTCGGTACTTGAAGAAAACCAGAATCACATGAGTTTGAAGCTACATCAGCATAACCACAAAGGTGCAACCTGCTTGCCAATCATGGCTCTCAAAAGTAACAGTAGCGTGTAGTACTAACCAAGCAAGCACAAACCGGTACATACCATGTCATCTACAAACCAGCAACCTAGTGATAGGGCAACACCACGCACATGATCTATCTGAAAGACGACCTTGAGCATTCCAGCAGCTACAACATGCTGTTGGAAGCCTCCCCCAATATGGCTTGTGCCCTGAGTTGATCTCAACCTGCTGCACGTCCTTGCGCTGCTGCTGCTGCAGGTTGAGGCCACCGCTATGATGAATGGTGAATTGTGAACAAGCACATGTCCTCCCGTCACAGCCTGCAAGAAAAGGCTTTTATGTTACTGTGGAGAAGCACAGGGCATGATGAAACTAGCGTGAATAATTAGCTGCTACCCTCTTTCGTTAAGACTGCATATAACAACACTTGATACATGATGTATTCAGCAGAATTATCTTCCTAGGAGCACCAACTAGATATATGTATGTTGAGATGGAAACATAATACAGTATGTTCTGCATCCACATGAATGACAGCGGGACTCGTCGGACTTTCTGTCCGAGAAATCCCACCTTCCTGCATGTGGTTCCAAATCGGTAATCTTCGACATGCAGTTTTGGTGGGGGCTCGGATTCGATTGGAGCACGAGTAAGTAAGGGGGAAAAAATCTGACCCTGCTGTCGAAGAGGAAGTCTTGAGCGGCAGCAGCGTCGCGGTGGGGGGTGGGAGCTCCTGAACGACGCGGACACGCACCTCCCGGCCGCGTCCGTTGGGCGATCCCGCGAAGACACCGGCGTGGAAAAGCAGACGGCGGCCCGCGACATCGGAGGCGGACGGTGACGGGGGATGGCGAGCCCTCGACGCTCTAGATGGCATGGACGAGAATCGCCCCCCACGGCCGGTAAGTTGACGGCAAGGCTGGGCCAGAGGCGAGTATAACAGCGTGAAGCCAGGCCCCATCGTCCTCGAGGCCTGCGATTGGAGGCGCCTGAAAGAATACCAAGATTAATAAGCTAAGATCACCTGTAGTACTCCGTCTGTCCAAAAAAAGATGTCGCTGATTTGAGTAAACTTAGATGTATCTACACACGATTTAGTGTATAGATAAATCTAAATTCAGACAAATCCACAACATCCTTCTTGGGATGGAGGTATTACCATTCTGTTCTTATATGTGCCTATCATCACAATCAACCCACGGCAAGAGAATACCACAGGAAATAAACAAAATTTGATCAAGAGAACTACACATCACCAATCCAGAAGGCCGACAAAAAAGGGCCTTTTAACAACAAGGAGAGCAAGACGACCTTGAGCTTTCTAGCTGCTACAACATGCTCTTCGCGGCTGCCCCTGAACCGGCGCTGCACCTTGATGATCTGTGGGTGTGCAATGGCACCCGTTGCTGTACCTGCTCCCGCTGCTGCTGCAGGCTGAGGATACCGCTATCATCAGTGGTGACCGAGCACCTGTCCTCGTGCACAGCCGTCACAGCCTGCAGGAAAAGGATTTTATTTTAGTGTGCTACGATGAATAATTAGCTTCTACCCTCTTTTGGAAAGACTATATATCAACACTTGGTACGTGATGTACTAGTTCCAGAGCAGAAGAATACATTCGGCGAAATTATCTTCCTAGTAGCAGTATATACGTATGTACTATGTACGAGCAGCAAGCAAGCAACAACTACATATGTATGTTGAGATGGAAACATAATACGTCCTCCATCGACAGGAATGACAGTGCGACTCGTCGGACAGAAGGTCCAACAAATCCCCTTGCCTGCATGTGGTTCCAGATTGGTAATCTTCGACATATAGTTTTGGAGGGGGGTCGGACTCGATTGGAGCGCGAATAAGGGGGGGGGGAAATCTGACCTTGATGTCGACAAGGAGCTCCTCCTGAACGACGACGTCGCGATGGGCCTTGTGGCGAGCACCTGCTGGATGTGGACGCGCCCCTCCCCGCCTTCAGATGCGGCGTTCACGGCCGTGTCCGTCGGGCGACCCCACGAACACGCCGGCGGAGCAGCGGACGGCGGTGGGACGGAGCTCGCACGCGTCAACGACCTCGAAGGCGGACGTTGACCGGGGATGGCCAGCCCTCGACGTGCTAGATGTCCCACCGCCGGTAACCGACGGCAAGGCCGGGCCGGAGGCGAGTATAACCGCGCGAGCCCAGGCCCCATCGTCCTCGACGCCGGCAGGCAGGTTACCAAAATCTGCGATTGGAGGCGCCTGGATGCGGTGCAGGCTAGGGATTCGGCCGCGGGGTTAGGATCCAGAGCTGCGCCGGCGGCTGCGAGGTTGGGGTTGGGGAACGGTGAGTTCTTGGGAGAAAGGAAAATGAATAATGGGGCTGGAAGTGAGGGGAGCAAAGAGACGTCGCGATGGGCCAGAATTACGGCTCTAATTTTCCTCCCCAAAGCCCTTTTTGAAACCATAAGAAAATCTTGGGACGCGCGGGAAAATTTTCAGAGAATTTTTCATTCCCAATGGTTGTAGATCCGGTGGAGGTTGGACCGAGGAGGCACATTTATTGGGTGGGGAATCAAGTTGCTTGCAGATTTGCATGATACTGTATTTGTTACAAATCGGTTTCGCTTCTCCCTAATTTAAACCTAATTTCGCTTTCTTCCTTTACTTCAGCCAATCACACCCCCTTTAAATTAGATGCACTGCAAAAAATTTATCCCACGTCCGATGAAGGAACGGGAGAGAGAAATAAGGAACGGGAGTGCTATCTTGTTTTGTGAGCAAATAGTGTAGTGAAGCTTTGTTTGATCCCAACGATCTAGTTAGGTTTGGTTGATGACGGCCATACACGCCCATGTGCTTTCCGAAAGACATGGTTGATTCATGCCTTCAAAAAGCGATCTTACTTTGCCCTGAGGGACCGACGGTTGATGGTCAAAGACATGAGGATCGATGCTGTCGTGAATGAGTCGATGAAGAAACAACGGGTCCCATGCGATTTGAGTGCACCAACAGTGGGAAGTCATATGTTAAATAACCAAATTAAGTAAGCAAGACTCATATCGATAGATAACATATGTCACTCGGTAGGCAAAACTTTGGACAAACCCTAGTGTGCCCCGCCTTTCCCAACGGTGTCTTCCCTGGTCCTTGGCTCATTAGAACCATAATTATATTATGAGTGAGGACTCCCCTCCTTGGTATCGCCAGAGCCACCATTATTATTTTATTCATCTCCCTCCTCTTCTCGAGCCATCTATTGGGTCCCATGTTTGGAGCATGAAGAGCAACAACAGCTTTTTCCAACCGGGTCCGGCGAGATGTCGTCGTTGATCCGACTCAGCTCGAATGTCCATGGTTCTTACCTCTAGATGCGCCGGTACGGAAGTTGATAACGCGTCTCAAGCACACCACCACATGTTATTAGTACTAATCATTCCATATGCCAATGACATCGCCACACATTACTAGGGTCATTATTTCATGTTGGGAGATGGATACTACCTACTGTTTAATGTGCGAGAGGTCATTATTTTATTCTAGGAGATGACTAAGACCAGAGTGGGCCTAGGTGTGCAGTCCCCCACTAAAAAATTTGAATTCACTTAGTACATGTAAATGTGTTGAATGACAAATACTCAAATTTTGCAAGTTCATAGAAGAAGTGCCCCCACTCAAATGATATTCCCTGGTCAAAACTTTTTCTAGGACCGCCCTTGACTATGACCTGTCATGCATTTTCATGTGCCCCCGATGATGGTAAGCATTATTTGGGGTCATTGTCTTATTCTTGTAAACGGATTTTACCTATCATTTTATGTGAATGTTGTCTTCTCGTATTAGGTTGATTCTTTTCTTCTAGAAACTACCCACAAAATACTCCTATATCAAGTTAATATTTAATGAAAACAAATGTCAATCAAGATGAAACATGAAATGATAGGTAGATCCCATAAATCAAAAAACGGTCTATATATATTAAAGTACAGTGCCAAAAAGAAGAATCATGGGTAGCATGCACCATAACAAATCTGTCTCGTACCAACAACTTGGCGTGCTATTTTAGTAGGATTGGACAAAAAAACACGACAAGACTATGCTCGGTGGATCACTCTGGCAATAGACAAAGAAATAAAGTAGGCATTGCTCCAGAATTTTATCCGCTAACTCTCCCTCTTCGTCTTCTCCCATGAGTGCCCCTGTGGCGAATATTCACTTTGAGATTTTATTCCCCGGAGCCCCACACCACCCTCGCCCCCTTGACGGTGACGAAAATGGTGGGCGGCTGTGAATGTGAGGGGTATGGGGTCTGGTTTTCATTAGTTGTATGTTGTTTTCTTTTCATCTCCCTCCAGGTGAATAATAAGGTGGTCGGTTATTGATCAGTTGAAGCTCTCACTTGCGCCTATCTTCCTTGACTGCGTAGAAACAAGGTGGGAGGCACGGCGAGGGTGTCAATGTTTCCTATGGTGGCACCTCTCTGTTGGTTCCATTGCAAGGGATTGCTTCAACCCCCTTGGCCCCAAACCCCGTATTTTTATTTTTTGTAATAACTTCGAGTTGGTTAGCTCATGTTCTCCATGTATTCTTATTAGCTTGGACATGGTGGTTGACCAAGAGAAGACTCGGAGGTACCGAGCTTCGTATTGGTGGAATACTTCTCTTGTACGGTTCATCTACGTGGGCAAGGTGAAGGAGGGAATGAGAAGAGGGGATCTAGTGCTCCATGTGGCGACCTAGTTGCAACTTCTGGCGGATTACATCAACGGTGGCAAATCAGTGTCGCGGTTTTATGCATAGTCATCAAGGGCTCTCCGTGTTGTGGCGTTCCGAGCGTCGCAACATATTCAACCTCTAGGTCGGTGTGCCAAGGAGGTCCTCGAGCGACCTCGCAACGGCGATGGCATGTAGGAAGCCGCGACATCAAGCGTGTCATCATCGATGTTGGAGAAGGACCAATTTGTAATTTCCTATTTTACTTTAGGGTACTATTTGTATTAGTTGAGGACTTGGTTATAATTTCAATTTATTTCGAAGTCCTCCACGTAACTTTTAGTTCCACCACCGTTTAATGCAGCCCAGACCCTCCTTAAAGTTTTCATTTTGCTTGTGTGCATAATGTATTCCTTAAAGTTTTGTAATAATGTCGACTCTAACAGATTTTGTCAGAAAAAAAGAGAGAACTTGTGATAGTGTAATTAGCACATTTGCGTATGTTTATTTTACAACTTGTAATGAGAAGTCATGCAATGCCCCAAAAATTAGAACATGTTAAGTCAGACACTCTTGTTAATGAGATTTTAATAGGTACTCCCTCAGGCCTCAGGACATAAATACTTGTTGCAGGTTTAATCAAAAATATTTGTAGATTTACTGATCCTCCGATAATAAGTACCCGTATTTAGGTTTTGGATGGAGTAAAGTAGCGAGGAAGCTAGCAGAACAAGTCATGTGAGCCTAGCTTGTTTGGCTGATCTCGCCGTATGGTATTATTGAACAAAAAAAGCAGCTGTCTTGATCCATGGATCGGTTGCAGTATTCGTAATGCAAGCTAGTACTAGTACTCTGAGAGGAGATAGTAGTAGTAGTAAGAATTTTTATTTATATTGCCCATTAGTTGGATTCATAATGGTCAATTGGGTGGATCGAGTAAACAAAAAGAGAAGGAAGAAGAGGAATATGCGATAATCGATAAAAGACGTCGGGTGGTTTATGATTTCTGGCTCCGCGCTGGGGCCTCATTAATTTGAGGCGCTTCGATCATGGAGAAATAAAAAAAAAAGTGATGCGTCGAAAAAGGATGCTG
The DNA here is from genome assembly GCF_022539505.1 of Lolium rigidum. Classification (NCBI taxonomy): domain Eukaryota; kingdom Viridiplantae; phylum Streptophyta; class Magnoliopsida; order Poales; family Poaceae; genus Lolium; species Lolium rigidum. Next base: position 309,556,760 of record NC_061514.1, read on the forward strand.
CCGCTGTGCGAGGAGAAAATTAATGCGCAGTTCAAGAAAGGAACGAAAGCCGCGACGGCCCGATCGAGATACCTCGCGCGCGTGCATGTATGTACGACCGGCCGCGGCTTCCCTTGTGCCGCTCGATCTAATTAATACTTTCCCTTGCTACATGCAAACTCAATTTTTGTGTAGTACTACTACTTCTCTTGCATTGTTCATCTTCGTGGGGGGCAAGGTGAAGAATTAATGAGACGACAAGACCTAGTGCTCCACGTACGGGGATTAACCTTAGATAATCCATCAATTTTGTATTCATGCAAGAAATAATAAGTTTTTCTTGTCGTGCAACAAATATCAATTCACATACATAGTATAATAATAACAACTGTACTGGTACATGTGCTTTGGACGGTGCTCTATGTGAAGTTGCTGTAATAGTACCAGTAATAAAGATGTAGTCAATTTTTTCGCGAAAACGCAAAATCCTTGCGTTTCGATGCATTGATAGATAAAGAAGAGTTTATGTACAAGTCTGAGGACGGACACAACACGCCGTACAACTCGACCCAAGAAAAAAAAAACTAATCTAGGGGAGCAGCTGGCGCACATCCCGGGCTCCCGCGTCCGCCCATTACCGCGCCTCGGCCACGATGTCGTTGAACAAGGATGACACTGAAGGCCGCATGTTGTCAAAGACCGCCGCGTTCCGGTGTTTCCAAATCCACCATGCCGTAAGCATGATCACCGACGAAGTGCCCTTGCGCTGACTGGCGAGGGGTAGTCCGCACCACCGCCGACCACCACTCCGCGAAGTCACCCTCGGCCGTGGGAGGGCCTCGAGGTGGATCGGATCCACGACGAACCTCAAACCAAATCGTCCCGGAGAAGGAACATCCCGTGAGCAGGTGGCTCATGGTCTCGACAGATTGGTCGCGAGCGGGCATCTCGGCGCATGCGGAAGGCCGCGCCATGTCAGCCTCTCCCCCGTCCAGCATCTGTCAAGGCATGCCAACCAGATTAAAGACTTCACCCTCGGCGACACCCAGGATTTCCAGTTAAGCTTCCATGAACCTGAGATGATCGGCCCCTGGAAGAGGGTGTCGTAGCGAGAACCGGCCGAATACCGTTCATCCCTCGTCCACCGCCAAATCAACCTCGTCCGGATCCGCCCCAAGCCGGGTGTCCCCGAGCCGGCCCCATAGCCGAACGTATTGCCACGGTGCTAGGGCGCTCGGTGCACCAACTATGTCGGGGATCCGAGTTCGTCCAGCCAACGCCTCCCGAACCGTGGTTGTCTTCCGCCGACGTTTCGGCACTAGAGCGTATACCTTCGACGCCATCTCTCCGATGGACCAGCCCAATGGAATCCACGAAGGATCTTATTCACTCGCTTTAGTGCTTTTTTGTGGAGGCCGAGCACCATCAGCTGGTGCATTTTGGCTTGTGTGCATGTTTCGGTTGGTCTGGTGCACGGGAGGGAGAGGTGGTCGTTGCGGCACATTATTGGCAACAATGTGGAGTCAAATTGTTTTTTTTTTTTTTTTGAACAAGAACTTGTGATAGTGTAATTTGCACATTTGCAAATGTTTACATGAAAACATGCAACTATATACAGATTGAAATGCTCCATCCAAAATTAATATGTGCTCAATATTATTGGGTTTGATTTCCGTGCGATGAGGGAGAAGCAATTAAATTGCATTGGAAAGATAGGAGTACACTCTTTTGTGGACAAAGTTTAGAGGCTAGATGTCCACTTATTTGGGGACGGAGAGAGTAGTAGTATAGTTGGATGCCGTCCAAGCGGCGTTGCATGCTAGTAGTAGTATAGTTGGAACTTGGAGCTAGCTAGCGCCGTCGTTTCCTTTTTTTTTTTTTTTTTATTCAACTGATTCATTGATTGAGTTTTGGAACTCACACGGGCCGGGCTTTTCCTTTAATTTATTGGATTGGATCCAATTAATTCGTGGACGCAGATCGACCTTGTCGCGCGCGTGGATTGTTTGAACAAGGAATAGTAAGTCCACTTTGGTGCATTTCATCGACCGGCCGTGGCTTCCCTTGTGCTGCCCCAAATTAATTCGTCTGCCACTGTACATGGAAACTTAATTAATGCTGGTTGGCGTCACTTTGCCACTGTACATGGAAACCTAATTAATTCGTCCTCACGAAGCGGTACCTGCAAACAATACTACGAAGCGGTAATAATCGACAGCGCGGAGGAGCGCGCGGCCACGCACCTGGCGCGCGTGCACGGAATCCACGGCCTCGCAGTTGGTCACATCTGTCACGTTCGGCTGACTGCTGGCCCACTCAACAAAAACTCAGGAGGCATCTGCGCCTGGTGGGTCCACACGGAACGAACGCTTCAAGCGTTGCCAGGGCTGACACCGTCCAGATCAGATAGGAAACACCCCTGCTGATCCATCGGGATGGACATCATCCCGACGGACCTCGTGGTGGACATCCTGCAGCGGCTTCCATGGACCTCGCGCCGGCGGCTGCGCCTCGTGTGCCGGTCCTGGCGCGATCTCGTCCACAAGCGCACGACGGAGATGAAGCAGCGCCGCGACGCCGTGCCGCTCATCGTCACGACGGAATCCGCGTACGTCCTCGGCGACCTAGGGTCGTCCAAGTCCCGACCGGCCCGAGAGCTATGGCGCAGCACAGACGTCTACAAGCACATGGAGGTGGTCGGCGCCTGCAACGGCGTGCTCTGCCTCTGCGACGACACCAAGCCCGGTGGCGCCATCACCCCGGCCAACCCCGCCACCGGCGACTTCCTCGCGCTCCCGCCGATCCCGCGCGCCGGCTCGTTCCGGCGCCACAACTCGCGGCGGTCCGGCAGGAGATGGCACCGGGCGTATAGCTTCGGGTACCACCACGGCACGGGCAGTACAAGGTGGTGCACGTTCCCTGCTTCTTCAAGACCAAGGAGACGCTCCGGTGTTCACCCTCGGGGAGGCGTCCCGGAGGGAGGTCACGGCCCCGGCGACGAGTGCAGGCTCGACGCCGGCGTGGTCGGCGTGAATGGGGCGACGTACCGGGTCGTGGAGGGGTCGGAGAGCAGGATCGTGTCCTTTGACCACCGGAGCGAGCGGTGAAAACCGTAACGCCATTGCCCGGTCTCCGACGCACCCATCAGCCATCTCACCGAGGTGCAGCGCAGGCTGAGCGTCGCAATTGTAACCAGGGTCGACCCCAGCTCCGTCTACTACTACGGGCGTGGGGATGGGACCATCGAGGTACTCTTCAAATACCTCTCTCGATCCGGCAAGCACTTATGCTTGTATTGAACTTACAAATCTCATGATCTGCAAATTTGATCTGATTGCATAGGTGTGGATTCTCGAGAATACGAGTAAAGAGCAGACCTGGGTTCATCAATACAGTTTGCGTTCTCTATCCTGCTTGCCCGGTCCATCGTCGATCCAGATGGCGCGGCCAAACTTCATCCACGGCGACTACATCCTCATGGTTCAGGGCCAAAGCCAGAGATTGCGGCCTTATCGTCGTCGGCCCAACTCTTACGTGACGAGGCAGGAATGCAGCGCCGTTCATATCAACTCATGTGACCCACAGGCGTTCATTTCCAATATGAAAGGCGATATTTGTCGAGTGTTTGCATACGTCAAGAGCACGGATGCATTGGGTGTTTACAGGCGTTGGTGAGGAGATACGAATGAATTCTTTTATTTATACTCGCGATAAAGACATCCTACTATACCTGTTTGTGTTCAAATTCTCTTTTATTTGTACTCGTTAGTTTGAGAGTACCGGATTAATCTCGAATCAAAATTCGTCCAACTATCAATCTTTGAGTGGTCTTTTTTTGATGTCTTAATTTTTGTCTCGTGATCAACCAAGGTTTCGTTATTGCACTTTTTTGAGTGTTCATACCTTCTCGTGGTTGCTATTTTCTGATAAGAATCCTCTGAAACAATTTTGGGGAGATAAAACAGGAGAATTCTTGCATTAACTATAGCCCGTGATTGACATACGTGTATGTGCGTGTTTCACCAATGACTTCTGTCTATTTCTTCGTAAGCGTTCATGTAAAATCCGTAATAGCTCGAACATAAAATAAAAACTAAATTATGCATGAATAGGGTTTCCATTATTGGGAAGAAAAGGGGCAACGCTGGGCGTCTCCCCTGCTTAACATGTGTTCCAACTCTGCCAAATTTTCACTTTAACTTCGATGTAGAAAAAACCACTTATGGCTCTGCTTCCACGTAGAAAACAAATTATATTCCTATGATGCATAAATAGGTTTTCCATTTTTGCAAAAAAGGGCCACACTGATTATGCTCTCGTAGCAAAAAGATTGTGCTCTTGCAGAAAAACAATAGAATGGTTGTAATCCGTAGAAGAAAATTATTTCTACGATGCAAGTCCACGGAACGTGTGATGCAAAAAGGGCGAACAATTGTATCGAAAACTTCCTTCCTACGGTGAGAGACGCAAAATTGTTATGGATGCATCTCATGTTTCCATGTGTTGAGAAAAATCGTAATGCTCATCATTATTATCTTCTGTTTTCAAATGCTCTATGACAAGTATTGTCTTATTGATGGGGTCTTTGTTTCTTCATCTATGTAGCACATCCATGAACACTACCATTGGGATGCTAGCTTCGAAGTTTTGATTGATTATTGGTGTGGATACATATGTGCTCTCATTTTGTTCTTCCCGCAGAAATATGTGACCCAGAGAATAATTGGCTGATATGGATTGCAAGTGATATTCTTCTCAGTCTTTTCTTTCTTTTGCTACTATCCTGCTATTTCCAGTTTACCATCTCTTGCTTATGCTTGTCCAGTTGCCTTATGTGAAGGTGAATCTTTTATTTGGTAGTGTTGTCGTGCAGGTGACAAGGAGGTGAGCTCGTTCAACTGGTGGCAGTCATAGGCGACGGAGCAGCACGTATGTTGTTGTTCTCCCCATGAAGATGCGATGTGGATCTGGACGCTTGAACCGGCCAGCGGGAAATGCTTTTCTTTGTGATGTTGAAGTGGCTTAAGTTCTAGTTAGCTATGCTGGCCTGGAGCATCTTCAACAGTCTGGCGTATTTTACCGTTGTGGTGTACAATGTTTTTGCTGAAAGGTTTGTAACAAATAGGTTTTGTTGTGTGATGTTTGCCTTGTTGAGACATGAGATGGCTTATTATTGATGTCCTGAATACAAACAGTTTGGCATGAGCTAGTTTATTGATGTTGTGGACCTGGTGCGTTGGCTCCGTTTTTAATTCTTGAGACGAGTTCATACATCAATGTGTCTTTTGTACTTTGACCAACTGTGTGCATCCAAATTTTGATGAAGTTTAAAATGAATTATTGTTGGATACCTGATGTATCCTTAATCATCCTGACATTGTCTTTGATACCTGATGCGTTCGTGACACTAGACAAATGTGAGTCACTTAATTCCGAACGAAGTGAATATAATAGTTGAAAGAGAGCAAACGGTACACACAAATTCGGATTGATTGATTGAGCTATAGATTTGCAAGGAAACTGAAGACTAGGTATAAATAAAGGTACACACAAATTCTTATTCTATCAGAGTAAGTGATGCAAATTTGCATGCGAGTCTAGAAAAAGTGAGGTCACTTAATTCCGGGGAAAGTGAATATAATAGTTGAAAGTGAGCAATAAGGAGATACAAGTGAGTAATGTAGTTGAAAAAAGAGCAAGGTGATGGTACAGTAAGAAACAAATAAATCCAGCCAGTCCGTGGAAATACGGATTGATTGATTGAGATAGAGCGTCAATGAAATTGATTGAGCTAGAGATTTGCAAAGAAAACAAATAGTCAGTGGAATTGGTTAATTGAGCTGTAGATTTGCAAGAAAATGAACAGTCAGTGGAAGCATTTATTACGTACAAGTACCCATGGGACTCCAGCACAAATCAATTACTCAACCGCATCGTTTTACGGACTGGACTAGATGGGGGCAACAAGCCATGTCAGCGATCCGTGTGCTTCGTCCATACCGGCCGTCCGATACATCCATCCCGTGATAACATCTGCTCCTTCCAACACATAGTTCAAACCTAAGTAGTACTATTCTCTTTCTCCTTCCTCTGAATGTAGCTCTATAAGTAGAAGCCCCTTGTCACCCACCGCGTGCGGAGGCGTGTGTGACTTGGACTTAGACTTTTCTTGTCGACGAGAGGAGAGGAGAGGGCACTCTCCTCTGCGGACGAAGCATGCTTCTGGGGTTGGGACACGCCTGCTTGAGATGCTGTGGAGTTCTTCACTGTTTGTTCACAGGGGTTCGTCGAGTTTGGTGCTGCAGCTGGTATGTTTGCTTCTGTATCTGTCCTTCTGGTAGTCGTTCTCTAATTATTAGCTGATGTATCATTAGTTGATTTTTTGTTGTTGCTTGCAATGGAATCAGTACTCTCAATAATCGGTTGTTATTTTCGTAAAGAATGTTCACAGAGAATTAATATGCAGTTCTTTGTTTTGATGTAGAGTTTGGTAGCATTCTGGAAGGCAATTATTTCTACAGTTTGACAGGTCTTGCTCGTTTTGTGAATGACAGATGGATTTCGCGTTACTGAATCTTTTCGTATTGTTTGCAATGGACTCCGTACTGCTCTGCCAAATGCATCCTAATGAAAATCGTGATTTGGCTTCCGGTACCGTGAAAGAAAGAGAGGAGGAGAAAATCCATTTATTACCTCCCTGTTTCCGGTACAGATGAGCCAGGCCAGGAAGAAGGCGCCTGGCGACTGAGGAGCGGGAGGAGGGCGATGAGGCCCGCGCGGGAGTCGGAGAGGACCACCACAGCGAGCAGTTGAAAACCGTAACGGACCCATCGATCAGCTCACCGAGATGCATACCAGCAACTCCGGCTCCTACTACAGGCGTGGCGTGGGTTTATATGGGACCATCGATCGATGGAGCTAAATAGGCCGGCCCACACGGAACGATCGAACGCTTCAAGCGTTGCCCCTGTAACGGAGCTTTTTTTAAACAGAAGGCTCGAAAGCCCGTCTAATTAACAAAGCCCATCAACCGGCCGGAGTTACAACGGGACACCACACCACACACGCACACCACGGCAGGAAAGATACACGGGTACGTATAGAACGAATTACAACACCGCACTACGAGCGAGGACAAGCTTGCAGGAGTGCGGACCGCCGTCGTTCGACACCAAGGACACCGACCGGAGGCACGGCGAGGCACCGCCCGGAGCAGAATTGTAGTCTTGATTCCGAGGAGAACAGCCGGGACTCCGAGCACCGGAAGCACCAACCTGTTCTCATGCCGAAGAGGGCCCCCGCCCACTCGCCCGGTTCGAAGGCGTCGGACCATCGGACATGAGAGAGGCTCACCCTAGAGCCGCGAGAGGTGTTGGGCTCCGGACCCGACGCCACCACCGGAGAAGACTACCTTGACAAGGATCACACCATACCGGCCGCACTGCCGAGCACTTGGACATCCACCAACGACGAGAAATCCGCCGGGAGCACCTGCAGAGGACGGGCGGATCGCCCTCGACGCACGCATACGGGCTAGAGATCACCGCAGCTGCACGGGACCGACATTGCCCAAAGCCGCAACCTTCGGCTCCGCCAACCTCACCGAAACCTCCCCGGGCGGCGCCTCCAAGAAGGTCACGGCGCAACGGCGCGTCGCCGCCGCCCAATCAACAAGATTTGGACTTTCGTCCGGGAGGTGGGGGAAGGTGAGCGAGAGCCCGGGATAGCGGCCTACAACCTCGGAACCGACGTGAACCGTAGCTCAACGCCGCGGACGCCGCCCGCCGCCGCCTCACATCCCGAGGAGTCGAGGACGCCGGACCGAGGCACCCACCACGATGCCCGCCGCAGGACATCGGGGAGACGAACCGGCGCCCTCGCCGCTCGCCGACCGGGCGCATCGAGGCCGCCCACCCGAGGCAGCCCCGATGAGGCCCGGACCTAGGCCCGCCGGCCCGGATCCGGGCCCGCCGCCGCCACCCATGGCCACGGCGCGCCGTCGCAGGGCCGCGCCAGCCGGCCAGAGGCCAGAGCCGCGCCGCCACCCCGCCGGAGAATCGCCTTCACCACGCCGTGGTCAAGCCACCGCGCCGCCGCGCCAGACGCCAAGCACGGCGCCCCCACCGACCGCGCCGGCCCGCGCCACCGCAGCCCACGCGGGGAGAGAGAGCCCCGCCGCCGCCGGCGCCCGGGGCTTTGCCCGCGCAACGCCCTCGCGGCGGCGAGGGAGGGACGGGGGAGGAGGGGCTGGAGTTGGGGAGGGCTAGGGTTTCGCCCTGCGCTCGCGGGAGCGGCAGGACGAAACGGGTGTTTCACGAAGAGGTAATTCAGTCCCCTGTAACGGAGCTCCCAGGGCTGACACCGAACAGATAGGAAACACCCCTGCTGATATATCGGGAGCCGCCGCGCGGTGGCGATGGACATCATCCCGACGGACCTCGTGGTGGAGATCCTGCGGCGGCTCCCATGGACCTCGCGCCGGCGGCTGCGCCTCGTGTGCCGGTCCTGGCGCGATCTCGTCCACAAGCGCACGACGGAGATGAAGCAGCGCCGCGACACCGTGCCGCTCATCGTCACGACGGAATCCGTGTACGTCCTGGGCGACCTAGGGTCGTCCAAGTCCCGACCGGCCCGAGAGCTATGGCGCGGCGGCGGCGGCACGGACGTCTACAAGCACATGGAGGTGGTCGGCGCACGCAGCGGCGTGCTCGTCTCTGCGACGACACCAAGCCCGGTGGCGCCATCACCCTGGCCAACCCTGCCACCGGCGACTTCCTCGCGCTCCCGCCGATCCCGCGCGCCGGCCTGTTCCGGCGCCACAACTCGCGGCGGTCCAGCAGGAGCTGGCACCAGGCGTATAGCTTCGGGTACCACCACGGCACGGGGCAGTACAAGGTGGTGAGACACCCTCGCGCTCGTCGGGGTGGCGGAGCCGTCCCCGCGACGCGCCTCCTCCTCGCACTAGTCCGCGGCGGCGGAGACTTCACCGCGACGTGTCACCCCTTCGCGCTCGTCGGCGGCGGCGAAGCCGTCCGCGCGGCACGCCGCACGCCTCCTCGCGCTCATCCGCGGCGGCGGAGACTTCGCTGCAACGTGCCACCCCCTGGCGCCCGTCGGCGGCGGCCGAGCCGTCTCCGCGACGCGCCTCCTCCTCGCGCGAATCGGCGGATGCCTGGCAGAGCCCCCTGCAGCACGCCTCCTCCGGTTCTCCGTACGCCGATTTCGGAGAGAGAGAGGGAAATGAGTGGACATGAGGCACCCGTGAGGAGATAAGGGATATGGATATTTTTTGAGTTGAAAAGAGATGAAGTTGAGAGATTGTGGAGCCCACGATGCCGTTTCCCGAATCCTGAGGCACCGCCGCACGCGGAGCGAGCCGTGCGGCGCCTCTCCGTATCTTTTTCCAAGAATGTTCACATAGAATTAATATGCAGTTCTTTGTTTTGATGTAGAGTTTGGTAGCATTCCGGAAGGCAATTATTTCTACAGTTTGACAGGTCTTGCTCGTTTTGTGAATGACAGATGGATTTCGCGTTACTGAATCTTTTCGTATTGTTTGCAATGGACTCCATACTGCTCTGCCAAATGCATCCTAATGAAAATCGTGATTTGGCTTCCGGTACAGATGCGCTTTACCGTGAAAGAAAGAGAGGAGGAGAAAATCCATTTATTACTTCCCTGTTTCCGGTACAGATGAGCCAGGCAAGGAATGTAAGGGGATTCTAGCCTATTCACAGATTTCGCAGGAACAAACGAACAGGCGATCCAGATCCAGACGGATGCTGGCCAATCTCCTCCCAACCACCCCCTTGCTTAGTTCATACGGCACAGCCGTCCGGTACATAGAGTTCAAAATACAAGCCAATCCTCTTACGTTGTTCACCCTCCCTACTTGTAGCACATGCCGACGCGTCTCTCGTGTGGCCAACTACTGGGCCCACTCTTCGCCAGCGTGCCACTTAGGGGCCCATCTCCTTCGCTTGGGCCGGCCCACCTCTTGACTTGGAGCTTGATCAGCACCATCTTGAGTGGAGCCTTGACTTGGAGTAGCTTGGTCGTTGACAATCCCCCTTCCTTGAATACCTGCTTGCCCCCAAGCAGGTGCAAACGGAAACTGCTGTTGAAGCGCTTCCACATCTTCCCAGGTAGCAGCGTCCGATGGAGCTCCACTCCATTGCACCAGAACTTGAGCCACCGTGCGGTTCCCCACTTGGCGTGCTCGACGGTGAAGAACCTGAACAGGAATCTGGAAGAGAGAATCAGACGAAGGCAGTTGCGACGATACCTGGCAATTTGGGCCAACACACAGCTTAAGCTGGGACACATGGAAAACTGGGTGTATTTTGCTTGTCTCTGGCAAATCAAGCTTGTATGCCACTTGTCCAACCCGCTCGAGAATACTGTACGGGCCATAGAACTTGAATGCCAGCTTCTGGCATGAACGTTTCACCAGGGATGACTGCAGATATGGTTGCAAGCGGAGGAAGACCTTGTCACCTACTGCAAAGGTCCTTTCAGTGCGATGTTTGTCGGCCTGATCTTTCATCCTTTGCTGCATACGCAAGAGGTGTTGCCTGACTGATGCAATGATAACTGTGCGTTCATCAAGCCATTCTTTGATATCAGACGGAGCAATGTGACTAGTAGCTGTGACACCAAAGTATCTGGGCTGGCGGCCATAGATGAGCTCAAATGGAGACTTACCAGAGGAGGAATGCCAATTAGTATTGTACCAGAACTCGCACAAGGATATCCATTTGGCCCAATGGTGAGGGTGCGCGCTAGCAAAGCAACGCAAATAACATTCCACTGACTGATTCACACGTTCGGTCCGCCCATCCGTTTCCGGATGATTCGTCTGTACTAAGCTTGAGCTGGGTGCCGGTGAGCGGAACACTGCTTGCCAAAACTTGCTTGTAAACACAGGGTCTCGGTCTGAAACCAGCGACTTAGGCATGCCATGGAGACGGTAAATGTTATCCACAAAGAGCTCAGCCACTTTGGTTGCCGTGTATGGGTGCTTCAAGGGAATGAAATGAGAATACTTCGAGAACTTATCAACAATAATCAGCAAACAATTGTAGTGGTTGGAAGAAGGTAAACCGTCGATGAAGTCCATGGTGGCTACTTCCCAGGGCCCAGAAGGGATTGGCAGGGGTTGAAGCAGCCCAGCAGGTGGCAATCTCTCGGGTTTGGCTTGCTGGCAAACCTGGCATTTGCGCACCCATTCCCGGATTAGGTCTTTCATGCGAGGCCAACTGAACAAGGAAACGATCCTGCGGTATGTTACAGGAAACCCAGAGTGTCCCCCTTGTGGGCTATCATGAAAAGCAGACACAATCTGCTGTTGCAGTGTTATATCAGGGCCAACCCATATTCTTCCTTTATGACGCAAAAGACCATTGTCCAGCGAGTATTGTCCGTCCGCATATGGGTCAAGGGCTAATTTCTGCAAGAGTTGTTGCGCTTTCTCATCAGCATCATAGCTGGACATGACAGATTGAAGCCAAGTTGGTTGAATGGTTGTAACTGAGAACAACTGGGAACTCGTACCGGCTCCTGGACAAGGCATCTGCTGCTCCATTATGAATACCCTTTTTATAATGCACTCGAAAATTGAGCCCCATCATTTTGGTAAGAACCTTTTGTTGCCATACAGTATGGAGTCGCTGATCAGTTAAATGAATTAAGCTCTTATGATCAGTGCGAATAACAAATTCAGCTAATTGCAAATAAGGACGCCATTGTTGCACAGCCAGTAAAATAGCCAGATATTCTTTCTCATAAACAGAGAGTCCTTGATTTCTTGGCCCCAAAGCTCTGCTGACATAAGCAATGGGATGCCCCGCTTGAGAGAGAACTGCTCCTATACCCACATCACACGCGTCAGTCTCCACTGTGAATTGCAGCTTATAATCTGGTAAGGCAAGAACTGGTGCGCTGACTAGAGCTTGTTTCAATGTCCTGAAGGCTGTGTCAGTGATATCAGTCCAAATGAACAAGGATCCCTTCTTCAGCAATTGTGTGAGAGGTTTGCTGATAATAGCATAATGCTTGATAAATTTCCTGTAGTAACCCGTGATGCCCAGAAATCCACGCAACTCTTTCAAATTACTAGGTACAGGCCAAGAACTGATGGACTGAATCTTCGTGTTGTCTGTTGCCACACCAGCACCTGATATGACATGCCCCAGATACGCCACTTGTTCTTGAGCAAAAGCACATTTGGACATTTTAACCTGCCATTTATCCCTTTGCAAGATAGCAAGCACAGTAGCTAGATGTTGCAAATGCTCTGTGTACGTGGAACTGTATATTAAGATGTCATCGAAAAAAACCAAAGCAAACTTGCGCAAAACCGGTGCCAAGGTGGCGTTCATCGCATGCTGAAATGTTGCTGGCGCACCAGTGAGACCGAAGGCCATGACTTTGAATTCATAGTGGCCACTGTGTGTCTGAAAAGCTGTTTTGTACTCTTCTCCAGGAGCTAACCGAATTTGGTGATACCCCGCTTTCAAATCCAATTTGGAAAACCAGTTGGCGCCCGCAAGTTCATCCAAGAGCTCATCAATGACTGGTAGTGGGTATTTTCCTTTGACTGTTAGTGCATTGAGGTGCCGATAATCAACCACCAAACGCCAAGTGCCGTCACCTTTCTTGACCAAAATTACTGGAGAACCAAAGGCACTGTTGCTGTGGGTGATGACACCTTGAGCTAATAACTCCTTAATCTGATTTTCCAACTCAGTTTTCAGCTCAGGAGCAACTCTGTAAGGCCGAATAGATACAGGACGAGCACCTCAATGCAAATGAGCTTTTGTTCCATTGCAGCCTATATTTGGTGATGCTAGACTGATGAAAACCAAAGAATGCAACAAAGAGCTAACTGGAATTAGAAGAGGAGTACAACAGCAGCTTTGTTTGTCAGATGAGACGATCCAGAAGAACTCCAATAAAAGAACATCCAGAGATCTGATTGTTTACCTGATGGATCCCCGCAACGAGGACGGACGGAGGAACGGCTATTCTCGCCTCGCCAATCCTCTCTGCATGACGCCGCCAGCATGTCCATCTGCGATGGTCGTCCATGGTCCTCGCAGGCGGCGTGACTCCTCTCCTCTCCTCTCCTCGACAAGTAAAAGTCAAAGTCTAAGTCACACGCGCACCCCGCACGCGGTCTATTGTGGTGGGCTAGTATTTATAGAGAGGAAGAGGCAGGTCTGAGTTTTGAGGAAGAGAGACATGGCGGGAAGAAGACATGGAAGTATTTCAGTGCTATGTTCTCCTTCTTGCCTGATGAGGTCGATGGACCGCTGAGATTTGATTGTGCCACGGATCCATGACGTGGACAATGGTCTCGATCCTCAAATCATCCATGGCCCAGTAATTATGACGGACAACTAGATGTTTTCCCCTTAATTAAGCGGTTTCCCGGTACAGGACTCTTGGGGTCTGTCTACATGCCTCCTACTTTTCAGGATCAGCACAGGTTATGCTGGCACCGATGCGTGTAGGTCCAATTTAAAAGGAGTATTTAAGGACCTAACGTTTCTACTAGCCTCAAATAAATACTGGATTTTCGTTTGCCTTTTCTCCGAGCAGCTCCTTCCTTATCTCACATAACAGGTAGCCAGAAAAAATCCTATTTAATACTCGACAAGATTATTACTCTACGGCATGTGCGCCCCAGCTTTTTCAGTTCATGTGTTGGATATATCTAGATCGTACTTTCTGAGACGGAGGTACTACTTGCATATTGACGTAACATAATGTTATTTTCTGAATTAGGTTCGTTGCCAGTTTTCTTTTTGGGAACAAATATTTATCCATGTATGTGGTAAGAGAAAATATTCACAGAAAGATTATACATATACACTAAGAAATCTAGCAAAAACGACTAACGGTATGACAAACAAGGGAGATTTAAGGAAAAACAAAAGTAGTAGTTGAACTAGTTAAAATAGATATAAATCTCGAATCACCAAGAAATTTTACTATTAATGTTAGGATAGCCGCACAACCGGGAAAATCTCTTAGTCCAAACATTAGTAGAACAAACTAGCGGACACATTTGCTAGTAAGTTAAATATTAATTAAAATTTTCCATGACTTCATTACTTTTTTAACATTTACATCATACATAATACATTAGATAATTCAATCGATCACATATTTAAACAAAGAGAATGGAAGTCAAATAATCGGCAGCGTCTGTGTCTAACAAGCTCATGACAAAAACAGATGCATCAACATCGCTCAGTACAGCACATCAGCTCAAGATAAAAAGCAAGAAACAAAAAATAAAAAATGCATCTGGATGCAGCGATCACCAGCTTGCCTTCGGCCTACCACCAGCTCCACTTCTCTTCCCTTGATGCTGCTGCATTTCACTTCGATTCTGTTCAGAAATTCAATGACAGCTCCACTTCAAACGCAACACATTCAACTAGCTCCTACATAGCTCTGCCAATCCGCGGAGATTAATAGTGAAGAAACCAGTTGAAGATGCAGCAGCATTGGACCTTAGCTCAATAGTACCTAACTGGCTACAACATCACTTCAAAAACTAACAAATAAAGCATGTTTTGTTCCATTCGGCTCGGTCCAGCAGCCATGGCTCCCTCACTCCCTCCTGCATAGCTCCAACACCAACAAGAGGACGCCACGGCAGCTTGCTGCTGCATGTACTGGTTGGCCAGTCCATCCATTACCTGCAAAACAACACCAAGAAAGGTTCACTGACATGAACAGCACAGGAAACTACTACTCAACATACAAACGAGATAGAATTCAGAGCTAGAGCAGGCACAAAGAATGACCAGTAAGGATGTGAGCTGAGTAATAGTTGCTTCGACATCTTCTCAGTGAAATCAGTGAAACATGTGCAATCAGTGAAATAAACTAATTCAAAAACCAGAAATTTGAGCACATGTGCATGGTGTTGAAAAGCTGAAACATTGCTGAGTATTGCAATGCACATGGCTAAGCTGAAACGGTGAATAATGCAGGCATGCGAGATATTCATTTAACTTTAGAAAAATAGAATCAACACTGGACATCTTTCCATCTAAACTACACCAGAGCCCAGAGCCAAATAAACCAAGCAAAATATTATAACAAACATCTTCCAGAATGTCAATCTGAAGAGCAACAATATCTAAACCAACGACATTATGGTGCAGCAAGATTAGAAGGCTATCAAGTTTTTGTGTAACTAGAACCAACAAACATGATGGTGTATTAAAATCAAAGCTAAATTGGATCTACAGCTAGAGAAGAACAAACAACTACATTCTAGGTTTAATTAGGACGAAAGATGTTTTCCGTTTTCACTACGATAAGGACGAAGCCAAAAACATGTGTTTTACGTGAATTAGCCTGGAACCCTATTCTGGAATTAGTCAAATTAACATATTTAATATTATTAGTGATATACATAGGTATAAAACTAACGGATAGCTGCTGATGAGTTCAACGAAGACCCTCAAAACAAAGAGAAAAGACCATGAATGAAAACAAGACCACATGTCCCACCACCCGGGAGCATAGTGATTGGATGACAATAAATACGAAATCACTGCCTCCAAACAGTCAGATCTATAGGCGACAGAAAAATCACATACAACCAAAGCAGATTAGTCAAATTAATCTAGGCCCTACGTAAATCACACAATAGACAGCTAGCAACACTGAGTATTAGTATACAAAGGAAAAACCAAGAACACACATCACATTTGCAGAATAGTACTAAAAGAAGTAGCACTAGCATGTATATGAATCAGAAGCTCTCTCACAGGCAGATGTAAAAGTACAAAAACTTGATAAGTTCTAAAATCATGCAACGAGTGCCTTCGGTCAATACCTTGAAAGACATGAAAGAAGGGATAGTGGAGTCAACTGCTCCTCTAGCTTGGTGTTTTTCTCAAGGGAAAATTTGCTACAGGACACCGTTATTTTCTGGCATTTGCCGAAACACACCGCCCGATTATGTCTTTGCCAAGTACCATTACAATTTTTGACACATTTGCCAGAACACACCACCAGCCTAAAAACGGAAAGTTTTGCACTTTTTGTTGTGATGACTGGTTTTGAAGATAAAGTGCAAAACTTTCCCTTTTTAGCCAGGTGGTGTGTTCTATCAAATGTGCCACATAATTGTAATGGTACATGGCAAAGACACAATCGAGCGGTGTGTTACAGCAAACGCCAAAAAATAACGGTGTCCTGTGGCAAATTTTCCCTTTTCTCAATCTCAACCACAACATCATGCTTCTCCTGCAAGACATATGCAGAATCAAATCCATATCCGATATATAACTCATCATGAAATAGAAAGGATGGATAAAGCCATTTCTGAGTCAGGCAACATAAATCCATCTTTCGATAATCAACAACACAAGCATCAATAAGGCAACAAAAAGATCATCTTAGCCAACTAAACAAAAGAGCAGACACTTGCATCAGTCAAGTCCAGTTCAGCTCCAAACAACCACAAGATAGCATATACCAAGACCAACACTTCAATAACTAAAACTCTAGGTCACCACGCATTAAATCAAAATCTGGTTTAAGGTTGAGATTAATTAACTCAACCAACCACTACTACGCACGTGACAACAACTAGTGTCAACACCTAGTAAATCAGAAACCAGCTGCTAGAGCATCACAACACAGAGAACATAACAACTAGCATTAGTTCACAAGAAACCATTAGATGGATACAACTTAGACAGAGAACATGCATACCATAGTCAAATTTCTTACAGATAGCAGAAGAAAATAACCAGGATGGTGATGCAGCAATACGCAGTTAGAGGGCGATTATGTTTTTTGTGTAAAAAGAACCAACAAACATGATGGTGCATGAAAATCAAAGCTAAATTGGATCTGCAGCTAGAGGACGACAAACAGCTATACTATAACAACTCGAAATTAGCCATTGAAAGATGTTTTGTTCCATTCGGTTCGGTCCAGCAGCCATGGCTCCCTCACTCCCTCCTGCATAGCTCCAACACCAACGAGAGGGCGCCACGGCAGCTTGCTGCTGCATGTACTGGTTGGGCAGTCCATCCATCACCTGCAAAACAACACCAAGAAAGGTTCACCAATATGAACGGCACAAGAAACTACTACTCAACATACAAACGAGATAGAATTCAGAGCTAGAGCGGGCACAAAGAATGACCAGTAAGGATGTGAGCTGAGTAACAGTTGCTTCGACATCGTCTCAGAAATCCACAGAAATGATAAGATTTGGAGCCAGCAAATTTGATGGACCAAACCATTAGACTACTTCAAACAAAACAGGAAGGCAATCAGTGAAACATGTGCAATCAGTGAAATAAACTAATTCGAAAACCAGAAATTTGAGCACATGTGCATGGAGTTGAAAAGCTGAAACATTCATGAGTATTGCAATGCACATGGCTAAGCTGAAACGGTGAATAATGCGGGCATGCGAGATATTCATTTGACTTTAGAAAAATGGAATCAACACTGGACATCTCTCCATCTAAACTACACTAGAGCCCAGAGCTAAATAAACAAAGCAAAATATTATAACGAACGTCTTCCAGAAGGTCAATTTGAATAGCAACATTATCTAAACCAACAACATTATGGTGCAGCAAGATTAGAAGGCTATCAAGTTTTTGTGTAACTAGAACCAACAAACATGATGGTGCATTAAAATCAAAACTAATTTGGATCTACAGCTAGAGAAGAACAAACAACTACATCCTAGGTTTAATTAGGACGAAAGATGTTTTCCGTTTTCACTACGATAACTACTATGTGATTATAAGATTAGATTCCACGATGCCAACAAGAAGTAACCACCAATTATGCTACACATTGGTGGACAGCTTGACAGGAGATGAGCAAAATGTAATTGGAAAGTATACTAGCACCCAACAAAAGAAACAAGTTCTAATGGTAGAGCAACCTCACCTCAAGTACCTTCACGGTGAATACCACCAGCCCCATCTCAGAGAAAATGGCACAACAACAACAACATGCCTGGGTTGAGCAGCATGAAAGACATCCATGCATAAAGTTCATACTTTTGCAGTGCCCCATCTTCGTGATGTAGCTTCGAGGAAAAGAACAATCAGCTGTTGGAAGAAAGTGGCCAGTTGGTCAGGTGACATGCTTATTGTTGTGGGACTGATACTACAAAAAAATGGAAATGATGAAATCTAAAGATCATAATATGACGTATATATAATTGTATATGTTGATAAAAAACAATGAAAATGTTCAAAAGTACAAGGAACATGCGTTACAAACATAATTTTGTTCAAAGGGGTTGCTAATTAATCAAATCATTCATCCATAGGCAACATATTACGCAACCGAAGACAACAGAATTAGGCATCCAAAGGAAAACCACATGCTGTGCATCCCTAAAACTAGAAGCCAAGTCTAGGCATAAACAAAGATCTGTGAGAAGCACTTCCATAAGTATGTGTTGTAGTTGTACTGAACAAAGCAAACCAGTGAGAAGTGATGGGGGAGAAAGGTCATAACCTGCAAGCTGAAGATGAGCATGCTGCTGGGGCAAGGAAGGAGACAAATCAGATGGCCTACTCGCGTCATTCCCTTGAGCGTCATCTCAGAAGGCAATGACCACATCGACGCCTTTTCCCATATCAGTGCTGACGTTCTCTCAATTTTTGTGTGCGACACCCTCTTCCATGGCATGGACCACCTCAGAAAGCTCCTGCGGTCCGGCTTTCGCCATCGCTCCCATGCTCCCTGCCACCGCTGACATCTTTAATACCCCCGATGCTCAGTGACAGGCAGCGGGGAACCTGTAAGAGGAAGGTGAGACGAGGGCCGCCACCTGGAGCTTAGTCCTCGCCGCCTTGGCCAAGTTGAGCGATCGAGGAAGAGCTTGTAACAGATGTACCAGATCTTCAGCGTTGAAGTCTGAAAAAATTGACAAGTGAAATATGATGAGAGGGTTGCTTAAAATATAATCTGCAGTGTTGAAACAAACTATGGAGTCAAATAGGATTTTATATCTTTCAAGGAATTTCTCTAACTTGCAGGAAATACCATAACAAAGTACATAATTAAAGTTTTTCTAGCAACATCTTCAACTATTCCAGGCTGTGTCATATGTAACAGTTTTTTTTGTTAAATCACCACAGAAAGCAGGATGCTTGATGTCAAAACTGGGTGCTTTGCATTGCACTAGAAGATTACATCACACAACATATAAAGCTCACATATCAAGGACATGATAAAACTGGAATGGCATCAATCAAGCAGGGTTAAGGAGACAATTTTGACTTGACAAAGTTAGCTAGGATTGTCAACATCAAACCTGCAACAACAGTACAAGAAAAATATTAGGATGGTTTCAGGCATGAATGGACTAAATTAGCACAAGATCAAAATTTGGCACTTGGATACCAAAGAGACATGGAAATCCTTATATTCAACAAGATGCCAAAAATTTCCACATTCTGTAGGCAGAACTAGGTAATTATTAAAAACATGATGACAGTGTAATCAAAAGATGGCAATTTCTGCAGCATCAGGACCCTAACTATGAAAATCCTAACGTTAAAACACCAGTCATAGCTTTGAGCAGAGCTGGAGCTACCTGAGATGGGGATGGTGGTCTCGTTGAGCGCCGGAAAGCACCAGCATGTGGTGCACCCGAGGCCATGGAGGCTGGCAGGGGCAGCAGTAGCTCCTCGTCCTTAACTCCGAGAACGGGTAGGAGAATGAGCAAAGATGAAATCGAGGTTTGGAGGGAGAGGCAAAGTCGAGGGCAGCAGGGTAGGCGACAAAAATGATGTCACACTAGAAGGAAATGAATTAGGTGTATAAGTGTCCAACAGCAGCATAAACAAGTATGTAAACAGTAGCTGGTCGGGCATCCAAGATTAAGTGTCAGGTGAGGAAGAGCATGTATATAACCAACTATAGCAACAAGAAATGTAACACATGAAAAATGGACTAAAAGATAAGGATGGCCTGCACAATTACTAGAGTTTTTTTTTTTTTTTTTTGAAACAATAACAGACTAAGACTCAATACGGAAAACAAATGGAAAACTAGAGATCAAGATTCAATATAAAACATATTACATGTAACCAAAGTATTGCAAGATTGCAATACATTTAGTCAGCACCAGTTATTAATCATTGCCTCCTAGTGTCAGTTCAATCCAATTCATATAAGTGCAAGCAAATCATATTTGTATAAGCAGTAAACAAATAAAACAGAGAAGCCCCCTACAAGTTTCTGTAGTATATATGAAAACAAATGCAGCAATCGACTTGAGTGTGACCAAGGAGGTACCATCAGATGCCGAAATCGACAAACTATTGAACAACGGGGGCCACTACGGTATGCCTAGTTTTGAGAAGCTCGGCGGTGCCTGTATACAGCAAGACACTTGGAATTAACAAAACACATTTTAATGGTTTAAAACCTACTCAAGCGTAGATGGTTCTTCTGAACATGATCAAACCTCCACTATTTGACAATTTAGGTTCCCAACTTTTCTCATAAAAGCATAACTGGATCATTGTATTTATGTTAACAACAAGATTACACAACACCTAGCTATCCGGTGATGTCCAGTAACAACAAGAAAAAGGCCCGTTAACAGGAAATTGATTAAGTACATAAAAATCATAGCAATGATTATTTTAAGGATAATATTAATAAAGCAAATACTTGTAAGGATAGTATTGCTAGGTTAACTACATAATGTCCAGTAAAACCATTTAACAGAAGCAAAATACAGACACGAATAAGCGATAGTAATGGTAAATAAAAGCATTGATTATTAGATAGAGACAAAAGATAACAAATTAAGCGAAGAAAGAATACCAGGATTAATAAGCTAAGATCACCTGTAGTACTCCGTCTGTCCAAAAAAGGATGTCATCGATTTGACTAAACTTAGATGTATCTAGATATGATTTAGTGTATAGATAAATCTAAATTCAGACAAATCCACAACATCCTTCTTGGAACGGAGGTATTATCATTCTATTCTTATCCGTGCATATCATCACAATCAACCAACAGCAAGCGAATACGATGGGAAATAAACAAAATTTGATCAAGAGAACTACACATCACCAGGTCGCCCACCAAAAAGAGGCATTCAACAACAAGAAAAACAAGAAAAGCTAACAGGTTCAGTGAAGGTACAATACTACGATTTATAAGCTAAGATCAAATGTAGTAAAATTCTGTTCTTATCCGTGCTATCAACCCACATCTAGCGAATACCACAACAAATAAACAGAATTTGATGAAGAGAACTAAACATCACCAATCCAGAACGCCCACAAAAAGGCCTTTAACAACTAAATTAATTATTGTTGCTTGCTCGATAGCTGGCTAGTAACGGTGGTGCATTTGTATATACAACACTATACTAGCACCAGCCAAATCACAAGCCAACAACAATAATGCAACACTAAAAGTACACACAGGACTCCTATAGAGAGCTACACGATGCATCTACGAGAATATAATATAGAACTCGGTACTTCAAGAAAGCCAAAATACCAGCGAGTTTCAAACTACAGCAGGAGAACCACAAATGTGGTACCTGCTCGCCAATCATGGCTATCAAAACAAAAGGTCACATGTAGTACTTCGCAAGGAACCACAAACTGATACATACAACATCATCTACAAACAGCCAGTACTTCCAACAACCTAGTAATAGGGCAACACCACGCACATAAAAAAGGAAAGCAAGACGACCTTGAGCTTTCCAGCTGCTACATCATGCTCTTGGCGGCCTCCCCTGAACCTGCGCTGCACCTCGATGATCTTTGGGTGGGCAGTGGCCTGTGCCCGGAGTCGATCTCGACCTGCTACGCCTCCTCACGCCGCCGCTGCTGCAGGATGAGGTTAGCGCTGCCATCAATGGTGATTGAGCACATGTCCTCTAGCACACCCGACACGGCCTGCATGAAAAGTCTTTTATATTAGAGTGCAGCAGCACAATGCATGAAACTAAGGATGAATAAATTAGCTGCTACCTTCTTTTTAGTACAAGAAAAATACTAGGATGGTTTCTGGCATGAATGTACTAAACTTTCACGAGATAATGAAAAATTGGCACGGGAGACATGGAAATCCTTATATTCAGCAAGATGCCAAACATTCCCTCATTCCATATATAGAACTAGGTAATAATTAAAACATGATGACGGTGTAATCAAAAGATGGCATCTTTTTTGCGGCATCAGGACCCTAACTATGCAAAACCTTACGCTAGAACGCCACAGCAATAGCTTAGAGCAGAGCTATAGCTACCTGAAAAGGGGATGGCGATCTCTGTGCGCGCCGTAAAATGCCGACCTGTGGTCCATTCGAGGCCAGGGACACTGTTAGGAGCAGCAACAGTAGATCATTGTCCTTAACTGCAAGAACAGGCATGAGAATGAGCAAAGATGAAATCAAGGTTTGGAGGCGGAGAGGTAAAGTCAAGGGCCGCAGGATAGGTGACGAAAATGATGTCACACTAGAAGAAAATGAATTAGGTGGATAAGTGTCCTACGGCAGCATAAACAACCATGTAAACAGTGGATGATCAGGCATCCAATGTGGCAGAGAGCATATATATAGCCAACTATAGCAATAAGAAAAACTTTCAATAACACACGAAAAACATATTAAAAGAAAAGGGTGGTGTGCACAATTACTGGAGTTTATTTTCTGGAAACAATAAGAGATCAAGCCTCAATATGGAACACAAATGCAAAACTACAGCTCATGGTTTAAAAAGCGTCGCTTAGTTGTCACCTAGGCGACGCCTAGGCGTCAGGGCGCTCCCCCTCCGCTTTGTAAAAACAGCTGCTTTAGGCGCCTAGGCGTCCAAAGCGCCCGCCGCCAAAGCGCCCTCCATCCTTAAGGCGCCAAGGCATCGCCTTAAAAACCATGCTACAGCACAAGATTCAATGCAAAGCATGTTACATGTAATCAAACTATCAAAGTATCACAAGCTTGCAATACATTCAGTCATTGCCACTTATTAATCATTCTCTCTTATTGTCAGTTCAATCCAATTCATATCCATGCAAGCAAATCAAATTTGTATAAGCACTAAACAAACTAATGGAGAAGAAAAATCCTCACACCTACAAGTTTCTGCAGTATATATGAAAACAAATGCAGCAATCGACTTGAGTGTGACCAAGGAGGTACCTTCAAATACCAATGTCGACAAGCTGCTGAATAGCAGCGACGGAATTGCTGCGGTATGCCTTGGGGGTGAGAAGCTGGGCACTACCTGCATAGAACATGACACTTGGAATTAAGAACATAGCAGGTTCTGAACATGAAAAAATCATCCACTATTTGACAATTCAGATCCCCAAATTTTCACATAAAAGCATAACTGGCTCATTGCATTTATGTTAACAACAAGATTACACAACCCACAGCAAGCAAATACCACAGCAAATAAAAAAAATGCACAAGAGAACTACACATCACCAATCCAGAACGCCCACACAAAAAATGGCCCTTTAACAACTTATTGTTGCTTGATCAATTGCTACTAACGGCAGTGCATATGTATGTACAACATTGTACAAGCACGGGCCAAATCACAAGCCAACAACAAGAATGCAACACTAAAAATACACAAAGGACTCCTATGGATAGATACGCCATGCTTCTAAGGATATAACACAGAACTCGGTACTTGAAGAAAACCAGAATCACATGAGTTTGAAGCTACATCAGCATAACCACAAAGGTGCAACCTGCTTGCCAATCATGGCTCTCAAAAGTAACAGTAGCGTGTAGTACTAACCAAGCAAGCACAAACCGGTACATACCATGTCATCTACAAACCAGCAACCTAGTGATAGGGCAACACCACGCACATGATCTATCTGAAAGACGACCTTGAGCATTCCAGCAGCTACAACATGCTGTTGGAAGCCTCCCCCAATATGGCTTGTGCCCTGAGTTGATCTCAACCTGCTGCACGTCCTTGCGCTGCTGCTGCTGCAGGTTGAGGCCACCGCTATGATGAATGGTGAATTGTGAACAAGCACATGTCCTCCCGTCACAGCCTGCAAGAAAAGGCTTTTATGTTACTGTGGAGAAGCACAGGGCATGATGAAACTAGCGTGAATAATTAGCTGCTACCCTCTTTCGTTAAGACTGCATATAACAACACTTGATACATGATGTATTCAGCAGAATTATCTTCCTAGGAGCAACAACTAGATATATGTATGTTGAGATGGAAACATAATACAGTATGTTCTGCATCCACATGAATGACAGCGGGACTCGTCGGACTTTCTGTCCGAGAAATCCCACCTTCCTGCATGTGGTTCCAAATCGGTAATCTTCGACATGCAGTTTTGGTGGGGGCTCGGATTCGATTGGAGCACGAGTAAGTAAGGGGAAAAAATCTGACCCTGCTGTCGAAGAGGAAGTCTTGAGCGGCAGCAGCGTCGCGGTGGGGGGTGGGAGCTCCTGAACGACGCGGACACGCACCTCCCGGCCGCGTCCGTTGGGCGATCCCGCGAAGACACCGGCGTGGAAAAGCAGACGGCGGCCCGCGACATCGGAGGCGGACGGTGACGGGGGATGGCGAGCCCTCGACGCTCTAGATGGCATGGACGAGAATCGCCCCCCACGGCCGGTAAGTTGACGGCAAGGCCGGGACGGAGGCGAGTATAACCGCGTGAAGCCAGGCCCCATCGTCCTCGAGGCCTGCGATTGGAGGCGCCTGAAAGAATACCAAGATTAATAAGCTAAGATCACCTGTAGTACTCCGTCTGTCCAAAAAAAGATGTCGCTGATTTGAGTAAACTTAGATGTATCTACACACGATTTAGTGTATAGATAAATCTAAATTCAGACAAATCCACAACATCCTTCTTGGGATGGAGGTATTACCATTCTGTTCTTATATGTGCCTATCATCACAATCAACCCACGGCAAGAGAATACCACAGGAAATAAACAAAATTTGATCAAGAGAACTACACATCACCAATCCAGAAGGCCGACAAAAAAGGGCCTTTTAACAACAAGGAGAGCAAGACGACCTTGAGCTTTCTAGCTGCTACAACATGCTCTTCGCGGCTGCCCCTGAACCGGCGCTGCACCTTGATGATCTGTGGGTGTGCAATGGCACCCGTTGCTGTACCTGCTCCCGCTGCTGCTGCAGGCTGAGGATACCGCTATCATCAATGGTGACCGAGCACCTGTCCTCGTGCACAGCCGTCACAGCCTGCAGGAAAAGGATTTTATTTTAGTGTGCTACGATGAATAATTAGCTTCTACCCTCTTTTGGAAAGACTATATATCAACACTTGGTACGTGATGTACTAGTTCCAGAGCAGAAGAATACATTCGGCGAAATTATCTTCCTAGTAGCAGTATATACGTATGTACTATGTACGAGCAGCAAGCAAGCAACAACTACATATGTATGTTGAGATGGAAACATAATACGTCCTCCATCGACAGGAATGACAGTGCGACTCGTCGGACAGAAGGTCCAACAAATCCCCTTGCCTGCATGTGGTTCCAGATTGGTAATCTTCGACATATAGTTTTGGAGGGGGTCGGACTCGATTGGAGCGCGAATAAGGGGGGGGGGAAATCTGACCTTGATGTCGACAAGGAGCTCCTCCTGAACGACGACGTCGCGATGGGCCTTGTGGCGAGCACCTGCTGGATGTGGACGCGCCCCTCCCCGCCTTCAGATGCGGCGTTCACGGCCGTGTCCGTCGGGCGACCCCACGAACACGCCGGCGGAGCAGCGGACGGAGCAGCGGACGGAGCTCGCACGCGTCAACGACCTCGAAGGCGGACGTTGACCGGGGATGGCGAGCCCTCGACGTGCTAGATGTCCCACCGCCGGTAACCGACGGCAAGGCCGGGCCGGAGGCGAGTATAACCGCGCGAGCCCAGGCCCCATCGTCCTCGACGCCGGCAGGCAGGTTACCAAAATCTGCGATTGGAGGCGCCTGGATGCGGTGCAGGCTAGGGATTCGGCCGCGGGGTTAGGATCCAGAGCTGCGCCGGCGGCTGCGAGGTTGGGGTTGGGGAACGGTGAGTTCTTGGGAGAAAGGAAAATGAATAATGGGGCTGGAAGTGAGGGGAGCAAAGAGACGTCGCGATGGGCCAGAATTACGGCTCTAATTTTCCTCCCCAAAGCCCTTTTTGAAACCATAAGAAAATCTTGGGACGCGCGCGAAAATTTTCAGAGAATTTTTCATTCCCAATGGTTGTAGATCCGGTGGAGGTTGGACCGAGGAGGCACATTTATTGGGTGGGGAATCAAGTTGCTTGCAGATTTGCATGATACTGTATTTGTTACAAATCGGTTTCGCTTCTCCCTAATTAAAACCTAATTTCCCTTTCTTCCTTTACTTCTGCCAATCACACCCCCTTTAAATTAGATGCACTGCAAAAAATTTATCCCACGTCCGATGAAGGAACGGGAGAGAGAAATAAGGAACGGGAGTGCTATCTTGTTTTGTGAGCAAATAGTGTAGTGAAGCTTTGTTTGATCCCAACGATCTAGTTAGGTTTGGTTGATGACGGCCATACACGCCCATGTGCTTTCCGAAAGACATGGTTGATTCATGCCTTCAAAAAGCGATCTTACTTTGCCCTGAGGGACCGACGGTTGATGGTCAAAGACATGAGGATCGATGCTGTCAGGAATGAGTCGATGAAGAAACAACGGGTCCCATGCGATTTGAGTGCACCAACAGTGGGAAGTCATATGTTAAATAACCAAATTAAGTAAGCAAGACTCATATCGATAGATAACATATGTCACTCGGTAGGCAAAACTTTGGACAAACCCTAGTGTGCCCCGCCTTTCCCAACGGTGTCTTCCCGGTCCTTGGCTCATTAGAACCATAATTATATTATGAGTGAGGACTCCCCCTCCTTGGTATCGCCAGAGCCACCATTATTATTTTATTCATCTCCCCTCCTCTTCTGAGCCATCTATTGGGTCCCATGTTTGGAGCATGAAGAGCAACAACAGCTTTTTCCAACCGGGTCCGGCGAGATGTCGTCGTTGATCCGACTCAGCTGAATGTCCATGGTTCTTACCTCTAGATGCGCCGGTACGGAAGTTGATAACGCGTCTCAAGCACACCACCACATGTTATTAGTACTAATCATTCCATATGCCAATGACATCGCCACACATTACTAGGGTCATTATTTCATGTTGGGAGATGGATACTACCTACTGTTTAATGTGCGAGAGGTCATTATTTTATTCTAGGAGATGACTAAGACCAGAGTGGGCCTAGGTGTGCAGTCCCCCACTAAAAAATTTGAATTCACTTAGTACATGTAAATGTGTTGAATGACAAATACTCAAATTTTGCAAGTTCATAGAAGAAGTGCCCCCACTCAAATGATATTCCCTGGTCAAAACTTTTTCTAGGACCGCCCTTGACTATGACCTGTCATGCATTTTCATGTGCCCCCGATGATGGTAAGCATTATTTGGGGTCATTGTCTTATTCTTGTAAACGGATTTTACCTATCATTTTATGTGAATGTTGTCTTCTCGTATTAGGTTGATTCTTTTCTTCTAGAAACTACCCACAAAATACTCCTATATCAAGTTAATATTTAATGAAAACAAATGTCAATCAAGATGAAACATGAAATGATAGGTAGATCCCATAAATCAAAAAACGGTCTATATATATTAAAGTACAGTGCCAAAAAGAAGAATCATGGGTAGCATGCACCATAAAAAATCTGTCTCGTACCAACAACTTGGCGTGCTATTTTAGTAGGATTGGACAAAAAAAACACGACAAGACTATGCTCGGTGGATCACTCTGGCAATAGACAAAGAAATAAAGTAGGCATTGCTCCAGAATTTTATCCGCTAACTCTCCCTCTTCGTCTTCTCCCATGAGTGCCCCTGTGGCGAATATTCACTTTGAGATTTTATTCCCCGGAGCCCCACACCACCCTCGCCCCTTGACGGTGACGAAAATGGTGGGCGGCTGTGAATGTGAGGGGTATGGGGTCTGGTTTTCATTAGTTGTATGTTGTTTTCTTTTCATCTCCCTCCAGGTGAATAATAAGGTGGTCGGTTATTGATCAGTTGAAGCTCTCACTTGCGCCTATCTTCCTTGACTGCGTAGAAACAAGGTGGGAGGCACGGCGAGGGTGTCAATGTTTCCTATGGTGGCACCTCTCTGTTGGTTCCATTGCAAGGGATTGCTTCAACCCCCTTGGCCCCAAACCCCGTATTTTTATTTTTTGTAATAACTTCGAGTTGGTTAGCTCATGTTCTCCATGTATTCTTATTAGCTTGGACATGGTGGTTGACCAAGAGAAGACTGGAGGTACCGAGCTTCAGATTGGTGGAATACTTCTCTTGTACGGTTCATCTACGTGGGCAAGGTGAAGGAGGGAATGAGAAGAGGGGATCTAGTGCTCCATGTGGCGACCTAGTTGCAACTTCTGGCGGATTACATCAACGGTGGCAAATCAGTGTCGCGGTTTTATGCATAGTCATCAAGGGCTCTCCGTGTTGTGGCGTTCCGAGCGTCGCAACATATTCAACCTCTAGGTCAGTGTGCCAAGGAGGTCCTCGAGCGACCTCGCAACGGCGATGGCATGTAGGAAGCCGCGACATCAAGCGTGTCATCATCGATGTTGGAGAAGGACCAATTTGTAATTTCCTATTTTACTTTAGGGTACTATTTGTATTAGTTGAGGACTTGGTTATAATTTCAATTTATTTCGAAGTCCTCCACGTAACTTTTAGTTCCACCACCGTTTAATGCAGCCCAGACCCTCCTTAAAGTTTTCATTTTGCTTGTGTGCATAATGTATTCCTTAAAGTTTTGTAATAATGTCGACTCTAACAGATTTTGTCAGAAAAAAGAGAGAACTTGTGATAGTGTAATTAGCACATTTGCGTATGTTTATTTTACAACTTGTAATGAGAAGTCATGCAATGCCCCAAAAATTAGAACATGTTAAGTCAGACACTCTTGTTAATGAGATTTTAATAGGTACTCCCTCAGGCCTCAGGACATAAATACTTGTTGCAGGTTTAATCAAAAATATTTGTAGATTTACTGATCCTCCGATAATAAGTACCCGTATTTAGGTTTTGGATGGAGTAAAGTAGCGAGGAAGCTAGCAGAACAAGTCATGTGAGCCTAGCTTGTTTGGCTGATCTCGCCGTATGGTATTATTGAACAAAAAAAAGCAGCTGTCTTGATCCATGGATCGGTTGCAGTATTCGTAATGCAAGCTAGTACTAGTACTCTGAGAGGAGATAGTAGTAGTAGTAAGAATTTTTTATTTATATTGCCCATTAGTTGGATTCATAATGGTCAATTGGGTGGATCGAGTAAACAAAAAGAGAAGGAAGAAGAGGAATATGCGATAATCGATAAAAGACGTCGGGTGGTTTATGATTTCTGGCTCCGCGCTGGGGCCTCATTAATTTGAGGCGCTTCGATCATGGAGAAATAAAAAAAAAAGTGATGCGTCGAAAAAGGATGCTGCCGCTGTGCGAGGAGAAAATTAATGCGCAGTTCAAGAAAGGAACGAAAGCCGCGACGGCCCGATCGAGATACCTCGCGCGCGTGCATGTATGTACGACCGGCCGCGGCTTCCCTTGTGCCGCTCGATCTAATTAATACTTTCCCTTGCTACATGCAAACTCAATTTTTGTGTAGTACTACTACTTCTCTTGCATTGTTCATCTTCGTGGGGGGCAAGGTGAAGAATTAATGAGACGACAAGACCTAGTGCTCCACGTACGGGGATTAACCTTAGATAATCCATCAATTTTGTATTCATGCAAGAAATAATAAGTTTTTCTTGTCGTGCAACAAATATCAATTCACATACATAGTATAATAATAACAACTGTACTGGTACATGTGCTTTGGACGGTGCTCTATGTGAAGTTGCTGTAATAGTACCAGTAATAAAGATGTAGTCAATTTTTTCGCGAAAACGCAAAATCCTTGCGTTTCGATGCATTGATAGATAAAGAAGAGTTTATGTACAAGTCTGAGGACGGACACAACACGCCGTACAACTCGACCCAAGAAAAAAAAACTAATCTAGGGAGCAACTGGCGCACATCCCGGGCTCCCGCGTCCGCCCATTACCGCGCCTCGGCCACGATGTCGTTGAACAAGGATGACACTGAAGGCCGCATGTTGTCAAAGACCGCCGCGTTCCGGTGTTTCCAAATCCACCATGCCGTAAGCATGATCACCGACGAAGTGCCCTTGCGCAGCTGGCGAGGGGTAGTCCGCACCACCAGCGACCACCACTCCGCGAAGTCACCCTCAGTCGTGGGAGGGCCTGAGGTGGATCGGATCCACGACAGAACCTCAAACCAAATCGTCCTGGAGAAGGAACATCCTGTGAGCAGGTGGCTCATGGTCTCGACAGATTGGTCGCAGAGCGGGCATCTCGGCGCATGCGGAAGGCCGCGCCATGTCAGTCTCTCCCCCGTCCAGCATCTGTCAAGGCATGCCAACCAGATTAAAGACTTCACCCTCGGCGACACCCAGGATTTCCAGTTAAGCTTCCATGAACCTGAGATGATCGGCCCCTGGAAGAGGGTGTCGTAGCAGGAACCGGCCGAATACTGTTCATCCCTCGTCCACCGCCAAATCAACCTGTCCGGATCCGCCCCAAGCTGGGTGTCCCTGAGCCGGCCCCATAGCTGAACGTATTGCCACGGTGCTAGGGCGCTCGGTGCACCAACTATGTCGGGGATCCAGGTTCGTCCAGCCAACGCCTCCCGAACCGTGGTTGTCTTCCGCCGACGTTTCGGCACTAGAGCGTATACCTTCGACGCCATCTCTCTGATGGACCAGCCCAATGGAATCCACGAAGGATCTTATTCACCTGCTTTAGTGCTTTTTTGTGGAGGCCGAGCACCATCAGCTGGTGCATTTTGGCTTGTGTGCATGTTTCGGTTGGTCTGGTGCACGGGAGGGAGAGGTGGTCGTTGCGGCACATTATTGGCAACAATGTGGAGTCAAATTGTTTTTTTTTTTTTTTGAACAAGAACTTGTGATAGTGTAATTTGCACATTTGCAAATGTTTACATGAAAACATGCAACTATATACAGATTGAAATGCTCCATCCAAAATTAATATGTGCTCAATATTATTGGGTTTGATTTCCGTGCGATGAGGGAGAAGCAATTAAATTGCATTGGAAAGATAGGAGTGACACTCTTTTGCGGACAAAGTTTAGAGCGCTAGATGTCCACTTATTTGGGGACGGAGAGAGTAGTAGTATAGTTGGATGCCGTCCAAGCGGCGTTGCATGCTAGTAGTAGTATAGTTGGAACTTGGAGCTAGCTAGCGCCGTCGTTTCCTTTTTTTTTTTTTTTTATTCAACTGATTCATTGATTGAGTTTTGGAACTCACACGGGCCGGGCTTTTCCTTTAATTTATTGGATTGGATCCAATTAATTCGTGGACGCAGATCGACCTTGTCGCGCGCGTGGATTGTTTGAACAAGGAATAGTAAGTCCACTTTGGTGCATTTCATCGACCGGCCGTGGCTTCCCTTGTGCTGCCCCAAATTAATTCGTCTGCCACTGTACATGGAAACTTAATTAATGCTGGTTGGCGTCACTTTGCCACTGTACATGGAAACCTAATTAATTCGTCCTCACGAAGCGGTACCTGCAAACAATACTACGAAGCGGTAATAATCGACAGCGCGGAGGAGCGCGCGGCCACGCACCTGGCGCGCGTGCACGGAATCCACGGCCTCGCAGTTGGTCACATCTGTCACGTTCGGCTGACTGCTGGCCCACTCAACAAAAACTCAGGAGGCATCTGCGCCTGGTGGGTCCACACGGAACGAACGCTTCAAGCGTTGCCAGGGCTGACACCGTCCAGATCAGATAGGAAACACCCCTGCTGATCCATCGGGATGGACATCATCCCGACGGACCTCGTGGTGGACATCCTGCAGCGGCTTCCATGGACCTCGCGCCGGCGGCTGCGCCTCGTGTGCCGGTCCTGGCGCGATCTCGTCCACAAGCGCACGACGGAGATGAAGCAGCGCCGCGACGCCGTGCCGCTCATCGTCACGACGGAATCCGCGTACGTCCTCGGCGACCTAGGGTCGTCCAAGTCCCGACCGGCCCGAGAGCTATGGCGCAGCACGGACGTCTACAAGCACATGGAGGTGGTCGGCGCCCGCAACGGCGTGCTCGCCTCTCGCGACGACACCAAGCCCGGTGGCGCCATCACCCTGGCCAACCCTGCCACCGGCGACTTCCTCGCGCTCCCGCCGATCCCGCGCGCCGGCCTGTTCCGGCGCCACAACTCGCGGCGGTCCGGCAGGAGATGGCACCAGGCGTATAGCTTCGGGTACCACCACGGCACGGGGCAGTACAAGGTGGTGCACGTTCCCTGCTTCTTCAAGACCAAGGAGACGCTCCGTGTGTTCACCCTCGGGGAGGCGTCCTGGAGGGAGGTCACGGCCCCGGCGACAGTGCGGGCTCGACGCCGGCGTGGTCGCCGTGAATGGGGCGACGTACCGGGTCGTGGAGGGGTCGGAGAGCGAGGATCGTGTCCTTTGACCACCGGAGCGAGCAGGTGAAAACCGTAACGCCATTGCCCGTCTCCGACGCACCCATCAGCCATCTCACCGAGGTGCGGCGCAGGCCGAGCGTCGCAATTGTAACCAGTGGTCGACCCCGGCTCCGTCTACTACTACGGGCGTGGGGATGGGACCATCGAGGTACTCTTCAAATACCTCTCTCGATCCGGCAAGCACTTATGCTTGTATTGAACTTACAAATCTCATGATCTGCAAATTTGATCTGATTGCATAGGTGTGGATTCTCGAGAATACGAGTAAAGAGCAGACCTGGGTTCATCAATACAGTTTGCGTTCTCTATCCTGCTTGCCCGGTCCATCGTCGATCCAGATGGCGCGGCCAAACTTCATCCACGGCGACTACATCCTCATGGTTCAGGGCCAAAGCCAGAGATTGCGGCCTTATCGTCGTCGGCCCAACTCTTACGTGACGAGGCAGGAATGCAGCGCCGTTCATATCAACTCATGTGACCCACAGGCGTTCATTTCCAATATGAAAGGCGATATTTGTCGAGTGTTTGCATACGTCAAGAGCACGGATGCATTGGGTGTTTACAGGCGTTGGTGAGGAGATACGAATGAATTCTTTTATTTATACTCGCGATAAAGACATCCTACTATACCTGTTTGTGTTCAAATTCTCTTTTATTTGTACTGTTAGTTTGAGAGTACCGGATTAATCTCGAATCAAAATTCGTCCAACTATCAATCTTTGAGTGGTCTTTTTTTGATGTCTTAATTTTTGTCTGTGATCAACCAAGGTTTCTGTTATTGCACTTTTTTGAGTGTTCATACCTTCTCGTGGTTGCTATTTTCTGATAAGAATCCTCTGAAACAATTTTGGGGAGATAAAACAGGAGAATTCTTGCATTAACTATAGCCCGTGATTGACATACGTGTATGTGCGTGTTTCACCAATGACTTCTGTCTATTTCTTCGTAAGCGTTCATGTAAAATCCGTAATAGCTCGAACATAAAATAAAAACTAAATTATGCATGAATAGGGTTTCCATTATTGGGAAGAAAAGGGGCAACGCTGGGCGTCTCCCTGCTTAACATGTGTTCCAACTCTGCCAAATTTTCACTTTAACTTCGATGTAGAAAAAACCACTTATGGCTCTGCTTCCACGTAGAAAACAAATTATATTCCTATGATGCATAAATAGGTTTTCCATTTTTGCAAAAAAGGGCCACACTGATTATGCTCTCGTAGCAAAAAGATTGTGCTCTTGCAGAAAAACAATAGAATGGTTGTAATCCGTAGAAGAAAATTATTTCTACGATGCAAGTCCACGGAACGTGTGATGCAAAAAGGGCGAACAATTGTATCGAAAACTTCCTTCCTACGGTGAGAGACGCAAAATTGTTATGGATGCATCTCATGTTTCCATGTGTTGAGAAAAATCGTAATGCTCATCATTATTATCTTCTGTTTTCAAATGCTCTATGACAAGTATTGTCTTATTGATGGGGTCTTTGTTTCTTCATCTATGTAGCACATCCATGAACACTACCATTGGGATGCTAGCTTCGAAGTTTTGATTGATTATTGGTGTGGATACATATGTGCTCTCATTTTGTTCTTCCCGCAGAAATATGTGACCCAGAGAATAATTGGCTGATATGGATTGCAAGTGATATTCTTCTCAGTCTTTTTCTTTCTTTTGCTACTATCCTGCTATTTCCAGTTTACCATCTCTTGCTTATGCTTGTCCAGTTGCCTTATGTGAAGGTGAATCTTTTATTTGGTAGTGTTGTCGTGCAGGTGACAAGGAGGTGAGCTCGTTCAACTGGTGGCAGTCATAGGCGACGGAGCAGCACGTATGTTGTTGTTCTCCCCATGAAGATGCGATGTGGATCTGGACGCTTGAACCGGCCAGCGGGAAATGCTTTTCTTTGTGATGTTGAAGTGGCTTAAGTTCTAGTTAGCTATGCTGGCCTGGAGCATCTTCAACAGTCTGGCGTATTTTACCGTTGTGGTGTACAATGTTTTTGCTGAAAGGTTTGTAACAAATAGGTTTTGTTGTGTGATGTTTGCCTTGTTGAGACATGAGATGGCTTATTATTGATGTCCTGAATACAAACAGTTTGGCATGAGCTAGTTTATTGATGTTGTGGACCTGGTGCGTTGGCTCCGTTTTTAATTCTTGAGACGAGTTCATACATCAATGTGTCTTTTGTACTTTGACCAACTGTGTGCATCCAAATTTTGATGAAGTTTAAAATGAATTATTGTTGGATACCTGATGTATCCTTAATCATCCTGACATTGTCTTTGATACCTGATGCGTTCGTGACACTAGACAAATGTGAGTCACTTAATTCCGAACGAAGTGAATATAATAGTTGAAAGAGAGCAAACGGTACACACAAATTCGGATTGATTGATTGAGCTATAGATTTGCAAGGAAACTGAAGACTAGGTATAAATAAAGGTACACACAAATTCTTATTCTATCAGAGTAAGTGATGCAAATTTGCATGCGAGTCTAGAAAAAGTGAGGTCACTTAATTCCGGGGAAAGTGAATATAATAGTTGAAAGTGAGCAATAAGGAGATACAAGTGAGTAATGTAGTTGAAAAAAGAGCAAGGTGATGGTACAGTAAGAAACAAATAAATCCAGCCAGTCCGTGGAAATACGGATTGATTGATTGAGATAGAGCGTCAATGAAATTGATTGAGCTAGAGATTTGCAAAGAAAACAAATAGTCAGTGGAATTGGTTAATTGAGCTGTAGATTTGCAAGAAAATGAACAGTCAGTGGAAGCATTTATTACGTACAAGTACCCATGGGACTCCAGCACAAATCAATTACTCAACCGCATCGTTTTACGGACTGGACTAGATGGGGGCAACAAGCCATGTCAGCGATCCGTGTGCTTCGTCCATACCGGCCGTCCGATACATCCATCCCGTGATAACATCTGCTCCTTCCAACACATAGTTCAAACCTAAGTAGTACTATTCTCTTTCTCCTTCCTCTGAATGTAGCTCTATAAGTAGAAGCCCCTTGTCACCCACCGCGTGCGGGGAGCGTGTGTGACTTAGACTTAGACTTTTCTTGTCGACGAGAGGAGAGGAGAGGGCACTCTCCTCTGCGGACGAAGCATGCTTCTGGGGTTGGGACACGCCTGCTTGAGATGCTGTGGAGTTCTTCACTGTTTGTTCACAGGGGTTCGTCGAGTTTGGTGCTGCAGCTGGTATGTTTGCTTCTGTATCTGTCCTTCTGGTAGTCGTTCTCTAATTATTAGCTGATGTATCATTAGTTGATTTTTTGTTGTTGCTTGCAATGGAATCAGTACTCTCAATAATCGGTTGTTATTTTCGTAAAGAATGTTCACAGAGAATTAATATGCAGTTCTTTGTTTTGATGTAGAGTTTGGTAGCATTCTGGAAGGCAATTATTTCTACAGTTTGACAGGTCTTGCTCGTTTTGTGAATGACAGATGGATTTCGCGTTACTGAATCTTTTCGTATTGTTTGCAATGGACTCCGTACTGCTCTGCCAAATGCATCCTAATGAAAATCGTGATTTGGCTTCCGGTACCGTGAAAGAAAGAGAGGAGGAGAAAATCCATTTATTACCTCCCTGTTTCCGGTACAGATGAGCCAGGCCAGGAAGAAGGCGCCTGGCGACTGAGGAGCGGGAGGAGGGCGATGAGGCCCGCGCGGGAGTCGGAGAGGACCACCACAGCGAGCAGTTGAAAACCGTAACGGACCCATCGATCAGCTCACCGAGATGCATACCAGCAACTCCGGCTCCTACTACAGGCGTGGCGTGGGTTTATATGGGACCATCGATCGATGGAGCTAAATAGGCCGGCCCACACGGAACGATCGAACGCTTCAAGCGTTGCCCCTGTAACGGAGCTTTTTTTTAAACAGAAGGCTCGAAAGCCCGGCTTTGAATTAACAAAGCCATCAACCGGCCAGGAGTTACAACAGGACACCACACCACACACGCACACCACGGCAGGAAAGATACACGGGTACGTATAGAACGAATTACAACACTGCACTACGAGCGAGGACAAGCTTGCAGGAGTGCAGACCGCCGCCGTTCGACACCAAGGACACCGACCGGAGGCACGGCGAGGCACTCGCCGGAGCAGAATTGTAGTCTTGATTCCGAGGAGAACAGCCAGGACTCCGAGCACCGAAGCACCAACTCTGTTCTCATGCCGAAGAGGGCCCCCGCCCACTCGCCTGGTTCGAAGGCGTCGGACCATCGGACATGAGAGAGGCTCACCCTAGAGCCGCAGAGGTGTTGGGCTCCGGACCCGACGCCACCCTGGAGAAGACTACCTTGACAAGGATCACACCATACCGGCCGCACTGCCGAGCACTTGGACATCCACCAACGACGAGAAATCCGCCAGGAGCACCTGCAGAGGACGGGGCGGAGCGCCTCGACGCACGCATACGGGCTAGAGATCACCGCAGCCGCACGGGACCGACATTGCCCAAAGCTGCAACCTTCAGCTCCGCCAACCTACCGAAACCTCCCAGTGCGGCGCCTCCAAGAAGGTCACGGCGCAACAGCGCGTCGCCGCCGCCCAATCAACAAGATTTGGACTTTCGTCCGGGAGGTGGGGGAAGGTGAGCGAGAGCCCGGGATAGCAGCTACAACCTCGAACCGACGTGAACCGTAGCTCAACGCCGCGGACGCCGCGCCGCCGCCGCCTCACATCCCGAGGAGTCGAGGACGCCGGACCGAGGCACCCACCACGATGCCCGCCGCGGGACATCGGGGAGACGAACCAGCGCCCTCGCCGCTCGCCGACCGAGGCGCATCGAGGCCGCCCACCCGAGGCAGCCACGATGAGGCCCGGACCTAGGCCCGCCGGCCCGGATCCGGGCCCGCCGCCGCCACCCATGGCCACGGCGCGCCGTCGCGAGGCCGCGCCAGCCGGCCGGAGGCCGAGCCGCGCCGCCACCCCGCCGGAGAATCGCCTTCACCACGCCGTGGTCAAGCCACCGCGCCGCCGCGCCAGACGCCAAGCACGGCGCCCCCACCGACCGCGCCAGCCCGCGCCACCGCAGCCACGCGGGGGAGAGAGAAGCCCCGCCGCCGCCGGCGCCCCGGGGCTTTGCCCGGCAACGCCCTCTGGCGGCGGCGAGGGAGGGACGGGGGGAGGAGGGGCTGGAGTTGGGGAGGGCTAGGGTTTCGCCCTGCGCTCGCGGGAGCGGCGGGGACGAAACGGGTGTTTCACGAAGAGGTAATTCGGTCCCCGCAACGGAGCTCCCGGGGCGACACCGAACGGATAGGAAACACCCCCGCCGATATATCGGGAGCCGCCGCGCGCGGTGGCGATGGACATCATCCCGACGGACCTCGTGGTGGAGATCCCGCAGCCGGCTCCCATGGACCTCGCGCCGGCGGCTGCGCCTCGTGTGCCGGTCCCGGCGCGATCTCGTCCACAAGCGCACGACGGAGATGAAGCAGCCGCGCGCGACACCGTGCCGCTCATCGTCACGACGGAATCCGTGTACGTCCCGGGCGACCTAGGGTCGTCCAAGTCCCGACCGGCCCGAGAGCTATGGCGCAGCCGGCGGCGGCACGTACGTCTACAAGCACATGGAGGTGGTCGGCGCCCGCAACGGCGTGCTCGTCTCTGCGACGACACCAAGCCCGGTGGCGCCATCACCCCGGCCAACCCTGCCACCGGCGACTTCCTCGCGCTCCCGCCGATCCCGCGCGCCGGCCTGTTCCGGCGCCACAACTCGCGGCGGTCCAGCGAGAGCCGGCACCGGGCGCATAGCTTCGGGTACCACCACGGCAC